>NC_056065.1:15696859-16009936 GCF_016772045.2 Ovis aries
GTTTTTACAACTCAAGAGCCTTCTCTTTGAAATGCTGACATTAAAAAAGATAGATACTATCCTCTCATTGGAACTCTCTGCTTCTCATAAAGACCAGCGAAGTTTTTCTTTTTGGTTATTTTTAGATAAAGGCAATTAACTAGTTCAGATGGCCATCCTATTATCAGGTGAAATTCAGATGAACTATATATAGCAAATGGTGTTGTCAAGTCATCTTATATGAGAACACGTTATCATTTACCTTGAGGATGTGCATGTAAAGGATTTTACCTGTTTGTGATGTGAGTGATATTTCATTCAGTCTTTGCAGTCTCATTAGCAGATTGCCTGTGATGCACATAACTCTCTAACTTAAGGCTTATTCAACAATAAAAATGGTTTCTTTCTTTTCTGCTTTTGAGGAGAGGGTTTTCTAGTTTGTCAGATCTTTTTATTTTTAATTTTTCCCTGAATAGAATGGAAGTTGTGTATGTATGTATGTGTGTATAAAATTACATATATAAATATAAAATAGATGTGCATGCATATATATATATATATATATATATATAAGATTTGTCTAAGAGGCAATAATAACTGATGGTTTTGACAATAAATTTTTAATGTACATGACTTGTCAGTAAGAAAATTATTTCTGCTTAATATCAGTAGTTTTGTACACACTGCATTTATACTGAGTATAGTAATAATATGAGACTAAAGTATACAGTCTAAATAAAAGTACAAAAGTCTTATGTGTACATATATTACCCAACTATTATGTATAAGCAAAAGAAATAATAATAATAATATTCATAATTATACTAATACTCCAAAATTTCTGTTAAGATTTATACAGAAAAAGCACATACATGGATAAACAAAGCACGAATTTTTGAAGGTTATATATGTGATTGCATACACAGGTCATGTGTGTTTGTATCTTGTCTGCACAGGAATATATTTGAAGATTTTATGTTACTTGACATAAATTATTACTATTTATGATCATCATTATAACTATCATTATTGTTGTTATTATCCTTGCTTATTATATGCAAAGATAATAACAATAATCATAGAGTTAAAAGTACAATAATTTGTTTCCAAATTATAAACCAAATATATTTTAGAATGAGAATTAGGTTACAGATTTCTTTGACTCTAACGTACACTACTTTTTCCTTTGTCACCTGTTACAGAAGCATGTTTCTATACTTTCAAATGTAGTTTGATAAGCAGAACAATCCCCCCTAAATCTTAACTCCTAGAACCTGCAAATATGTCACCTTATATGTCAAAAGATACTTTTAAACTAAGGATTTTGAGATGGCAGCATCATCCTGTTTTATCCAGGTGGATCCAATGAAACCACTTGAGTTCTCAAAAGGGAAAGAGGGACAGGAGAATCAGAATCAGGGAAGGTGGTGTGATGGAAGCACAGGTCAGAATCAGAGGGAGAGATCTGAAAATGCTATGATGTTGGCTTTGACCATGGAGGAGCCACGAGCCGACAAATAGTGGTATCTGCCTGAGCAACTAACGACAGCACAGCGAGAAGCTGGAAAAGGCAAGAAATCAGATTCTCCAAAAGAAAGGCAACCATGCAGACGTTTTTATTTTAGCCGGGTGAAAGACATTCAGACTTCTGACTTCCAGGATTTCATGAGAAATTTGTATCACTTAAGCTCCTGCACTTGTAATTTGTTCCAGAAGCAAAAGAAACCTACTACATAGGTGGCTAAATATCCTCCATGTACATTTTTCATGTACTCTTCTTTCTTCATCAACAGCCTCCTTGCCTTGGCAGGCTCTGCCCAATAATCATCTCACTTTGTTTAGCTTCCATTTAGGTCAGCCCATTGGAGAGCACCAACAGGAGATTCTGAGCAGAATAGAAGAGAGGATTATTCTGGAAAGCGGTTATTCTGTCAGCTCCCCTTTGTCAGTTCATCACACATGGACTTTATTCTTCCATTGAAGGCCAAGGCTTAGCTTACATGGCCTGCTTTTCATAGCTCTTAGAGTTTTTCTTACCACCTAAACCCTCTCCTTTCCCTTCAGAGGTAAAAGACTTCCCAGACATGACTGGACCATGTCCGCCATTACTCCTTAGGTGGTTTCACTTCCTTTCGCTTGATTCCTTATAGAAGTCCTACTGTTGAACAGAGTGATCTATACATCTGCAAAATCATAGTACCTTCAAAATGTATCCTAAGTTCAACCCCTGCCCTCCACTGTCATTACTGACCTTCAGCATTCATACTTGGAATAAACTTGCCTAAAGTTCCATGTACTTCTTTTCTCTACCTGGAACTTGTATCCCAGATATAGACTATTCTATTCTATTTAATACTTATTTATACTGATATAAGTAAATATTTCCTATACATGCCTTTTTCTCATTCCAGTCTGGATCTTCTTCACAGTGTTGAAACAGGAGAAATGGATTTTAAGATCAATTCTACCATACAAAGTAAAACTGCTGCTGCTTTAAAGCAGAGGTTTATTTTCCACTTTGCTTCTTGCCAAATGAAGTTCTTGGACCAGTTTATTAGCATTTTTTTCTCTACTCTGCCAAGTAATGAGACTCAAATAACTATGTAAATTCATTAATCTCATAAAGCAATTAGTGTAAAATCCAATGACTGTTAAATTATTTCAAAACGAATTAGTTACAACATAACGTTTAATTTTCATGATAACCCTCATTTATTTACACAATATGATAATTTCGATTAAATAAATGCAAAGATGTAATGTATTACACAGAGCAGCTGAAAGCTTGTTCATCCCTTGTAAAAGTGCCTTCTATGACCTATGGTGAAGTGAATTAATGTATAGGAGACATTTAGTACACCGTCTGCCAAAGAGCAAGCAATCGTAAATTGCACATCCCTTCATCTTTCATGCACTGTAGATAGTCACCATGGCTTGTTAAGAATGAAGTGAAATTCCATTCTAATGTATTCTAAAGAGGTTTCATTTCATTTAACTCCTGTGTGAAAAGAAGAAACAAGATAACCTCCAGAAACCCCTCTAATATTTCTCTATCTCTCTGAGCTTTTAACTGATGATATTTATACCACTCTAGGACTGAAGACGATGTTTATGGCCCAGTCAATTATAAACTGTCAATAGAAATTCCCTAGGCTCTAGAGCCAGGAGAAATAAATGTGTGATATTTAAAAAGATATGGAGTATATTTGGATGAGATGTGGGAATAATCCAATGTGGGGGTCAATTTCTTTCATCATTTGAAACAATCTTTCATGTCTTCATTTAATCAAAATATTTGTTAAACACTTCTGCTCTGATACAGATTATGAGGGATATACTATTACAGCAGCTTAGACTGTAGAAAGACTATGATTACAATGCATGATTAATATGAAGAGCCACATACATTCACTGAGAAGAACTGGGAATAAAATTTAGCCCTTATGTAAATAATAATATACCATTTTAGGTCTTAATTTCCTCCTTTACAATATGAATTATAGTGAGTGAGAAGAACGTGACTATGATCACACGCTTGCTCACAACTGTCATTCACAACTGACATAACTATAAAAACTTAGTAGAGTAGTACATATATAAGAACTCTGTAAACTAGAGAGTAATTAATAAATTATAATACTGGTTTGCTATTTTTAAGAAATGAATTTAGTTTGCTGAATAAAAAATTAATCTGAAAACATTTTTAAGTGAGATGTTGGGTTTTGATTAGGGCTCTTTGGACTTTTAGTATGGAATTTGACTTGAAAAAGTGGATTGTAGATTACAAAAGATTTTCCTGTTTTCCATTAAAGAATGCTTTATTTAAAAGTTATATGTAGTTCTTTTCCAACAATAATGAAGTAGCATGTCACAGCCTTCTGCTGTGAGCAGCTATAAAAACCAGAGATCACAGTGGCCAGGTCCTAACACAGCCCAACTTTGAACACAAGAATATGATTCTTGAGAAAAGGGAAATGGGTGAGGGAGTTTCCAGATTTCTACTTGGGTCGATTTCCAAACCACAGAGCAGACTAATATGTCTGATTAGAGAACAGTAATATTGCTTAGTCAAAAAACAGAGATGGGAGAAGAGTTGATGAGGCAGTCAGAATTTGCAGGACAGGATCCTGTAGAAAGGAAACTTTGCAAAGAAAGAGCTCAGGAAATCTGCATCGACATCTTCTCCAGTCATGGTTGAATATTAAGCTGTAAGAGCATAGGCCTGTGAATCTTGCCTGAAAACAGCCACCACCAGCCTTTGAGCTGAGTGGAGATTTAGAGGATGAATACAATTAAGATAAGCTAGAATTCTGATTAGAAAGGGTGGAGTGATCTCAAGGAAAACATTCAATCCAAGAGAGACCATACTTTAGGAGGAAAATAAGCTAGCCCTTATGGGAAATCATGTCTTCCAGGAGAGTTTTGGAAAAGTCTGGACACATTTTGAGATTGCCACGACCTGGTGGATGCTATTGGCGTGTGGTGCATAGAGGCCTGAGATGCTGTTATATATTCTACAGTGAACACAAGAGCCCCTAAGATGAAAAATCTTTCAGACCAAAATATCATTGTTGTGGAAGATTTGTTCTTGAGACTAGAAATGCTGCAGTAATAGAAGGGTTACTAGACACATCCAACAAAGGAACACAATTCAGATTCTCAGCAATGCATCATCCCTAATTTCCTTTTCACAACAAAAATGCTAGATGCGTGAGGAAGCAGGAAATCATGGCCCAGTCAATTATAAAGTGTCAATAGAAACTCCCTAGGCTCTAGAACCATGATGAATAAATATGTGATATTTCAGTAACCTGCTCTAGGGTATTTTGGTCTAGCAGCCTAATCTGACTAAGAGAGGAAATGCAATTTATTTTCACATTGAGAGTACACACACTCACTCTCTATATACATATGTGTGTATGACAGCCCAATAACACTGAAAGCCTGATGACACTAAGGAACGCTTCTAAGTTTTATTCATGGGATTTTTCTCTGAAATAGCAAGTGGCAAAAATCATCTTCAAGATGAGAAGATGAACCACTCTGATAAGAGAGTTAGGCAGGACTCATCAAACCCCGCTTACAAATATCTGTTTAACCCTAGCACCACCCACTTGCACATTATATGAAGGGAAATAGAACAGAATATCCCACTGAAGAGTGGACATTCTGCATTCTGTGTTACCCCTTCCTGTGTGTGTGTGTGTGTGTGTGTGTGTGTGTGTGTTAGTTGCTTCAGTCATGTCCGATTCTTTGCAACCCCATGGACTGTAGCCCACCAGACTCCTCTCTGTCCACGGGATTTTCTAGGCAAGAATACTGGAGTGGAGTGCCTTTACCTTCTCCATACCCCTTCCTCCTCACTCTTTGAAACTATCTCACAATAAAGCCTATTGTTGAAATTTTTCAAACTAAATTTCTAATGACTCGCCTGTTGGGCTTAGGTGCTGAGCACCACACCATGGTGGTGCAGACATGATAAAGCTTTGTACTTCCCACTTTTATTTCAGACAATCTGGTGTGGGTACACCTCTTTCTCTCTCCCTCCCACTCTCCCCATAAAAATTCTAAGGGGCAGAGTAGGAGTTCATAACATTGTACTTTTTTATTTCTCTCTGTATATCAATGCAAATTTCCTACTGCTTCCCCTAAAACTGAACCAAATACTTTAGAAGAAAGGTGTTCCTTTGCTTTATTTATTTATTTTTTTAATTACTTAATTCCTACATAAAGAGGAGTACTTATTCCCCACAACAGCTTTTCTTACTGCTTCCTACTTATGAGCCAATTTAGGTAAATTAACCCACTAATCTATTGATGGGTTTCTCCAGGACCAAACCTCCAACCCCCCCCACAAACAAAAACAAAAACTCAAGTCTATAATTTTACAGTAATCATCCATAAAATTTGTTAAATTATAGTAGGAAAAATATGCTTCAAATTTTATTATTACCTCTTGCATGTAGAATTAATAACACAATTGAATTTTAAACTGGCATGATTTTGTAATGTAATAATCATCATGATAAAATATTATAGACACACATATATACACACATAAATATGCATGCATGCTTTATTTTTATAAAACTATTCTAACGGGGGTATTTTGTTTTCAGAGCAAACATGAGAAATTTTCACTCAGCGTGGGTGACTTACTCCAGTCACTGCAACTCAGTAATGAACTGAGCATGGCTACAGGGTGGCATTATTATTTTCTGTCAAGTTCCTTCAGTGCTTGAGGATGAAATAATATATAATTTTATTTAAACTCCTTCTATGTTAAGCACAGATTAATTAGAAACATTTAGGAGAATTCCATCTTATGGTAAAGCATGTCTTACTGAGGTGGGAGTTAACTAGAGTTTTAGGAGGTTGATAGGAGAGAAGAGATATGGGTCTTCCTCACCAGTTTTATGAAACTATGAAAGGTTTCCCTTGGCAGAGGAATCTGGTTCTTTTAATAGGTACCGATAGATATGAACCCATATCTTTGCTAAAGTAAACATAAGAAAGGGAAAAAAGAAATGGCACTGTACAGGGAAGATGTTTTTGAAGCCTTTGTCAGAAATAATAGGAAGAAACAAACATGTCCCTTACCCACTTCACTTAAACTCAGTGGTCAGGATTATAAAGTGAGTTGCAACATAAATAAAATGATAAACTCTGTTCTCTTAGCATCTTATTGTCTAATGAGAAAGAAAAATGTGAACAGAGAACTGACAAGGAACGTCCCAAAGAATGATGAAAGCAATAAAGCCAGTCTCTTGAAGAAATTTGGAAAACTAAGTTAAACTAATGACATCAGTGGACCATATGGGTTAGGGCATGTCGGTCTCAAAATTACTTGACAATAGAAACTTTATGTGAGCCATAAGAAAACACTTCTCTAAAAAAACCACAGCAGACTTGGTGGTTTTTCTTCTGTTCCCTTCCCTTTTTTCCTTCATTTTTCTTTTCAGAGCTATTGTTTTGAATAAAACAAATTTAGCTAATAAACCTAAACTACTTGTAGCATGATCAATTAAATTGTATGAATTCTGGAATTTTCCAACTCTAAAAAAAAATCTTAGGATCTACCAAATTAGATTTGGCCTTATATACTTATGATTTCATATTAACAAAATGCCAGGGAAATTGGAAATATATTGGACCATCAAAGCACCATGTGGGGTAAAGCAAAAATGTTAAGAGTACAATGGTCTCAATAACAAAAAGAACACATACAAATTATGTAAATATCTAGTCATTCACTCATACCATACTTTTGATTGTATACAATGAGTGTTAAAATTGCAATTTTTTGGTTCTTTTCATTGCAATGTTCCTAAAACATGAGATCTTCAAAAGTTTAACATATTAGATTATAGCAATTATTTTCACCATCCTTACCACTTTTAGTAGGTACCAATACAAATAATCATCTTTTTCTTTGCTAAAGTAAACATAATAAACGGAAAAAAGAACTGGCATTCTACAGGGGAGATGTTTTTGAAGCCCCTGTCAGAAATAATAGAAAGAAACAAATGTGTTAAATACATTACTACTTGTTAATATATTTAAATAATGTAAGAAGTTATTTACTATATACTGAGTATTCTATAGGAGAATGGAAGAGGGAAATTCTACCTAACATGGAAATTCAAGAAAATCTTTCTAAAGCTATGACGCTTAGGTTGGATTTCAAAAGATGATTGAGAAGTAAGAAAAAACAAAATCTAGGGGAATGGGCCTCCCTGATGCCTCAGATGGTAAAGAACCTGCCTGCCATGTGGGAGACCTGGCTTTGATCCCTGGGTTAGGAAGATCCCCTGGAGAAGAGCATGGCAACCCACTCCAGTATTCTTGCCTGGAGAATCCCATGAACAGAGGAGGCTGGCAAAATAGTCTGTGGGTTTGCAAAGAGTCAGATATGACTGAACAACTAAGCACAACAACAATGTTTGAACTGTGGTGTTGGGGAGGACTCTTGAGAGTCCCTTGGACTGCAAGGAGATCCAACCAGTCCATTCTAAAGGAGATCAGCCCTGGGTGTTTGGAAGGAATGATGCTAAAGCTGAAACACCAGTACTTTGGCCACCTCAGGCAAAGAGTTGACTCATTGGAAAAGACTCTGATGGTGGGAGGGATTGGGGGCAGGAGGAGAAGGGGGGACAGAGGATGAGATGGCTGGATGGCATCAGCAACTTGATGGACATGAGTCTGAGTGATCTCTGGGAGTTGGTGATGGATAGGGAGGCCTGGTGTGTTGCGATTCATGGGGTCACAAAGAGTCGGACACGACTGAGCGACTGAACTAAACTGAACTGAATATTACATAAAAAGTCATTTCAATTTTGTATTTATTGGTTACAATTCTGCAGTTCAAATTGTGACATCGTCAAGGGGATTAGTTCACCTCTGCTCCAGATGGTAACAGCTAGGCTCCCTTACATGTTCAGGAGTGGTCTTGGATGGCTGGTACAGTGGGGTCCTCTGTTCATTCTTCCTTATTCTCCAAGAGGCTTCCCTATGATTTCGCACATGGAGACAAGAGAATCCCTAGGAATAAGAACAAGCAAGTCCTGATACACAAGAGGTTTACTAGCCTTTGCTAATGTCTTGTTTCTAATGTTTAAAAGCCAGAATCTGTACAGAAAAGAACACAGAAATGTGACTCACTAGGGACAATTATTATTATAGACAATCTACCACATATTCCTTAAAAAGAGATGGGGTCCAAGCAGTTACTACTCAGAGACTAAGTTGTGTAGGGATTTGTGTGTTAAGGGAATAGACTTCAGACTTTAATGATCTGAAAGTTGTTGAAATGTCTCCAATCATAATAATAGTACATCCTTTATATAATGAAAAGTCCTTGAAATATTCTCCCAGATGACTCTTTATAGGAGAATATATAAATAATCCTTCTATTTTTTTGAGAGTAAGACTTAACAGTTTTCTTTGTTTAATAGAATAAGACAGTTTTTTCCTTGATGATATCTCACATCAAACATATTTCAAATTTTATTTTTCTGTCCACTTTACCTTTGAGAATTGTTAAAGACTGAATGTCCCCCTAAAATCCCTGAGTGGAAAACTCATCCCCATTGAGATGGTGTTTGAAGGTGGGCCTTTGAGAGAGGATTAAGTCATGAGAGTTGAGACCTCATGACTGGGATTGACACCCTAGTCAGAAGAGAACCTAAACAGATCTATTTTATTTTCTGCTGGATGTGGACACAGCAAAATGACAGCGGTCTGTGAACGAGGAAGAGGGCCCTCATCAGAATCTCCCAGCATCTGGATCTTGGATGTCTTAGCCTCCAGAGTTTCAAGAAATAAAGTTCTGTTGTTCTCATAAGTTTATAGTATTTTGTTATGGTATCCTGAGTAGATTAAGACTATCATCCATATGTTCCAAATATGATTACCAATATTAGATTTATGTTTTGGAAACTTTAATGAGTCTCTGTTTTTGTGTGTGAACATGCAGTAGCTTCAAAGTTTCTTGATTGATGCCTAATATGTATGTTCCCCCTTGTCACTGTTGTACATAAGAATAGGTCATAATACCACTGGTTTGAAAGTAGTTTGACATAAAAATGAGTGAATTTCCATTTACTATCGTTTAATTTCTGTCCTCTCAGCACAGCTGGAGCCATCATCTGTTTTACTGGCCAGCTGTCTCCATACCCATCACACACTAATTTGGGGATAGCAACTAATAGCCAAGAAGGAAGAACAATAAGTATGTCACAAGGACACTTTTGATGCATTTATCCTTGATTCATTTATCCATTAAGAGATTTTTTTTAAGTCAAGTATGTTTTTTGAATTCAGAAACACTTCCATGTCAAACATCATTCTTCCTCTACAATCCTTTGACTTGAATTTGCTTAATTAAAAATATTAGAAGAGCAATTTTAAAATCAAATGCCTTTGCAACAAGTAGTAAAATGTCACTCTCTAAATTATTAATAACAAGGACAAATTATTCATTTCATTTTGAGAGTGGGTTAATGTCTAGTTTACAACCAAGAGTCTATTTTTCTTTCCATACATAAAAACTAAAAAAATAGATACTTTTTGTAATCATTAAAGCTAAATGCCTCTCAAAGGTTTGTAATAGGTTTTAAATTATTCATTTCTAATGTTGAATTATTATATTAACTTCTTATAGTTGAATAAGCAGTAAATTTTTGTTTGAATATAACTTACAATACTCTTTGTGTCTCATATTTCATTAATTACTTCACACTGTACATTTCATACTATGCAAACACTTTAATAAGAAACTTTTATGTCTTTTTAATTATTTATAGATTTAGACTTCCTTGGTCCAGCAACTTTTCTTAGTATACAAGCTTTTGATGCAAAAAGAAAAGATAATAGATATTTTATTTTTAGTATCTGTTAAGGTCCATCTAGTCAAAGCTATGATTTTCCAAGTAGTCATGTAAGGATATGAGATTTAGACCATAAAGAAGTCTGAGAACCGAAGAACTGACACTTTCAAATTGTGTTTCTGGAGAAAGAAGCACAAAGATCAAATCAAATTGTGGTTCTGGAGAAGACTCCTTGAACAGCAAGGAGATCAAACCAGTCAATCGTAAAGGAAATCAACTCTAAATAGTCATTGGAAGAATTGATGCTAAAGCTGAAGCTCCAGTACTATGGCCACATGATGTGAAGAACTGACTCATTGGAAAAGCCCCTGATGCTGGGAAAGACTGAGGGCAGGAAGAGAAGGGGGTGACAGATAATGAGATGGTTGGATAGCATCATCACCACTCAATGGACATGAGTTTGAGCAAACTCCAGGAGACAGTGAAGGATAAAGAAGCCTCGTGTGCTTCCCTGTCCATGGTGTCACAGAGAGTCAGACAGAACTTAGTAAGTAAACAACAATAACAAAAGTGCTTTCATCTAAATTTGAGATTAACAAAGCATGGCATGAAAAAGTCAAGTCCAATGGAATGATTTCATAAATTATATTTCATTTATAATAAGATTTTTCTAGAAGAAGCTCCTTTAAGCACAAAGGTAAGAAGCTGTATATAATGCACATCAAGTTTTGTACCTTAAATATATGTTTATCTGTCAATTATAATTAATAAATCTGGAAGAGGAAAGATATCATGAGGAAAATCATATAAAAATCTTATAAATCTATATGAAAAACTTTTAAAATATGAATAAACTTTAAAAAAGAGCAAGTTATAGGAAAATCTCATAGAATATTTGGCCATTGCATAATGTCCAAGCATAAATAAAACTAAAAATGCAATATATAGACATGCAGGTGGTAGTATATTAAAGAAAATAAATTTTAAAATAAAAATCTATAATAGGGGTTAGCTTCTGGAAGATAAAATTGTGATGTGTTTGTGAAAGCCACATTGTGTGGGCTTCCAAGGAACTGGTCCATTTTATTTCCTGAATATAGAGGGTTTAGTCTCCTTGGAAATTTCCACATCTTGTCTTTATTATGCTGTATGGTTCATATAACAATTTTATTTATTATATTGTAGAGTATATGTAACAATTTTAAAAACAAAAATTGCTTTAAAAGCACAATCTTCCCTGTAATTAATCTTTAAAAGAAAAACTGTGAAAGCATTGTAAAAAGAACAAAATGTTATACCTATAGCCCGTAGAGCAACTGCTTATCAAACAATTAATAACATTATGAAAAACATGGGAAGTATAAACAAAATACTCACCAACTAAACCTGGTTGAGCAATATTTAATGCAAAAGAAAATTTAATTTCCTTCAAAAAATATATAAATAGAGTAAAAGTAGTATATAATTATAAAAGAGAAGATACAATTCTGAACTTGATATATCCAATATATGGCTTCAAATTTTTGTGTATATGAAATAGATAAAATAAATTCTGATGGCTTATATATGAACATAATTTAGATTTTAACATATATGGCCCCAAAACTAACAGCGTTAGCCAACAAAAATAATGAGAAATGGCATAAAGGATTTGAATTAAGCAATAGAACTTGGTTAAACCATACCTATGTTCATGTAAAACTGTCAAGTCTAAGTGATGAGATTATGTAGGTTCTTATGTCCGTTCTTCAGTCAAGTAATTATCCCCTTTCATAAAAACTGATATAAAAATTATGTCTGCAAGAAACATTTATTATGATATAAAAAGTAATCTTTTCTTTGCAGAGTAATATGTTCCCTGGTCATCATTTTCATGTGCTTTTCTTTTCTTTTCACTTGCATCCATTCACAGAGCTCATGTCAATTGCATCCTACTATGTATCTGATTTGTAAGGGCTGCTACAGACACAGAGCTGAATAACAATTTACTCATACTTTTAAGCATCTCAAAATATACTTCACATTCTCATAAGGTCACTGTAAGCTCTTTTAGACAAATACATAAGCAGTATAAAAACAAGCATAAAGATCTCATTCCTAATAGAATGGTAGTGAGCCAGGAGTTTATATTTTTCAACTATAAAGCTCAAGACTGGTTAAGATAAACATGTTAAAGGATTATGGTTTCCTATCTATCTCTACTCCCAGGAACAGGTCAAAAACAATTACATTCACTAAAATTGATATAGTACTACCTCTCTACTTACTTAGATCATTATTACATAGTATCTGAACTAGAAATATCATTCTGCCTCTTGGCTTTGTTTTTAACTATGTTTTATTCCACATTTATTTCACATCATTAAATCCACAGCTCACAATTATGTTCCACAATCTTGTTGCTTATCACTTGGAAGGTTTGTACAAGAGATAAATATAGAAATTTTTCATGGTCATCAATTAACTGAAGAACTCTGCTGTTCATGAAGTTCTGTGTTGTATGCATTGACCTTGAGACTCTTACTAACTGAAAGTGAAGGAATGTCAAATAGAGTTTATTACAGATTTAGTTACACTGGTATCCCTATATGACTTTATAGCTTGGTCAAAGGACCTGTAACATCATGAAAGTACTAAAATAAATAAATAAAGAAGTAGTAGAAATGTCCCCATAGAACAAGAGGTAATATATATTTAAGATAGCAATTAGTATGAAGGAGAACAGAAGCCAAACATTTATGAATGCTGACGAAATTAATCTTTGAAAGGAAACCATAGCCCAACCCCAATCCCAGACCATCTCATCTCAAATTCTTGAATTACACCTGTAAAATTTCTATGTAAGTTCACACTTACAAGTTCCAGATATGCATATCTTTGGGGGATCTAGCATTCAATCCCATACAGTAGCTAAGGTTGTATATAATGTAATACTGCTGCTCCTGCTGCTAAGTCGCTTCAGTCATGTCTGACTCTGTGCGACCCCATAGACGGCAGCCCACCAGACTCCCTCATCCCTGGGATTCTCCAGGCAAGAACAGTGGAGTGGGTTGTCATTTCCTTCTCCAGTGCATGAAAATGAAAAGTGAAAGTGAAGTTGTTCAGTAGTGTCTGATTCTTAGCGATGCCATGGACTGCAGCCTACCAGGCTTCTCCATCCATGGGATTTTCCAGGCGAGAGTAATAGAGCGGGTGCCATTGCCTTCTCCAAATGTAATACTAGAGTCAGTAAAAACATATATATATGTTTGTTTTTAATAATTATTAAAAGCTTTTAATAAATATTACATTTATTTTATGTTGTAATATTCACTCTAAATCTAAATTTTTGAGCAAAATAATAGTAGAACAGTTATATACTTCTAAAATTACAACTTTGGGTTGTTGCTTGATAACCCTTGGACTAGCTCTAGTATATGTGCTTCCAAGAAAGCTCCCCAAACATATTCAACTTTGGCTTCTCTATTATCCCAGGAATCCCCTCTTCTAAGCTCCTGCCACCTTGTTCTATCTGCCTGTTAGTGGGTGGATAGTAATGAACTACATAAGAGATATCTTTTCCTAATCTTATTTTATGAGGATATTTCATCTGGTCAGATATCAGCACCACTTATTTTACTTTAACCCCCAATTCATGGCCTTTTATGTTTTTAATGAAATGCTGCTATTGTTTATTTTAAAATGTTTTGAAGATCATTCATAACTGCAATGTAAAAAGCGATCTCAGGGAGCAGATGCAATTTAAGTAGAAATTTGTGGAGAGATGTGTGTGTATATCTGTGATTGTTATAGAAGAAAATTGAAAAGAAAATGTGACTTTTGTGATAGCATTTTATGTCTGTTTAATTATGTATTTTGGAGGTAGCTTCTCTGTAAAACTATTGACAAAATTGCTATTACAATAAGTACTCTTACCTTCAAAAAAACAGAACAAGTCCAGTTATCATGAGAGAAATATCATTTACTATTTCTGCTTCTTATATTCAATCACTGGAATGCATATCAGTTCAGTTCAGTTCAGTTCAGTTCAGTCGCTCAGTCGTGTAAGACTCTTTGCGACCACATGAATCGCAGCACGTCAGGCCTCCCTGTCCATCACCATCTCCCAGAGTTCACTCAGACTCACGTCTGTGATGACATCCAGCCATCTCATCCTCAGTCGTCCCCTTCTCCTCCTGCTCCCAATCCCTCCCAGCATCAGAGTCTTTTCCAATAAGTCAACTCTCCACATGAGGTGGCCAAAGTACTGGAACTTCAGCTTTAGCATCATTCCTTCCAAAGAAATCCCAGGGTTGATCTCTTTCAGAATGGATTGGTTGGATCTCCTTGTAGTCCAAGGGACTCTCAAGAGTCTTCTCCAACACCACAGTTCAAAAGCATCAGTTCTTTGGCACTCAGCCTTCTTCACAGTCCAACTCTCATATCCATGCAGGACCACAGGAAAAACCATAGCCTTGACTAGATGGACCTTAGTCAGCAATGTCTCTGCTTTTGAATATACTATCTAGGTTGGTCATAACTTTTCTTTCAAGGAATATGTGTCTTTTAATTTCATGGCTGCAGTCACCATCTGCAGTGATTTTGGAGCTCCCAAAAATAAAGTCTGACACTGTTTCCCCTGTTTCCCCATCTATTTCCCATGAAGTGATGGGACCGGATGCCATGATCTTCGTTTTCTGAATGTTGAGCTTAAAGCCAACTTTTTCGCTCTCCTCTTTCACTTTCATCAAGAGGCTTTTAACTCCTCTTCACTTTCTGCCATAAGGGTGGTGTTATCTGCATATCTGAGGTTATTGATATTTCTCCAGGCAATCTTGATTCCAGCTTGTGTTTCTTCCAGTCCAGCATTTCTCATGATGTACTCTGCATACAAGTTAAATAAGCAGGGTGACAATATACAGCCTTGACGTACTCCTATTCTTATTTGGAACCAGTCTATTGTTCCATGTCCAGTTCTAACTGTTGCTTCCTGAGCTGCATATAGGTTTCTCAAGAGGCAGGGCAGGTGGTCTGGTATTCTGATCTCATTCAGAATTTTCCACAGTTGATTGTGATCCACACAGTCAAAGGTTTTGGCATAGTCAATAAAGCAGAAATACATGTTTTTCTGGAACTCTCTTGCATTTTCCATGATAGAGCGGATTTTGGCAATTTGGGCTCTGCTTCCTCTGCCTTTTCTAAAACTAGCTTGAACATCAGGGAGTTCATGGTTCACGTATTGCTGAAGCCTGGCTTGGAGAATTTTGAGCATTACTTTACTAGCATGTGAGATGAGTGCAATTGTGCGGTAGTTTGAGCATTCTTTGGCATTGCCTTTCTTTGGAATTGGAATGGGAATGAAAACTGACATTTTCCAGTCCTGTGGCCACTGCTGAGTTTTCCAAATTTCCTGGCATATTGAGTGCAGCACTTTCACAGAATCATCTTTCAGGATTTGAAATAGCTCAACTGGAATCCCATCACCTCCACTAGCTCTGTTCTTAGTGATGCTTTCTAAGGCCCACTTGACTTCACATTCCAAGATGTCTGGCTCTAGATGAGTGATCACACCATTATGATTTTCTGGGTCATTAAGATTTTTTTTGTACAGTTCTTCCATGTATTCTTGCCACCTCTTCTTAATATCTTCTGCTTCTGTTAGGTCCATAACATTCCTGTCCTTTATCGAGCCCGTCTTTGCATGAAGTGTTCCCTTGGTATCTCTAATTTTCTTGAAGAGATCTCTAGTCTTCCCCATTCTGGTTTTTTTTTCCCTCTATTTCCTTGCATTGATCACTGAAGAAGGCTTTCTTATCTCTTCTTTCTATTCTTTGGAACTCTGCATTCAGATGCTTATATCTTTCCTTTCCTCCTTTGCTTTTTGCTTCTCTTCTTTACATAGTTATTTGTAAGGCCTCCCCAGACAGCCATTTTGCTTTTTTTGCATTTCTTTTCCATGGGGATGGTCTTGATCCCTGTCTCCTGTACAATGTCATGAACCTCATTCCATAGTTCATCAGGCACTCTATCTATCAGATCTAGGCCCTTAAATCTATTTCTCACTTCCACTGTATAATCATAAGGGGTTTTATTTAGGTCATACCTTAATTGTCTAGCCGTTTTCCCTACTTTCTTCAATTTGAGTCTGAATTTGGTAATAAGGAGTTCATGATCTGAGCCACAATCAGCTCCTGGTCTTGTTTTTGTTGACTGTATAGAGCTTCTCCATCTTTGGCTGCAAAAAATGTAATCAATCTAATTTCGGTGTTGACCATCTGGTGATGTCCATGTGTAGAGTCTTTTCTTGTGCTGTTGGAAGAGGGTGTTTGCTATGACAGATCAGTGCATTTTCTTGGCAAAACTCTATTAGTCTTTGCCCTGCTTCATTTCGCATTCCAAGGCCAAATTTGCCTGTTACTCCAGGTGTTTCCTGACTTCCTCGTTTTGCATTCCAGTCCCCTATAATAAAAAGTACATCTTTTTTGGGTGTTAGTTATAAAAGGTCTCGTAGGTCTTCATAAAACCATTCCGCTTCAGTTTCTTCAGCATTACTGGTTGGGGCATAGACTTGGATAACTGTGATATTGAATGGTTTGCCTTGGAGACCAACAGAGATCATTCTGTCGTTTTTGAGCTTGCATCCAAGTACTGCATTTCGGACTCTTTTGTTGACCATGATGGCTACTCCATTTCTTCTAAGGGATTCCTGCCCGCAGTAGTAGATGTAATGATCATCTGAGTTAAATTCACCCATTCCAGTCCATTTTAGTTCACTGATTCTTAGAATGTCGACATTCACCCTTGCCATCTCTTGTTTGACCACTTCCAATTTGCCTTGATTCATGGACCTGACATTCCAGGTTCCTATGCAATATTGCTCTTTACAGCATCAGATCTCACTTCTATCATCAGTCACATCCACAACTGGGTACTGATTTTGCTTTGGCTCCATCCCTTCTTTCTCTCTAGAGTTATTTCTCCACTGATCTCCAGTAGCATATTGGACACATAATGACCTGGGGAGTTCCTCTTTGGTATCCTATCATTTTGCCTTTTCATACTGTTCATGGGGTTCTCAAGTCAAGAATACTGAAGTGGCTTGCCATTCGCTTATAGCACATATCATTAATAACATATTTTTAGTGACAGGTAATCACCTTTCCAGTGGATTATGTTGTGTTAAATAGGATAGTCAGTATAGTCTGGGTTAAGATAATAAAAGTATTGCTGTCCCTGTCTAATGAAAACAAAGTCCTTCTGATCTTTCTTACAGAGGAAGCAGCTCCTTTATTGTCTTTGTTAAATATTGTATCCTATGATGACTATTAATTTCTTTCAGCAAAGTCACTGCATTTAGGATAACACAAACATTTGAATTTTACTTATGGGGGAGTTTGTAATTTCCCTAGTTCTGTCTTGGCACAGCAAAAATTTGAAGTGACAGACAGATCAGTGTTACAGCTCAGTTTTATTCGGCAAGCAAAGGAAAATACACCCTCCAGGTGTGAGGGTGGGCTGACCCAAAAGATGTGAAAAGAGAGGAGAGGCTTAGTTTTGGCTACTCATTTTATGTTTTTTCTTCCTCCCCCTAAGCCTGCCCTATATAAACTGGGCTAGCCAGGAGGGCTATTTGTTTCACCTGAGGTTCTCACTCCGAGTCCTTGGACATTCCTTTGTTCTATTTTCATGGGATTTTCCCTATTTTGTCTTTTAGCCAACACGATTCTGGACTTCTTTTTCCTTTCTAAATATCTAAAATTGCTATAAAATATATTGCTTAGGAAATACTCAGTTCATTTCAGATCCATCACTCAGTTGTGTCCAACTCTTTGCAACTCCATGGACTGGAGCATGCCAGGCCTCCCTGTCCATCACCAACTCCTGGAGCTTACTCAGACTCATATCCATTGAGTCAGTGATGCCATGCAACCATCTCATCCTCTGCTGCCCGCTTATCCTCCTGCATTCAATCTTTCCCAGCATCAATTTCTTTTTTAATGAGTCAGTTCTTCACATCTGGTGGCCAAAGTATTGGAGTTTCAGCTTCAGAATCAGTCCTTCCAATAAATATTCAGGACTGATTTCCTTTTGGATTGACTGGCTTGATCTCCTTGCAGTCCAAGGGACTCTCAAGAGTCTTCTCCAACACCACAGTGCAACAGCATCAATTCTTCGGTGCTCAGCTTTCTTTATAGTCCGACTCTCAAATCCATACTTGACTACTGGAAAAATCATAGCTTTGACTAGACAGACCTTTGTTGGCAAAGTAATGTCTCTGCTTTTTAATATGTTGTCTAGATTGGTCATAACTTTTCTTCCAAGGAGTATGTATCTTTTAATTTCATCGCTGCAGTCACCATCTGCAGTGATTTGGGATCCCCCAAAATAAAGTCTCTCACTGTTTCCATGGTTTCCCCATCTATTTGCCATGAAATGATGGGACTAGGAAACTCTAGATACAAATTTTATTAAAGGGCACTTTGCTCTTAAGGATTTTTATATTCAGTTTCCCACCACCACAGTTCCTATCAGTCAATGTACAGTGAGACTCATTCTATCTCTTCTTCCTGTTACAGTAATGGTCAGTAGTTATCCATCCTACCTTTACCATATTGTTTCTTTCAATCTAAATCTCATCTCTCCTAGTGGTATCCAGGGCTCATTTCAATGGTGGCATCTCTAACTGCCATCCTCGATCTCCACTCTCCATTTCACATCTTTTTACTATACTTTCCTTTACGTTATTTCATTATTTCCTCTACATTAGTTCTGTCATAATGACTTCCCATGACATTGACCAAGAACCAAGCTTCATAAACTAAATTCAGTCATTAACCATGTAAATCAAGCATATTCAATTTGGTATGTTGGGAACATGCAATATTATTAATTTTACATGTTCTGGTGTTGTAAATTGTTCTTGGGCTAACAAACTTAAACTCCACCCATATATATTATACAGGTTTCTCAGATTGAAAGGCAGCTTGATAATGCAATTATCTGATGTATAAATTGTTTCATCTTAAAATAGGCTTCAATATTCTTCACAAGGATACCTTTCTGATTATTGGTATAGGGACAAAGAAATGAAAGGGGACTTGAGGAAATTAGTATCTCTTGCTTGGCAAGTCTCAGGTGTAATCACTACAATATGTATGAGCAAGTTTAATATTCTTTCACATAAGTGAAGAGGGAATTATCTCCTATGACAATGGAATTTCAAAGAATTACAAGAGGTACAATACTTGCAACTCAAATCAAATGTACGTTCTAGTTCCCATGTAATTACTTAATATTGATTTAACACTAATTTTTAAGTCTGCCCTGAGATTTGCATTTTAAATTTTGAGGCTTTTTTTTTTCATTTGTAATGATTGTTTCTCTAGTATTACTTTTTCTTCAAGTTCTCTAGAGACATCAAAAGGAGACATAACATCTCTTGTCCTAGCTCTGGAAGTCTTCGTTATTACTCTTCAAATTAAATTCAGTGTTTGCTTGACATTCCTAATCTTTCCTTCAGCCAGCTCATACAACTAACCACAACTAATTCTATGAGAAATAGAAAGACTATGATATTGTAAGGGCATACATTAGAGGAATTAAGCTTTATACAATTAGATTTTATATCATTATGGGAAAAATGAGAATAAATACAATAAAATCTGAAATGAGAAGTTGATGGTGGGGAAAATTAGAAAAATTACTATCCAGACTTTTTAAAACAATGGTGTAGATGAACAAGCTTGAGCCTGGAGGCAAATTTGTAGCAAGACTAACTTAGTTACAAGAGTGGGACTGTAAATGGAGAACATTGAGCTAGTCTGTTAGCCTTTTTGCTTCCTGCTCTGATGATATCCCTGAATTACTATCAGTCAGCAGGTATAGAATTCAGAAGCAGGCATAGATATGAACTGGTAAGTTATGAAATGTATATGGAGCCTTGCATCCCCTCTGGGTTTTATTTCACTATGTCCTTCCATGGTGCTTACTTCACTTTCATCTTCTGAATACCATGTTTCTCTTTTCCTAACTCTACTCAGATTCATGCTGAAAAATGGGATTCCATATTAACCAAAATGGCACACACTAAACAATCACGTGCTCAGTGTACTCAGTCATGAGGCTCCTCTGTCCATGGGATTTCCCAGGCAAGAATACTGGAGCAGGTTGCCATTTTCTCCTCCAGAGGGATTTTCCTGACCCAGGGATGGAACCCACGTCTCCTACATTGGCAAGTGGATTCTTTATGACTAGTACTACCTGCTGCTGCTGCTGCTGCTAAGTTGCTTCTGTCGTGTCCAACTCTGTGTGACCCCATAGATGGCAGCCCACCAGGCTCCCCTGTCCCTGGGATTCTTCAGGCAAGAACACTGGAGTGGGTTGCCATTTCCTTCTCCCTAAAGACTCACAGTAGGTGATAAATCATGTAATTACACTGTCACTACATTAAACTGATTCTTTTTGTTTGTTTATTTGTTTTCACTGAAAGCAACTCTAATAAAGAAAACCCTCAAGCCTGGTTAACCACATAAACCCAACAAGTTGTGATGAGGATCTGTTTTCTGAAACATTTCCTGGAAACTTTTTGGGTAGTTTAAAGACAAGTATAATAATATAATGTAAGAAACCTATCATTCATACTAAGAAAGAGATGCAGAGTCAAACAGAGTGTTGAAGTACCACAAACATTAGCCACAGCCACTGACTACATTTTGAATTGTAATATGAACAGAACCTAAAAGTAAGTGATCTTGTAGAATAGAACATTCTTTCAAAGATCATGGAGATCTGGGGTTATGGAGGAAGGACTGTCTTATAAGGAATAGACATCCTGGAGGAAAAGCAGCCACCACTAGATTAGGCCAGAGATATATAATATAAAAGACAAAAATTCCTGGCTGTCCCTTTCTTTTGCTCCTCTGGCTATCAGTAGGAATTCCTGTTGGCCAAATTTACATGGAAAACTTAAACAGGTGATATTGGGAAAAAGTTTTCAAGAGAAGGCAAGAAATAGATGGGTATGTCTGACAAGTGATGATTGATGTACCTCTAAACACTTAATAATATATCAGATATTATAAGGAGAGTTATTTGAGTGGATACATTAAATTTATTTTATATACACCTAGTTGGTTTGCCTCAAGGAATTGTTTACTAATATATTCTCTGAACTTTTAAGAAGTTTTTTTGAGTTATAATCTCCTAGAAATACAGAAAAATAATCTCTTGGATTAGCTTAACTTGAAGAATATGAAGGTTAAGTAGTCTAAGAAAATAAATTTGTATAATCTATTAGTCATACAGCTATAACCACCTATTGCAGTTAGAAAAACAATTTGGATTTCAAATTTTAAAAGAATTTTCAAATTTTTCATGTGCTAAAATGCCTATACAGTGATGTCATGCAATGGATATATACTGGGTAAAAATCTCAGGTAGCAATGGGAGTTGTTATTTTTTTTTTTTTCATATTAAAAGTTCTGGTAGTTAATGCGCATGACTGAATTTCCAGTTTAGACTATCTCAAATAAAATACTGCACCATGCCTCAGTCCACAGAGTCTCCCAATGAGGAAATACAGCTTAAATATGAACAACTGTGAGTAAACTTGCATTTTTTTTCTGTTCCTAAGATGAACAGCTGGGTCCTTTTTAATAGAAGTTACTAACGTTACTAAAACTTTTTAAGAAAAAAGTCTGGATTTAAAATACAAACTGTAAACATATATATGAAAAATGTTGCAACCATTCTAGTGGGAGCAGTGCAAAATAGATGCAAGCATGTGAGCTGATTACATAGAAGAAGGATATTATAAAGAAAATACTAGCACTAACAACTTTTATTGCAGTTATTTGAATTGTCTTTTATTTCAACTCCTAAAATGGGACTGCCAATTGACACTGTATGTTTGTAATTCCATGAGTCTGCATATGTAGCAGTTACATTTGTGTATGCATGTTCAGTCTTGTCTGACTCTTTGCAACCCCCTAGACCTTAGCTCTCCAGGCTCTTTTGTCCATGGAATTTTCCAGGCCAGAATATTGGAATGAGTTGCCATTTACCTATGGTAATCTTTATATATTCAAACTAGAATATAAAAGTCCAATTATCATATAATAATATTTTCACAACAAGGTTCTGATCAAGAGATTGCTTCTAACATCAAAGGATGATCTTATTACCTGAAGTTTTCCATGATAGGCGAAGACAAGAAACAGATACTTAAAATCAAAGAGTGTTCAAACAACATAAAGGTTCTTTAAAAATCACAATCTTATATGAGTGTATATCTCTTTACATTTACACTGTAACACTGTAAAAAAAATAATAAAATACATACAGTTTGATGAGTTTGACAAATGTATATGGTGTTATAACCACAGCAAAATTCGAAATGTATGTATATCTTTATTATCCCTGAAATTTGTCTTCGGCCTTCAATTCCCTCCTCTCCTCCCACTCCCTCTGTTTGCATTTTTACGAAGTCACATAAATAGAATCATTTGCTCCATCTGGCTTCCCCACTTTATGTAATTCTTTAGAGATTCACCTCTGTTGTGTCCTGATATCAATATTATGTGGGGTTTTTTTGTATTTTTATAACTATTTCATTGTATGAACACTCTGTTCTCTAACTGATGGATATTTGGATTGTTTTCAATTTGCACTGCTTTGAACAAAACTGCTATAAACATTTGAATAAAAAAATAAAACATTGTTTAGACATATGCTTTTATTTCTCTTGTTTAAGTACGTAGAAGTGGAGTTGCTGAGATGTATGGTAACTGTGAGTTTAATTTTAGAAAATACTGACACACTGCTTCCCAAAGAAGCTGAGCCATTTTGGGTGCCCACCAGGATAGATGAGCTCACCAGCCCTAGCAGCAACTGCCACCGTCAGTCTCTAATTTTAGCGATTCTGATGGGTGAGCTACAGTATTTCATTATTGTTTTAATTTGCATTTCTATAATGACTAATATCATTATAGCATCTGTTCATGTGATTAATTTTCTATCTATATTTCTTTTATAAGTGACTGTTTAAAAATGTTACTCATTTAGAAAGAATTGGGGGCTCTCCCCTGATGGTACTGTGGCTAAGAATCTGCCTGCCAATGAAGGGGACACGGGTTTGATCCCTGGTCCGGGAAGATATCACATGCTGTGGATAACCACAGCTACTGAACCTGTGCTCTAGAGACCCAGAGCTGCAACTACTGAGCCCATGTGCCACCACTACTGAAGCCCATGAGCCTCAGCACTGTAGCCTGAGCACCTAGAACATGTGGTCTGCAATGAGAGAAGCCCCCACTGACCGCAAAGCCCAGACACAACAAAGAAAGCTGAGCAACAAAGACTCAGTGCAGCCAAAACTAAAAATAAAAAAATAAATATATAAATAAAAATTAGAACTGGGCTTTTAATTGTTATATTATAATATTGTTTTGTATATTTTATATACAAGATTTTTATCAGAATTTTTGTGCAAATATTTTCTGCCAGATTTGTAAATGTCTTTTTATTTCTTTAATAGAGCTTTTGAAAACATTAAAGTTTTTAACTTTTAGGAAATGTAATTGATTTTTTTTAAATTTTGGTATTAACACATTTTCTTGCCTCTAGGAAAGTGTCCCTTAACCTCACTTCTTGAGGTTTTCTTCGACAAGTTATTTTGCAATTTTCATATATTTAACTTTATAATTAGATCTCATGTCAATGTCAAGATACATTTTGCATACAGTATAAGAGAAGACATAGACATTTACTTGTTTGCATACAGATAAAAATTTATTACAAAGACTCTTCTTATCCAATGATTTACTTTTGCATTTTTGTTTCAATTCCATGTACTATATAGGAGTGAGATTATTTATGAAATCTATAATCTGTCTCATTGATCTTTACGTTCATTTATAGTAATATCACACTCTAAATGATGTTTTACCTAAAATGCAAATCATGTTATTATATTATTATTTAACTTCTTATCAAATATTAAAAGTTGACATTTTAATGCAGAAAATATAATTTAGCCTTGAGTGCAGCTTTGATTGCAATCGTTATATCACAAAAGTAGAATTTAATTTATACTGACTGTTGAATGGTCCATTGAGTAATATCAGTAACCTGTCTGTTTATAATTGAGTATCATTCAGGAAAATGGTTTAACAGCCATGTTTTCTAAAATAAAGATTGAACTCAGTGCTCATAGTTCAGGCAATTAAAAAAAAATCTTTCATTTTCAAAACACATAGCAGTCTTTTAGCAAATATTTCTCTTAGGTGTTTTTTTTGCTTTTTTCAATTTCCAAACTGCAAACTGTGAGAAACTATTTTCTTAATAAATTAGTTAAGAAAACTATATTTTCTAATTTTATATAGTGACATAAGTACTATATTTTTCAAATTTTATTTATTGGCAACTACAGATGTTTATGTTGCCAAACTTTTCTAATGCAATTTTGCATATTCCTAATTCTAATACTCTTTTCCATGCTATGTTTGGATTGACGTGATTTATCACAATTTTATTGCACATGATTTTAGAGTGGATTTTCCTGATGAATTTTTGAGATGACACAGTTGACATATTTGAACAGTTTTATAAAGATATAATATATATAGAAAAATGCACCCATACTAAGTGTACCATTCAATGATTCTAGTCAACTCACAGAGTTGTGTAGACATTAAAACAATCCAGACTTGAAGTATTTCAATGACAAGGCTTCCCATTGTATTTGTTCTCAATCCATCTCCACAAGCACCCTAGTCCTAGGGGAACCATGGGATGTGTTCTCTCTCTCTTAAAAATTTCTTTTTTCATAAAATTCATAAAATTGTAATTATATAATACACAGTTTTGCATATGGCTTTTGCATGTAGCATAATTTTTATCCATTTTAATTCCTGAATAATATCCTATTGCATAGATAATTTTATTCTGTTTTTCAGTAGACAAAGATATTTTCTACAATAAGCTATGCTTTAAGTAAAATAGGCTAAGATGGAAAGTATGGTTTGGAATGTCAGCATATCAAAAATCCCAGAAAGCATTATATTTATCAGGTAATCAAATCAAATCATTATGTTTATCATACAATCTCATCTATATTATTTTTGTTTAAAACTTTTAATTCAAGAAAGCTATGAGCTCCTTAAATTTACCCACTTATTTATCATTTGCACATAAAATTAATAGCTATTTTAGTTTGCCATTGTTATACCCAATTTAAGCCTTAACTAAAGAAACCAAGCACCCTTTATGCCCAAAGAAAAATCATGCCCTAGAAACCTCTGAAAAAAATTCAGGCTTTCTGGTAATTAAAACATGTAAATTAAAATAATGCAATGTGTGGAAGAAGGACACTCTCTGATTTCAAGCTATAGTAAAAGCTATAGCAATCAAAGCAGTATGGTACTGGCATAAAAGGAGACACAAGAAAAATGGAAAGAATTGAGATCCCAGAAATAAACCTAGGCATATATTGTCAACAAATATTTGACAAGGGAGCCAAGAATACACACTAGAGAAAAGATAGTCTTTTCAATAAATTGTTTTGGGAAACCTGGATATTCACATGCAAAAGAATAAAATTAGACCCTTACCTTACACCACTCAAAAAACTAACTCAAAATGGATAAAGAGTTAAATTTAAGGCCTGACATTGTAAAATTATTAGAGAAAAGCACAGAGAAAAACACTTTGACTTATGTTTGGCTGTATGGTTTA
This sequence comes from Ovis aries, assembly GCF_016772045.2. Classification (NCBI taxonomy): domain Eukaryota; kingdom Metazoa; phylum Chordata; class Mammalia; order Artiodactyla; family Bovidae; genus Ovis; species Ovis aries. Next base: position 15,722,878 of record NC_056065.1, read on the forward strand.
GTTATGACACCTAGAGCACAGGCAACAAAGCTCAAATAAGCAAGATAATCAATCTATGATTCTACAGAACAACAACAACAACAAAGCAATCAACAAAATTAAACGGTAACCTATGGAATGGAGAAAAAATTTATATATGTTATATGATAAAGTGTGTGTGTGCTCAGTCATATCTGAAGCTTTGTGACCCCATGGACTGTAGCTCACCAGACTCCTCTGTCTATGGGATTTTCCAGGTAAAAAACTGGAGTGGGTTTCCATTTCCTTCTCTAGGAGATCTTGCCAACCTGGGGATTGAATCAGTCTCTTGCACCTCCTGCATTGGCAGGAAGATTCTTTACCACTGAGCCAAGTGGGAAGCCCTTATATGATACTATGTACTTATATAATTATGTATTTATATATTATATAATTGTGTATATAATTACACAAGAGTAATTATAAATCAGATGCATCCCAACATGGTTACTCTATCATTCAAATCTTTTTGGAGTCAGGATCTCATAGACTATGTTAGCTAATAAGAAACATACATTTTAATAAGACCTCTTATGAGAAAGTATTATTCTCCTGCCATTGGCTGGGATCTTGAAAATCTGTTAATTCATGCCTTTTCCTCTGTTAAGTAATATTTATATTAGTGGATAATATAGAGTAGCTATTAAAGTGTGAGCTTCACTTAATTAGTTTTTCTTTGATATCAATTTTGTAAGTAGATAGTAAGAGAGTAATCCTTAAAGTGACATACAATATTTAATGTTTTGTCTTTTTTCCCACTTTATTGATAGATAACTGATATATAAAATAGCAAGCAAATTAAAGGTGTATTTTTATTAATAGTATATAAATGAGAAAGTTGGCACTTCATTAATTGATATTATCCTTTAATCTTATGATTTGTATATCATTACAATGTCTGCCTAGAGTCTGAAAAAACAAAAAGTCATTTTGGAGGTACATAGTTTAGTTAAAAATTGATGCTGTTTTCTTTTAATTTAATAAAGTCACAAGTGAAAGTAAAGGACTAGCCCCACATCAAAAAGTATATGTATTTCACTTTGAAAATTACACATTGTGTTTTAGGGAAATTATTATGCTTTTAAATTTGGTAATAAATTATAAATATAACAAGTCTTTTTTCCAGTCATTAAACCAAGTAAAAATAGTTTCACTGTTAACCTAGCAAACATTTTAGAGAAGCATAGGATAAACTACTACTGCATGATGGTGCAATTAAAAAGTGTAATGTGACAAGTGGTTGTCTGAATAAATAGGGCAAAATTATAGTTTCTGCTTTCGGACTGGATCTCTTAACTTAGAGTATCACTTACAGGCTTGAATACTGACCTGAAATGAAGGAACAAACTCAAACACATCAGGGAAATCAAAATAAACCTTTGTGATAAGACATAAGGAACTGAAAATGACACTCAAAGGACTCTACTGAGGCCAAAGTGATCAATACAGTAGGAGGATTATGTAGCTATATTAATAAAATAAATATTTTTGCTTAATCATAAAATTTTATGCCCAAATATCCTAACTTCAACCAACATTTTCTTATTACCCCAATAATTTCAAAACTGTTTTATGAAAATGTCGGGAAAGATTGTCTGTGAGGTTTACCTGGCATTAGGCTATGAATCCTTTATGTATACACTTTAAATTATTAGCAAATGTATAAAATAAATTTTAAAAATCCCAGCTGTTCTCCAAAGTAAAGTTAATAGGGAGTCCTGCTGGTTATACTTTATAAATAGTGTTCATAAAATTGGATTTATAAAAAAATATAGATTCCTATGTGAACTTCACATAGGATAATATTTTTAAGAGTTGATGTCTTCAAGTAGAAAATAACTTCATGCATGAATGGAAATATCTTAGTAGACTTTGGGATCAAATAAGTTTATGAATTGGATGATCCTCTTCAGAATTTGTTATGGGCAATCTTTCCATTTTAGCCATTCTGATAGGAAAAAAAGTTGTGGAGTTTTTTTTTTTTTTTTTAACATATTTTTAATTCTCCTTTAAGACTATTTTATTTGTTGTTGTTGTTATTATTGTTGTTTGGCCATGCCAAACACACCAGGAGAGATCTAGTTCCCTGACCAGGGACTGAAACTGGGCCCCTTGCATTGAAAACACAGTCTTAGCCACCGGACCATCAGGGAAGTCAATAGTTGCATTTCTTGACAGTTTCAGATTTTGTTACTTCAGTAAAAAATAGTGTTGAATATTTTTTCATATACTTATTGGTTATCCGTATATCTTCCTTGGGGTGAAGTGTCTGCTTACATACTTTGTCCATTCTTAATGATTTTTTTTAAAAATCTCGCTTGAGTTTTGAGCGTTGTTTATAGATTCTGGACACAAGTACTTTACCAAATATATGATTTCAAAATATTTTTCTCAGTCTGTGTCATGGCTTTTAGTTCTTCTAATTCTTCTCCAGAGAAGCAGTTAGCCTGGATTTCATTATTTCTTACACGGAAGCAGGGCCCTTCTGAGTACTGTACCAAGAGCTCTGTGCATTATTAGATATTCCAGTCTGCTGGCAGAAACTGACAATATTCTCAGCTGTGTACGTGCCGTACACCATTCCTTATAATCGTTCCAGGTGGTTTCTATGTCTGGTCTTATATGATGCTCAAAACCAGCCACTCTCTAGTGAATGTGTACTGTGTGTCAATCTCAGGGAGGTCCTCTGGAACTCTGCCCCTGCACAGCTCTTTCCAGGCTGGTAGCCCGTCCTGAAAACCCCAACAGTACTGGTCAACTTGCACTCTTGGCTCAAGCTCTTTAACACATGGTGTGCCTGTGTCCCTCCCACCAAGGTAAACCAGAATCTCTCTCAAGACAGTAAACCGGAGAAATCTCAGGGTTTATCTTATTTTTTTTTTTTTCTATCCATCAAGGATTATTGTCCTGTGTTGCCTGATGTCCAGTGTCTTGAAAATGTTTTTTTTTAATATATTTGTCTTTCTTTGTTGTTTTTTTATGATATTAAAGCAAAACTGGCCCTTTTTACTCCATCTTTATGGGAAGGAGAAAATTCTTTTTAAACTCTAAGTAAGGTGGTATGCTCTGCATATAAGTTAAATAAGCAGGGTGACAGTACACAGCCTTGACGTACTCCTTTTCCTATTTGTAACCAGTATGTTGTTCCATGTCCAGTTCTAACTGTTGCCTCCTGACCTGAATATATGTTTCTTAAGAGGCAGGTCAGGTGGTCTGGTATGCCCATCTCTTTCAGAATTTTCCACAGTTTATTGTGATCCACACAGTCAAAGGCTTTGGCATAGTCAATAAAGCAGAAAGATACTTTTCTGGAACTCTCTTGCTTTCTGATGATCCAGAGGATGTTGGCAATTTGATCTCTGCTTCCTCTGCCTTTTCTAAAACCAGCTTGAACATCTGGAAGTTCATGGTTCAAGTATTGTTGAAGCCTGGCTTGGAGAATTTTGAGCATTACTTTACTAGCATGTGAGATGAGTGCAATTGTGCACTTCTTTGAGCATTCTTTGGCATTGCCTTTCTTTGGGATTAGAATGAAAACTGACTTTTTCCAGTCCTGTGGCCACTGCTGAGTTTTCCAAATTTGCTGGCATATTGAGTGCAGCACTTTCACAGCATCATCTTTCAGGATTTGAAACAGTTCAACTTGATGAAAGTGAAAGAAGAGAGTGAAAAAGTTGACTAAAAGCTCAGCATTCAGAAAACAAAGATCATGGTGTCTGGTTCCATCACTTCATGGCAAATAGATGGGGAAACAGTGAAAACAGTGTCAGACTTTATATTTTGGGGCTCAAAAATCACTGCAGATGGTGACTACAGCCATGAAATTAAAAGACGCCTACTCCTTGGAAGGAAAGTTATGACCACCCTAGATAGCATATTCAAAAGCAGAGACATTACTTTGCCAACAAAGGTCCGTCTAGTCAAGGTTATGGTTTTTCCAGTGGTCATGTATGGATGTGAGAGTTGGACTGTGAAGAAAGCTGAGCACTGAAGAATTGATGCCTTTAAACTGTGGTGTTGCAGAAGACTCTTGAGAGTCCCTTGGACTGCAAGGAGATCCAACCAGTCCATTCTGAAGGAGATCAGCCCTGGGTGTTCTTTGGAAGGAATGATGCTAAAGCTGAAACTCCAGTACTTTGGCCACCTCATGCGAAGAGTTGACTCATTGGTAAAGACTCTGATGCTGGGAGGGATTGGGGGCAGGAGGAGAAGGGGACGACAGAGGATGAGATGGCTGGTGATGGCATCACCGACTTGATGGATGTTTGTTTGAGTGAACTCCGGGATTTGGTAATGGACAGGGAGGCCTGGCGTGCTGCGATTCATGGAGTCTCAAAGAGTCGGATATGACTGAGCCACTGGACTGAACTGCACGGAAGGTGGTGTATGACCCTCCATTGGTGGCTCAGTGGTAAAGAGTCCGCCTGCAATGCAGGAGACCTGGGTTTGATTGCTGGGTCAGGAAGATCCCCTGCAGAAGGAAATGGCAACCCTCTCCAGTATTCTTGCCTGGAGAAATCCATGGACAGAGGAGCCTGGCAAGCTACAGTTCATGGGGTCGTCAAGAGTCAGACATGACTGAGAGACTAACACACACACAAGCTAGGGTATGAACCCTTCACTCCTGAGGGAGAAACTCAGGGTTTGAGTTCCCTCCTGACTGGATCTGATACTGCAAGTGATGTTTATGCTGAATTTGGCTCAACCTTTCTTACTTGGTTCAATGCGGAGTCCCTTTTGTTTACCTCCTGTGGAAATGTTGCTCCACCACCTTTTAGATTCTTTTAAGAGGAAATTATTCCATATATCGTGTGTCTGAAGAAGAAAGTGAATTCAGAATCTTCCTACCTCTCTATCTTTAATGAGAATTTCAAATCCCTTTTCTTTATTGAGATATAGTTTACAAATAACTTTGGTTTTAGGTATATTGGGCTTCCCTGGTGGCTCATAGAGTAAAGCGTCTGCCCGCAATGCGGGAGACGTGGGTTCAATACCCAGGTTGGGAAAATCCCCTGGATAAGGAAATGGCAACCCATTCCAGTACCCTTGACTGGAAAATGCCATGGACAGAGGAGCCTGCAGGCCACAGTCCATAGGGTTGCGAAGTTTCGTACACAACTAAGCAACTTCACTTAGGTATACAACAAACTGATTTAATGCATGTATGTATTGCAAAGTGATGAGTTAACATCCATCACCTCACATAGTTACATTTTTATATCACAACAAGTTTCATCTTTTTCTGTTTAGCTTATGTCTTAAACTATGATCTATGTAAGACTTTCATAAGATCTTTTATATCTTAGCTAGTGTAACACCTCAAGTTACATCCATGTTGTCACAAATGGAAGAATTGTTTTCTTTTTTAGAGCTGAATAATATTCCATTTAATAGATATTCTATACTTTCTTTATCCATGCATCTATCAATGAATATGTTTTCTTTCCATATATGTTTTTGAATCAGTGATTTAATTTCCTTAAGAAAAATACACTGAAGTGAAATTGCTGGAGCATATGATTGTTGAATCCTTAAAATCGGCAATCAGTCAAGAAAAGAATCTGAATAAATTCTCGACCTTGATATCAAAGCATGTGAGATATTCTCCCTACTTTTTGAAAGGCAACAAGTTATATCTTACTCAACAAACCAATACAGTGTTGTCTGAGTTTTAAATAGGTAACATATACTTTAGTTGACATTAGAAAATTTTACTTTTATTGGTTTTTACCAATCCACTCACTCTGAGTTAAAATTCCTTGTTGTGGCTCCTTTAGGTCAAGAAGGTCTAAAAGTGTTTAAAGAAATGCTGTAAATCTATTACCTAAATAGAATTGAATATTAATTAAAATACATAAAACCTTAAATTCAGATAATAAAAAAAATAGGAGCTATGTCCCCAAGTGCCTGTAAGAATTAAAGATTTTAAAATTAAAAAACTAAAAAACTAAAAAAAAAATGTAAAAATGCTTCTTGATTAATACATGTGTCTCACAGTTGATTTTCAAAAAAGCAAAAAGGACATATATGGAAGAAAAAAAAAGTGGTATCAAACAATCAAAACTGGATCTTTTTTCATAATTTGTTTGCAGGATTTGATAAAAGGAAGATGTGAGTATATAATACAGCACAGTTTCCTACACTCAGTTAAAGCATTAGGGAAACTACATTTACTATATGATACTATACCTTTCACTTTTCTTTCTGAGATTGTCATAATTCAGTTTACTTGAAAATTTCTTTTTTGTGTGACTAAATTCTTTCTGATTTATGTAGACACATTATAAAATTGCTAAACCTTATACAAAGTTTTAAAAATTTAGATTGAATTATCCTCTGAAGAAAACACACTATTCATGTGAAGCAAAAATAGTTTACCTTATAATGTCAAAGGTGAACTCAAGCTCTAAGATTCTGTAAAGAATGATGTGATGCCTACAACAGCTCTTTTAATGATAATTTATTGTTACAGAGAAGAAAAAATGGATCAAGTCTGTACATTGTTTGAAAGGCATCAGGTTTCATTCTTTTACTGCAGTGTTCCATTTTCTTCGGGTCATAGGGAAGAAAAATGAATAACAATTGATTTTCAAGGCTGCCAGCAGCCACTAATACTTCCAAGTTGGCATTGAGATATTATTATATCTTACATTACAAAATCTTAAATAAACAATAAAGAAAATTAAATTTTGACACAGAATCTTACTTCAAGGTAATACACACAATATTTTGACTCTGTTGTTTTTGACAATGTATTAATGAGATTTTAAAAGTCTTCTAATAACTTTTGACAACTTAGTAAATAAAATAAATGCTGGTCAATAGTAGTAAGTGAATATAAATTGAAAGAAGAAAATAAGGCAAATAAAAATATTTTTTCAATAATGGAAACATTAAGCTTGTTGCAAAATATCTAATTTTAAATACTTAATTATTGGAGACAAAATCTAAAGAAATTAATGTAATAAAATATGTACCAGTGAACTGTAACTATCAGGAGGCCTATATGGAGTTAGACATAGCTATGATTACCATAATGTGAAAAAAAGAATACAGTGTTTTTCACATTTTTAGTTTTCAAGTGAAACAGAGAAAACAATATACAAGTATACTTTGATTAAACATATTTTCAATCATTAAAAATATTATTTAGCTTGGTTCCTAATTTGAACTCTGAAACTATAATCTATGTAATTTAGGATACCCACTAAGTGATTAAAAGTTTAGTGTTTTCTAATATTGAATTAGTTATATAATCACCCCTCTCTTGTTTATAGAAGTGGAATATTGTAATAACCTTCCTTTAAAAGGTGCATACATTTCTTTAGAAATGAATAACAGCATCATGTTACCGAAAAGCCAGACACTGTTTTTTTATATTCTGCTTACTAATGGTATTAAACAATAGCATACTATTAATTGAGTGAAACAGATTTTAGGTGATTTAAAAAGGTTTTGAATAGACTGTATAGACAAATGGTGGTGTTTTTGCAGCTGTTGTTTAGTCACTAAGTCCTGTATAACTCATTTGCGACCCCACAGACCATAGCCCGACAGTTTCCTCTATCCATGGAGTTTGCCAGGCAAGAACGCTGGAGTGAGTTGCCATTTCCTTCTTCAGGGGATATTCTAGACCCAGGGATCAAACCCACAACTCCTGCATGGCAGGTGGAATTTTTACCACTGAGCCACCAGGGAAGTCATAGACAAATATTACAAAATGTATTTTATGTACTTGTCGGTGTTTACTAAATTAACTTTTTTATTCATTAAATGACAGAAAACATGTGGAATAACTGAGGTAATAATGAATTCCTGCACTAACCAGAGACATAGCATACTCATTTTCTCTCAGTGATTGTGTTTTTTCCCTGGTGGCCCAGATGGTAAAGTATCTGCCTACAATGCAAGAAATCAGGGTTCAATCCCTGGGTCAGGAAGATCCTCTAGAGAAAGGAGTGGCAAGCCACTCCAGTATTCTTGCTTGGAGAATTCCATGGGCAGAGAATTCTGGTGGGCTACAGTTCATGGGGTCCCAAAGAATGAGATATGACTAAGCAACTAACGTTTTCACTTTATACTTTTTAAGTAATTCTAGGTATGATTCCTACACTGCAGAAAGAGGAAGATAGAACTTAAAAACTATGCATGAAGGATACTGACAGTGATGAAGACTGGATACCCACACATGCTGGTGTCCAAGCAGGTGAAATAATAGCACGGAAACTTTTTTTAAAATCATCATTGAGCATCAATAAAATGAAGATAAATCCTCTCAGCAGTCATTTAAAAATGTAGACATTGCAGGTGTCTCCTGATTTAGAATTCAGAAACGATCACTCATATTGTCTACTTATATGTCTGCAATACTTGTTTTAATTACTTATGATAAGACAGAAATAGTAAATAAAATTAATTATGTTCTCTAAGTTCCTTTTGATCTCTCTCTCTCTTCCTCTCCTTTTCTACCTCTCTCTCATCACTTTCTGTATAAAAAAGAGGTGACATCTTCACAAATAAATATACTTTTTAATTACTTAATTCTCTTATAAAAAGGTACTTAAAGTGTTACTTGTAGTCAGGGGTAGTATCAGAATCGCTACTGCCACTCCCACTGTAAATAACTAGAAAGATGAGCAAATATAGGCAACTACAGTTTCCAACCTTTGCAAAGAGTCAGCACACATTTATGATTGTTGAGAGAAGGAAGTTGTTGATTTGGACTTCCAGTGAGGGAGAGGACACAGAGCAAGACAATGACGGAGAAGACCACAACAAAAGGAGCTGTTTAGCAAAAGGGCTTTAGGAAAGCTCTACCTAGGGACCCACTTGAGTCTTTGCCTAGATACTAATCTATGCATCTACGGATGGAATTTCCAAAATGCCAGACAAAAATTAATTTCCAGGTTAAAAAACAACTATCAAGGAGCTGTAAATTGAAAGAATTACCATAGCTCAAAAAGGGCTAGAAACTGTTGGACATGCCACCAGCCAAAGTGCAGAGACCTTGCTAAGTATAGCAGCCATTCAATAGAAATCCCAGAACAGTCTCATCAGAGTAATGGGGCTGAATGAGCCACAAAGTAAAGACTACTCTGGTTTGTCCACCAAAATAATAAAAAAATAAACTTCTGGTTGTGCAAATTCATGTTTAAATAACTTTAGATGCCTGTTAGTAAAAACTACAACTTTCCTTAAAAGAGTACAACAATATCAAGTATTTGGCAACATAAAATTTATCACTTTTGACATCAAATGAGTGTATGAAACAGGTGAGGTAACAGAAAAATATGACCCATAGCAAGAAGAAATATCAAATAATAAGGACAGAAACGAAAGTTTTAAAAGCCATCATTAATATTCTCCAAAATTTACATAAGAACATGTATATAATGAAAAGTCTATAAATAGGCAAAAGTTTTCCAAAGATAAAGAGACATGTGAAATGGATATTTCATTGAAGAATTAATAATTAGTCAAACTGAAGATCTAACAATGAAAACTATGAAATAAAATCATAGAAAGAAAGAAAGAAAGCTAAAACACACACATATGCGTGCCTACATACACAGGGGCAAATATTAGGTGCATTTTGGAACAAGAGTAAATGATCTGATATATATGTAACTGGCACACCAAAATGAGAATAAAGACACTAAGAATAATTGAGAAAATAATACCCAGGTTTTTCCAAATGAAGTAAAAATTATAAACTCATCATTCCAAAAATTAGCAACAAAATAAAGGCTTATGTATTAAGATCTAAAAGAAGCAACATTGAAAATTAAAAATATTTAAAATTCATATTTTCTCTATTCTATTCAACTATTCTTGATCTGTTTTTTTTTCCCAGTACTGTACACATGGTATTCCATTTTCTTAGAATACCATTATTTAAAAAAAAATACTTTTATATCTACCAATGCTAATAATGTGGTCAACGATTCCATGTTTTCCTATATGTGAGTTGATTTCAGGCCTAAGCATTTTAATAGCATCCCACCATTGTTTTATCATTTACTCCTTTCTATAATTGCTTAAATATTTGTCTATTTATGTTTCCTCATGTTGCTGTTTAGTAGCTAAGTCATGGCAGTGCTTTTGCAACCCCGTGGACTGTAGCCCCTCAGGCTCCTCTGTCCATGGGATTTCCCAGGCAAGAATACTGGAGTGGATTGCCATTTCCTTCTGCAGAAGATCACCCCAACCCAGGGATCAAACCCATGTCTCCTGCATTGGAAGGCAGATTCTTTACTGCGAATCACCAGGGAAGCCCCTCTACATGTTAAGCAACTTCAGAGCATAGACAGCATGTTGCTCATTTTTTCTACATCCAGCTCCTGCTTTCATCAACACAAAGTTACTAGAAAGAAAATATGAAAGATATATCATCAGTCACCTAAATTCCTAAAGGGCACCATTGTCTTTTTTTAGGATTCTACTCTCTAATAGTAAATGCAGTCCCAAAATATATTTGACTACAGGAGACAGTGATTTCTACATAATGGAAATAACTATTTTAAATCTAACCAAAATCCTATGTTGAAATTATAGCAGAAAATGGTTGAACTGGTATCAACAATAAAATCTCAGATATATCATTATCTTATCATGACAAAGCGTACCCCTCTGAACTGTATGCCTGCTATTTTCTGTCAGTTCAAAAGAGGTCTTTTGACAGTAGGGAAAAAAAAAAATCTGTGAAAAAGTGAGAGAAATATGTACACAGTAGCTATTTACACTGTCATGGATTATCTATCATTTTGAGAGTTTTGTGCCCTGAGCAGATATGCAGTTATAAAACATTACTGAATAGGACAGAAATGAGATAAAACTGGTTTCAGCTCTTTAGTAGGGTGCAACCCAGGGCAAGTGTCTTGACCATTCTTAGCTGCCCTTTAATAGTCTCAAGATTAGGATTGAGATATGACCAAACTTGCATGGTTTCATGGTTTAATGAGGACTCAGTTAAGTAACAACAGGAAACAGTATTTCTGAAGTTTTATAATAGAATTTGCTCAATAAATGTTATTTGATTTTTAATATTAAGAGTGATATAACTGTAGACATAGTGTCACAGATGTAGAAAACCAGACTTATGGAAGAAGAGGGGAGAGGAAAAATGGGGAGATTGAAATTGACCTATACATACTACTGTCTATAAAATAGATTACTACTAAGAACCTACTGTATAGCACAGGGAACTATATTCAGTGCTCTGTAGTGACCAATATAGGAAAGAATCCAAAAAAGAATGGATATATGTATAACAGATTCACTTTGTTGAACAGCAGAAATGAACACAGTATTGTAAATCAACTATACACCAATAAAAATTATTTTTTAAAAAAGAATGGTACAATTGCATATTTCCTTTTGGCTCCACATCTATTGTCCATGGGGTTGCAAAGAATTGGACATGACTTAACAACTGAACAACAGCAACAGTAATCACAATCTACCAGGCAAATCCTTCAGGCATTCTGGCAGATCAACTCAGTATATTTAAATTTCCAGCTTCCTCACCTTCATTCCAGTTCTCCAGCTGAGGCCTTGGGGAGACACAGACCTGTATTTGGGGAGAGAAGGGAAACCTTGAAAAGAAAACTTTTCCCCACTCTGACTTAATACTTAACTACATTTCCATAGTCTTTTGGACTCTGGGAGAAGGCGAGGATAGGATGATTTGAGAGAATAGTATTGAAACATGAATATTATCATATGTGAAACAGATTGCTAGTCCAGGTTCGATGCATGAGACAGGTTGCTCGGGGCTGGTGCACTGGGATGACCCTGAGAGATGGGATGCGGAGGGAAGTGGGAGGGGGGTTCAGGAAGGGGGACACATGCACACCCATGGCTGATTCATGTCAATGTATGGCCAAAACCACTACAATATTGTAAAGTAGTTAGCCTCCAAGTAAAATAAATAAATTAAAAAAAATACTTAACTACATTCCCATGCCTGGCCCTCCCTAGGTTATGTCACACCCCCATTCACTTCCCCAACCCCTAGCTTAAGGTGCCTAAAACTGCTGGGGCCTTTTGTTCAGGGCTTCCCCCAAAGCAGGGCAGAGTCCTTATCTACCTGGCTCCACGTGCCATTTCATGGGGTAAAATGCAATGCAGGCCTGAGCCTTCTCTTATTTCATTGTAGTAAGTGATTCAAGTCTTGACTCTTTCATTTCTGCTCTATTGCTTTTACTGGCTACCCCAACAATTGGTAGCTCCACACCCTTCAAGCTCAGCCAAGCTCCTGACACCTATTAAAACAAAGCCAGCAGTATATAAATTCTTATATTTAAATAAGGTTTCCTTGAACAAAAGGCTTCCCAGGTGGTGCAAGTGGTAAAGAACATAGGAGATGCAAGTTGGATCCCTGGGAGGGGAAGATCCCCTGAGAAGGGAATGGCAACCCACTCCAGTATTCTTTCCTGGAAAATCCCATGGACAGAGGAGCCTGGTAGGCTACAGTCCATAGAGTCACAAAGAGTTGGAGATGACTGAAGTGACTGAGCACAGCAGGCATGCATGCACACACTTTAAACAAAATGTAAAAAGAAATGGCTAACAAACACATGAAAAGATGCTCAACGTCACTCATTATTAGAGAAATGCAGATCAAGACCACAATGAGGTACCACCTAACAACAGTCAGAATGGCTGCGATCCAAAAGTCTACAAGCAATAAATGCTGGAGAGGGTGTGGAAAAAAGGGAACCCTCCTACACTGTTGGTGGGAATACAAACTAATACAGCCACTATGGAAAACTGTGGAGATTCCTTAAAAAAATGCAAATAGAACTGCCTTATGACCCAGCAATTCCACTGCTGGGCATACACACTGAGGAAACCAGAATAGAAAGAGACACATGTACCCCAATGTTCATTGCAGCACTGTTTATAATAGCCAGGACATGGAAACAACCTAGATGTCCATCAGCAGATGAATGGATAAGAAAGCTATGGTACATATACACAATGGAGTATTACTCAGCCATTAAAAAGAATACATTTGAATCAGTTCTAATGAGATGGATGAAACTGGAGCCGATTATACTGAGTGAAGTAAGCCAGAAAGAAAAACACCAATACAGTATACTAACACATATACATGGAATTTAGAAAGATGGTAATGCGAGACAGCAAAAGAGACACAGATGTGTAGAGCAGACTTTTGGACTCTGAGGGAGAGGGAAAGGGTGGGATGATTTGGGAGAATGGCATTGAAACATGTATACTATCATATAAGAAACGAATCGCCAGTCTATGTTCGATGCAGGATACAGGATGCTTGGGGCTGGTGCACGGGATGATCCAGAGAGATGATATGTGGTGGGAGGTAGGAGGGGGGTTCATGTTTGGAAACTCATGTACACCCGTGGTGGATTCATGTCAATGTATGGCAAAACCAATACAGTATTGTAAAGTAAAATAAAGTAAAAATAAAAATTAAAAAAAAATAAAAGGAAATGATTTGCATGCTCAGTGGCTCAGTTGTGTCCAACTTTACAATCTCATGGGCTATAGCCTGCCCGGCTCTTCTCTGTCCATGGAATTCTCCAGGCAAGAATACTGGAGTGGGTTGCCATTTCCTTCTCCAGGGGATCTTTCCAATCCTGAGACAGAACCCCCATCACCTGTGGCTCCTGCTTGGCAGGTAGATTCTTTACCTCTACCTTCACCTTTACCTCTGAGCTACCTGGGAAGCCCACCCAAAACTGCACAATGTATCTTACTTAATTCATGAATATCTTCATAAGGAGCATCATTTTTAGTATTATACTTTTAAAATTCATTTTAATAACATTTTATATGTCTTTTAACAACATTTATTAGTAGAATGCAGTATTATAATAAGCATTCCTTTTGGATGAAATTTAATACATTTATTTGAATTTTTGTAACAATCATATATATTGGAAATATAGATGTTTTCCAATTTTTAAGAAGGCAAAAGCTTTCATATAATAAGCCCCATTGGCAAACTTCAAATATTTACTTATCTGTTGATTTGAGAAACTGATATTAAATATAAAAAAAATTAGTTGCTGTTCTTTTTACCAAGTACATGGCTGTGAGGAAAGGCAGTAAATATCCTCCCCCCTACACACACACAGGATAAGTGGATTGTCAAGGAAAGTTGGAATTCAAAGCAAAGTATTCTTTTGATAAAATTTGCAAACCTTGTTCAAAGTCAAGAGCAGGAAAGAGACCCCTTGTCTCCATGAAAATAATGTAAAATAATTTGCTTCCGTGTTTTTGTTTGCTTGTTGTATTTTACCTTGTGTTATTAAGGGAATTGAAATTGCAAAACTACAGGGTTAAAGCTAAGGTTTTAAGCTTTCAGTTCAGTTCAGTCGCTCAGTCGTGTCTGACTCTTTGCGACCCCATGAATGGCAGCACGCCAGGCCTCCCTGTCCATCATCAACTCCTGGAGTTCACTCAGACTCACGTCCATCGAGTCAGTGATGCCATCCAGCCATCTCATCCTCTGTCGTCCCCTCTCCTCCTGCCCCCAATCCCTCCCAGCATCAGAGTCTTTTCCAATGAGTCAGCTCTTCACATGAGGTGGCCAAAGTACTGGGGTATCATTCTCCTTTGCATCATTCCCTCCAAAGAAATCCCAGGGCTGATCTCCTTCAGAATGGATTGGTTGGATCTCCTTGCAGTCCAAGGGACTCTCAAGAGTCTTCTCCAACACCACAGTTCAAAAGCACCAATTCTTCGGTGCTCAGCTTTCTTCCCAGTCCAACTCTCACATCCATACATGACCACAGGAAAAACCATAGCCTTGACTAGACAGATCTTTTTCGGCAGAGTAATGTCTCTGCTTTTGAATATGCTATCTAGGTTGGTCATCACTTTTCTTCCAAGGAGTAAGTGTCTTTTAATTTCATGGCTGCAGTCACCACGTGCAGTGATTTTAGAGTCCAAAAAAATAGTCTGACACTGTTTCTACTGTTTCCTCATCTGTTTCCCATAAAGTAATGGGACCAGAAGCCATGATCTTTCTTTTCTGAGTGTTGAGCTTTAAGCCAACTTTTTCACTCTCCACTTTAACTTTCATCAAGAGGCTTTTTAGTTCCTCTTCACTTGTGCCATAAGAGTGGTGTCATCTGCATATCTGAGATTATTGATTTTTCTCCCGGCAATCTTGATTCCAGCTTGTGCTTCTTCCAGCCCAGCATTTCTCATGATGTACTCTGCCTATAAGTTAAATAAGGAGGGTGACAATATACAGCCTGACGTACTCCTTTTCCTATTTGGAACCAGTCTGTTGTTCCATGTCCAGTTCTAACTATTGCTTCCTGAACTGCATAGGGCTTTTCAAAAATCTATTTGCGATGAGGTTCTGAATCTGATTTTTTTTCCCTCTGTGATTGTTTTCCTTAAATTTCGCACTACAGAAGAACATGAAAAAAAATGTGAACAAGAGGGTACAATATGTGCGTGCATGCATGTTAAGTTGCTTCAGTCATGTCCAGCTCTTCATGACTGCATGGACTGTAGCCCACCAGGCTGCTCTGTCAGTGTGATTCTCCATGTAAGACAACTGGAGTGGGTTGCCATGCCCTTCTCCCAGCCTGAACCCATCAGCAGGTGGGTCCTTTATCACTAGTGCCACCTGCATACGTATACAGTATGTGAGTCCTGATACTTTCTTTCCTCAGATAGTGGGCTCACTGATAAAGCTGCATTTGTTGGAGACAGAGGTTGCATAGTTACGACAAGGCAAACTCATGGTTATTTTAAAAATTTGACATTTTGTGCATCTTTATCCATGCAAAGTGTTAAGTATTTCAATTAAATACTTTAGTGGAGAACTGTAAAAACCAATTTAGAAACCTAAATTGAAGATGTTTCCTTTGTTATTCAACATGTAATATATTAGAACACACTTTTCTTTCCATAAAGAATTGATTTTTAATGAAATACTCAACATTCGTAGGGCTTTTTTTTTCTGAGCTAACAAAGTAATTCCATTATTCTAATTGTATCCTGCCTGCTTGAATTAATGAACGTAATTTCAAACCTTTTGATATATTTTAGTACACATGTATTCATTTCATGTTAAATTACATGCATAGAATTGATTGATATTTTTAGAAGTCTTCTGATAATGATTTCTTCAAGGAAAGTATTAAAACTAGAAAATAAAAGTCATTTTGTATATTATTTGTGTTTACTTTTTATAACAACAGATCATATGTAATTTATCACCCTGTGTTGACTTATTTGATTGTCAAAATAATCTCTATTTCTAAATTATTTTGATTTTGGTTTAAGCAATTTACCTTCAGTTTGTATGAATTAAATTGTATGAATAAATAAAAATAAGAATATATACTCAAACCATTAGATTAAATATTTTGTATCAAAACTTATTTCTTATTATGGTAGTTATATTATCTTCTCACCTCAAAATGATCTACATATGGAATTTTATGTATACATTACTCCTGGGTTTATTTTAATCTGGTAATAGATATTCACAGATATTCATACTAAGGTTATGATTATTTATTAGCTCATTCTTTTTCTTTGTGGTTACATTTTTCTGATATCACTTTTCTCCAGAACATAAATAAAGAACTTTCAGAACATATGTTAGAAGGTGAAAAACACTATTTCTAAGTGTAAAACATTTTTAATTTCAGATTTATTTGTATAAAGGGTTAAGGTTATGTGAATGTCATCTCTTTATGAAGTACTACACTCTAGTTTTATTACTAATTCCCCTCTTCATCAAATCAAACACTGCATATGGTTATAACATTGATTTCTTAATTTTATGAAAATTACTCTACCAACAGCTGGTCTCTTGAACAAATGAATATGTCAATGGATGATTATAGATTAATGATATAGCTATTTTTCAAAGGTGTAGCATTTCACATTCAAATTTAGCCTCTTAGTAGTTTAGAATGCATATTTAAAAAGAACACTTTCTAACTTATGTATTTAAATACTTTTATTGATATGAAATTGAATGCATTTGAAGGCAGAGCATAAGCACTTTGGGAGGAAAAAAGGACTGAAAGAATTTAAATTTAAGATTATTGAAAAGCACATCTGCCTTGAATGCGATGATTTATCAAGATCAGCAGGAAGCAACTGCTAATCAAATTTGCCTGAAGACATCAAACAATATTCTATTATCAGACAAGCTTATTTAAGGTCATTTTTAAAATGTTTATTCAAATTGTAAACATTTTAAAGTTGAATTAAAAATCAGAAAGTGCTCTGAAATTCTCCTTGCCAAGCATATTCTGAGAAACTTGTGTCATCAATGCATTTTAAATGATAAGGGCTGCTAATCATAGCAATAGTTTTCTTACACTTTGAGATGGTACAATAATTTCTGAAAATGAATACTGTTTTTTCTTTTTTTTTACCATTTTACTTTTTGCCCTATCAACTACTGTCATAAATGATTTAACTATATACTTGAAAAATATAATTTATATTGGGTCTCCAGGCCATGGTTAGGTAAGCAATAACAAAGGTAATGGGATAAAATTAACAAATAAACCTATTCTTCATATTAATACATTGAACATACCACTGTGATGTTCTCTAGTTTTGAAGAATTTTGGTTTCTTGTATTACTATGATTGACATATTGAAAGATGAATTTCATTTGAAATTCATATTGCCTGTCATTCGGTTTGGAGAAAACTTTTACTGATATTAACACACAATGTATTGAATGCATATAGATAAATAAAATCCTCCAGAACTGAAAAGTCTGCTGAAAAATGCAAGTAGTTGAAGGTGCTCCAATGAAAGGTATATTTTCACAAAATTACTCTTTAAAGTCCTATAGATTTTTAAATTGCCATTTAAGTAAACCTGTAAGTTTTATTTACTGGAGCATGAGTTTATTTTGTCACATAAGTAAAACTCACACAGTTGTGTCCAACTCTTTGTGACCATATTGTCCATGGAATTCTTCTGGCCACAATACTGGAGTGGGTACCTTTCCCTTCTCCAGAGATCTTCCCAACCAGGGATTGAAATCAGGTCTCCCATATTGCAAGCAGATTCTAAGACACAAGGGAAGCCCTGTCACATAACTTTTCTACAATTTAATTCTAGCAATGGCAAAAATGTTACTGAGATCACAAGAGCATTTTAAGGAACTTAAATATACCAAAACATAGTTATTAATGTCATCTTTTGTGCAGAAGACAAATTCTTTTAAGTATATGTTACTGCAAATCTCAACAAACTGCCCAAACTGATGAGTAACCCTTACACTCACACATATAGGCACACACTCAAATTTAGTCAGTTTGCCTGTGAGTTTTTAGGTACTTGTGCAGCAAATAAGCCCCATAACCCAAGCTTGAAACTCTGCTGTTGTTCTAAAATAGTGTCTAAATGAGGTGTGAAGAGCCAACTCATTTGGAAAGACCCTGATGCTGAGAAAGATTGAGAGGAGGAGGTGAAGCAGGTGACAAAGGATGAGATGGTTGGATGGCATCACCAACTCAATAGATATGAGTTTGAGCAAACTCCAGGAGACAATGAAGCACAGCAAAGCTGGCACGTGGCAGTCCATGGGGTTGCAAAAAGTTGGACATGACTTGGTGACTGAGCAACAACAAATGAGGTGATTGAGGAAAAGGGAACATACTTCAACCAAGGTCACATTATAACTAAATGGTGGAACCACTTATATAAATTACACAAATATAACTTAAAGACAAATTTAAATGCTTAGAACTGAATTTTTAACTCTCTACTTGAGGACTTTCCAAGGGTGTTATTTTTGAAAGACACTGTTTTAATCAGCTCAGACTACTATAAGAAAAAATGCATCAACTGAGTGGGCTGTGAACAACCAAAGTTTGTTTCTCACCTAGTTTTGAGACTGGAAACTGGATATCAAGATGCCTCATGGTCAGATTCTGGTGAGGACCCTGTTCCAGGATGCAGATTGCTGGTTCTCATAAACTCACATGGTAGAGAGAAGAGAAGGAAGCTCTCTCCTGACTCTTACAAGGGCACTAATCCCACTCACGAAGGCTTCACCCTCATTACCTCATCCAATCCTGGTTACCTCCCCAAGGTCCCACCTCCTAATTCCTATCACATGGCAGGTAGCGTTACAACATAGGAATTTTCAGGGGGACACAAACATTCATTCTGTAACTGTCCTATTCTATGCACTAAAAGCAATGTAAGAACACTGAAGGAAAATATTGATTTTAATTATACTTTTCTTATAAAATTAGACCTAGGAAACCTATAATTAATATAATTCAAATATTAGAATTAGAGCATGAGCCCTCGCATAAAATAATACCTTGAGCACAAACTAAAAATATTTATTTGCATTCCCATTAAAAACATAACACACTTATATCTTGGGCTATAGAACTTAGATTACATTTTTATAATTTTTCAGTTATCTTAATATATTTTAGAAAGCCAGAAAAAATCACTTGCAAATATACAGAGAAAGTCATTTAATTATTAAAATTCTTTTCTATGTACAGGTGGTATTAATATTTTTAATTTACTATCTCCCACTTAGACTAGAAAACTTGCATTAAATGCACAGCTGTGCTTAATGCTTCCTAATTATGTTTTTATCTCATTTTTACTTTTTGTATTTATGCAAATACAATTAATTATATTGATTAAACCAATGATATACAATAATTCTTAGCATCCTAAAACATGTACAGTTTTTATCAAATTAGTAATTATTACAATTACTTTAGTAAGAAATATTCTCTATAGTAGATGATTCAAGAAGCTTGATACTCAAGGAAAAACAAATTTGGGGGAATTGGGGGTGTAAAAGACACATATATGGAATTAAATAAATCTTTCAATGGTGCTACCATATACAGTTTGCTTTAGAGCTGATAACAGAGGTATTTACTATGAAATAGTCTCAGATTCTTAATTCATTATTTTAGAGAAAAGTTTTACTAATAAATATTAGGGAAAGTTACCCTCAAAACCTATTATCAAATCATTTCTTTTCCATGGTTCTAGAACTATACTTGTATTTCTTAAATAGAACAATGATAATTTCTCTAAGAACAGGATCAATATGAATCTTTATAATCATATGATCTGTGCATGTTTTTTTAAATTTTAATAATACATTAGTAATAATTCTGTCCCATTTTGAGATTTCCAAATTTTCTTGAGACTCTTTTATATCATCCTCAATGTTATATCATTACTACTAGTCATTATTGCCTACAAGTGAGGGAGTGAGTGAAAGTGGCTCAGTCATGTCTGACTCTTCTCCAGGCCAGAACACTGGAGTGGGTAACCTTTCCCTTCTCCAGGGGAACTTTCTATAATATGTAAGTAATTATTAATAGTTCTTAAGCATAAACTGGTTAGATATGGAAAATATTATATTCTGAATTTAAAATACCCATAAATGCATATGCATAAATAGCCTGTATTAATACTAAAATAATTATATTAATGGTTTACAAAATTTTACTTTCCTCAGAAAATGTACATACATACACATTGTATTTAATGTGGGTTTATATGCATAATTTATTTGGTGAAGGCATTCAACAAGCAGTTTGTATAGGTATAGAAAGAAACTGTGTGAAGATATAGAGGCCATTTGTGTACTTTTTGTATTAACTACTCTTAGTGCTTTAATTTCAATGTAAGAGCACCTTGCGAGGGTCAAATGCCTTGCCTTTTCCTGTTTCTTGCTTTAAATGTGTTCAGTCTTCTTTTACTTTTAAGTATAATGTTAGCTGTAGTATCATCATGCTGCTGCTAAGTCGCTTCAGTCGTGTCCGACTCTGTGCAACCTCATAGACGGCAGCCCACCAGGCTCCACAGTCCCTGGGGTTCTCCAGGCAAGAACACTGGAGTGGGTTGCCATTGCCTTCTCCAGTATCATCATAGATACCTTTCTATTATATTGAGAAAATTTCCATTTACTCCTAACTTTTGAGTATTTTTGTCATGAAAGGGTGTTTAACTTTTTCAGATGCTTTTTTCCTCATCTAGTGAGATTATCATGTAGCTGTTTTAATTTATTCAGTTCCCTGGTGGCTCAGAGGTTAAAGCGTCTGCCTGCAAGGTGGGAGACCCAGGTTCAATCTCTGGGTCAGGAAGATCCCCTGGAGAAGGAAATAGCAACCCACTCAAGTATTCTTGCCTGGAGAATCCCATGGATGGAGGAGCCTGGTAGTTTACAGTCCACAGGGTCACAAAGAGTCGGACACGACTGAACGATTTCACTTATAACCTGTTACACATATTGCATTGCATTCTTGGCCTAACCCCCATTTTGTTATGGTATATAGCCTGGTAGGCTACAGTCAATGGGATCTCAAAGAGTCAGATATGACTGAGCAACTTCAGTCACTCACTCAATAATTTTCTATACTGATGAACTGACTGTTCATGTATTTTGTTGTGAACACAGTTGGCATTGGCTGCCCTCGCCCAGTATACCAATAGGCAGGGAGTGCCTGTCAGGGCCCAAGCTGGCACCACTGGTGTGGCAAGTGGCTCAGTGTTCACCATCACTGCTCAGGGGCTCCTGCTGCACCACTGCAGTGAGCTCAGTCCCAGGGACATTATAATATCCGAGTGAGCCAGAGGTTCTGGAGTCTTCCCAGTCAGTGACTCTGGAGGGTCTGATTGACTGTTACAGTCCACTTCATTTGAGGTTCATAGCTCTTAAGTTACAAAATGGCAACAGCCAAGAGAAGCCCTATAAGCAGCCTGTCCCCCTGTCCTGTGTGTCTGTCTCTGCTGTAACAAGATGATTTT
Source organism: Ovis aries (assembly GCF_016772045.2). Lineage (NCBI taxonomy): Eukaryota > Metazoa > Chordata > Mammalia > Artiodactyla > Bovidae > Ovis > Ovis aries. The sequence goes on from NC_056065.1 coordinate 15,744,679, forward strand.
ACAATTAAAGAAGAAAGGAAACTAGAATGGAAGGAAGGAAGGAAAGGGAAAAGAGTGAAAAAAGTCTTTTCTTTTTTTTAACAGAATCCCATCTTTATTGCCATTACTTTTTGAGGTTTAATCAGGCCCCCAAATGGCTCCCATCAGCTGTCTTTATGCCTGGTTCTCTCTGTTAAAATCCTAGTTGGTTAAAGATTAGGGTGTTGCTTTCAAGTAGCTACCAGCCTCCACTTAATGTTTATTTTACAACCAGAATTTCCATTATTTTCAACAGCACCCTTATGCTTAAGCTTCTTCCCTCTTCTGTTCCAAATTCAGCCTGTCCCCTAGAGGGGGAAGTCACACAGCTCTTCGATCTTACTGCCTTCCTCACTCTGAGGTCAATCTCCTGGACCATTGCTGTGGAGCTGGGATGTGGGCAGAGCCAGTGGCCCAACTCTCAGTATGGAATCTCTGCTTCACAAGCAAGGCTCTGGACAAGAGCAATAGCTTGTGATCCTCTCAGCTTGCCTCTAGAGCATAAAATCTCTACCTTATGAATAATGTTTCAGCTTCAAACATTGAAACTGAAGCTCTGATACTTTGGCCACCTGATGTGAAGAGGACCCACTGAAAAAGACCCTGAGGCTGGGAAAGATTGAAGGTAAAAGGACAAGAGGGAGGCAGAGGATGAGATGGTTAGATAACATCATTACTTCAGTGGACATGAATTGAGAAATCTCTGGGAGATAGTGGAGGACAGAGGAACCTGGCATGCTGCAGTCCATGGGCTCAAAAGAGTGGGGCATGACTTAGCAAGTGAACAACAACAAATGGATAGTGTTAAGCATGAATGTTAGGAGCTAGTATTCTTGGAGGGCTGAACCTGAAACAGAACCTCCTCCTTAGGAATCAGAGATGATGGGAAAAGGCAGTTTCAGCTCTCTTCCTGTCTAATGCCTGTAATACAGTTCCTATAGCTTGGAGGTGGGAAACACAGGAAAAGCTCAAGCTCATGTCCTGCATGTCCTGGAGTGATACTGTACACTCGGCTGGGATCCAGAACCCTGGCCACATCCACCTGTAGTGATGCCATCATATGGAGCTGGCTGGGTTTGGAAAGCACTATGGCTCAAGTGCCACAGTCTCTGGGTATTCTGACCAGTACTTAGTACATTTCTTTTTTTTTTTTTTTTTTTGTCAACACATTTTTCTATTCACTCCTTGTATGTCTTTAGGAAAATATTCAGAGGTTTTAAAGTTTGCTTTTAAAAAATAATAATTTTCATTGATTATGATTGTTTCTCTTCAGAGAGTCCATTAACATTTCACATGTCAAAAGGCATTTTTTTCCAAAAAAATTTGTACTACCACAAGAAATATAATTATCATCATTGTATGTGAATAATTATATGTGAAATATGTTCTGGGTAATGAGCTACTGTTCTCAACAGTATATAATTATATTTTCTGTATATTAAATGATGAAACATATGAAGTTATCTAGCATAGGATTTGACATGTAAGTGATTCTTGATAAAGTTCTCCTCTTCTTGAACTGGGGGTCAATTTATGATTATGGATGATCTAGAATTCATCTTGCCTGCAATAAAGGGTCTTGAAAGAACCTCTAAAGTTTTCTGTCTCATCAAAAGAAAACAGATGTTGCTAGGGAGATTTTCTGGAACTTGTAATGTTTCACATTTCATTTGCAAAGGTGTGAACTATGTTTAGTTGTATATGTTTTCATATCAATAATTATTTTATGCTAATGTTTCCATATGCATATTCTTCCACCATCTGTTATTTATGCCTGTAGAAGTATATCCAACTAGTACTTCTAAGACTATAGAGCCTTCAAAGAACTCTGTAGGTGAAAGCAATAAACCCTTTAACATCACAAGAGTGCCAGCCTCCTGCTAGGTTCATTCTTATATTTGATCAAGTTTTATCAATACTATCTTTTCCACCTCCAATATTTTCTGCAATCTTACTCTGCCTTTTAGATTTGTGCACTGATTTCAGTTTTTCTGCTTTTTCCCTTGGAACTTATTAAGTATGTAATTGAGATTTACCTTTTTGGCTTTTGTCCCTTTTACCTATTTATGAGATTTGATATTAATCCTGACATCTTAACCTGCCATGAGCAGAGAAGTTAAAAAATTAAACTCATCCCTTTGCCAATTCCTTGAGCCAAATACCTCTTCCAAATTTTGAGCATTGTTACGCACCAGAAGAATTTTTTTATAGAATATTTATTTTATCATTTGAATGAATTATTTTTAATTGCTTGAATTAGACATAGAGTTTAATACATAAACTGGACTATTATTGTTATCTTTAAAAGTGCAACAGGAGTTATAGGTGAGCTCTCCCTTGGAGGAAGGGTACCTGGGGTAGAAATCAAGAAGAAGGTGGGGGATAACCCAGACTTGAAAGGATTCCATTAAGAGAAGAGAATCCTGAGTGAATTAATGAACATTAGTATAAGTGAAAAACATAGAATCCATTAATCACTCCAGAGATACTTAAGGGCTAAAGGTTTATTGGTAGCAACACTAGAAGATAATTTTTGAAAGGCAAGCTGAATTCAGACTGTGGAAGATTTAGGTTTGAAAAACATAAGAACTCAACACTTATTGCTACTGCTGTTGCTCTGTTCTCCAGAATAAAAGAAGTTGATACATCAGGGAAATATCAGCGAATATTTTGAAATACAGATAAAAGAGACATGGACAGAGCCACAAGTTAGGGATATGAGTTGATAAGCAGTTAAACAGGGGAATGGAAAGAAAGGAGACAGCAGTGAGAAAAATCTTGATGACAGGACCAACAGACCTTCAGATGGTAGAGAGAAGTGTCAAGTGTGACCAAAGCTTTAGAAAATAAGATAGGAAAACAAAAACAAAACCAGAGAGTGGTTGATCATGGGGATTTAAAGTTTATGTAATCAGTGTACAACTGTTTATTGCTTCAAGGTAATAGTCTGCATTACAATAAGACCTAAAATGTAAAGTAATAAGCAGAGAACATGGTATATTATATCCAGAGATAATAAAACTGCATAGCCTCAAGTGTCTGCTGTGAAATTTCCTTTATAAAACATTAATTATATGATGCATCACATTAAGCAGTTCTTGGAAAGAATTCTTATGTTCCACTCAGAAAACTGGATTGATTTTTTTCTGCTCTTGAACCATGAAAATTTCATTAAAATATCGCTTCTCGAGGATCTTACTTTCATGTGTAAGGGGTTATTTAATATTGGCTATCAATTCAGGTAACAATTATTTCCAACGGGCGATCTGTTCTAAAGATATATGGAACAGATTAGAAAGTCCCTGTAAGTTCAATATTTATTTATGTACAGTTTAAATCATTAAATTTCTCCTAATATCTAGAGTCTGAAATGTTGCAGAAGTCAGAAAGATATGCTTTTCTTTTAAAGACACATGATTTATCAAAATTGCTCAGTGTGGAAAAATATTGTAACTTCCCATATACTAGAAGTTTATACATTTGGCAAAATGTAATAGTGCTTGTGATTTAGCTGACTTGAAATTTATTAATTTTCATTACTGGAACTAATTATGGCCACTTCTACTTACTATTTCCCTCATTAGAAAGCTCTAGTGTATGTCATTGTCAATTAATGACTCATCTCTCACTACCTCATCTGTGTGTTATATTAACTTCATGAGTAGTGGAGGGTTTAAGCATGTAGGTAGTTTTGGTTATTATTATTAATCGTGGGTGGAAAAGCATCTAGAAGTGTAGCAAGATGATCTGCATCACACCCAGGTTTTCTCATGCCTGAAGCTTACATTTATGGAGGCACTTTTTAAGAGAAATAACATTTCATATGTATTTATAAAGATATAAATTCTTGAACACTGGAAAGGGCCTATACAAGTGATAGGTCCTAAGGTATGCATCGTTAAATATGCTTCTAAAAAATAGTTGTCAATATATTTAAAGGGCTAATTCAATTCCATTGAAGGAAAAGCTTTTATAATGTAGCATACTAGAAAGTATAGATGAACTAATTAATGACCTCTTTTTTGGTTACATCTTAATTAAGTTTGTGGCTCAAAAGTGGTGTAACCTCATCCATTGACTTTGTGTTATCAAATCAGCATACAGAATGTTTATCAAAAATCAAAACCTTGACTATAATGTGGTAACTAGTAATCAACCCAATGTCATATCAATATCTACCCTGGAAGAGAGAGAAAACCCATAACAACTGTAAAAGCAGATATTACCTCCATGGGGAACTATTTATAACACATGTTATTGACAAAAGACAAATATTAAAAACATATGGAATCTCTACAAAGTAATGAAAGACAGATAATGATAGAAAAATGAGCAAATGATAATTCACACAAATATACTAAATACAAAAATACAATCTGTAACAACAAAAAGCAGATCAGAAGTTATCAAAAGATGGGGGTGGGAGGAGGGAAAAAATTTAAAGGGACACAATGAAACATCTGGGGTGTTGGAAATGATTGTTATGTTTGGTTTTGAAACGGTTTCATGAAATGATTTCAAATGTATGCCAAAACTCATCAAGTTGTACACCCACCACACATGAGTCTATTGTCATTAATTATACCTAAATACATTTGTTACCCAAAAAAAGAAATGATGGGTGGGTGAAAGGAAGGGGCAAAAGAAAGGGAAAGAGAAATAAAAGAGAAGAGAAATAGCCAAAATGGAGAGTAAATATCATACACTGCTATTGGCTGAGAATACCTGTGTCTGTTCTGGAACAGTATCTCAGTAACTTTTATACTATCTTCTAAGGCTAGAGTCAGACACGACTGAGTGACTTCACTTTCATTTTTCATTTTCATGCATTGGAGAAGGAAATGGCAACCCAATCCAGTGTTCTTGCCTGGAGAATCCCAGGGATGGGGAAGCCTGGTGGGCTGCCCTCTATGGGGTCGCACAGAGTCAGACATAACTGAAGTGACTTAGCAGCAGCAGCAGCAGCAGCAGCAGCAGCAAAGCTACATGAGCACATACTCTATGAACCTGCAACTCCGTGCTTGGGTGCTTATTCAATAGAACTACAAGCATCTATTTTGCAAGTAATGTTATGCTAGAATTAGGCTTATCTTTTGTCTGAACTAGCTAATCTTTTATAAACAGTGCTGTTCATAATACAGCAAACATTGAAAGTAATGATGTCTGTCGTCAGTAGAACAACAAGTAAATAGTGAAATATCTATGTAATTAAATACTATATAGAAGAAAACAAGTTAGGTAATGCTTGTACAATATGGATTATGATCACAAACATAAAATTAAGAGAAAGAAGTCAGAAAAGAAAATACAATGAATAATAATATTTACAAAAATTCAAAGACCAACAAAATTCTTCTTTAGAGACTGGTACTCTGGTCCCCTTTGTGGAGGAGGGAGGTGGCCTGATAAGCCTTCTGAAGTCCCATCAGTGGGAAGGTCTCTTTCTTGGTTTGTCAGTGATCACAAACTTACCTTCATGTCACTTCTTTATGCCTTTTACTTCTCTTTATGCTCAGTTTAACAATAAAAATTAAACCATCATCAACAAAGAGATGGAAGAAAGAGAAGATTCAAAAACTGCAACTTTTAGTTTGTTTTTGTTTCTTTCTTAAATAAGATAAACTAAAAAAATGGTGATTGCACATATAGCAAAGGGACATTTAGAAATATTAGTATTTTAAGGTCATGTTTAGTTTAATGAATATTAAACATTAGGTTAGCTTAAGCGTAAATAGACACCTCAAAGAACTTGAATTCTAGAAGTTTCTTAAAATGGAAAGCATTTATAAGCATTAAATAATGTGTATATATATTTTTTGTTTTGCCTTTCACTGCAAAAGTAATCATAATTGTTGAATTTGAGCTATAATATTTGCATTTAAACCACAAACATTTCACTTTCCTCATATTTGAAAATGAAGGGACTCTTTGAAAGAGAAAATGGGGAAAGACGTTTAAAAATGTACACCTGTGGTGGATTCATGTCAATGTATGGCAAAACCAATACAGTATTGTAAAACAAAATAAAGTAAAAAATACATAAATAAAAAAAATAAAGACAAAAAAAAAAAAGAAAATGTCCTTACCAGCAATTTAACTTAAAGTTATCATTTTCTTCTTATAAGAAAACCATGAAAGCTGGCTATGGTATGTTCACAGATCCTGGAAAATGGTCCATATGGCTGGGTTTGCCTCTGTTTGAACAAACCAGTCTTACATAAATGGTGCTCAAAATGTGGGTGCTTAAAGTTTAAAAAATAGAATTAAACATTATAATCATTTTGATTTTTAAACTGAATTTGACTGAAAAAAATACCTCTACCATGTTTAAATAATAAAACATAGTTGTAGATCCTATAGCATAAGTTAGGATTATTTTTAGGATAATGTGTAGTTTTCTATTTTTTGAGGCAATGTAAATATTGGTTAAATTTGATGGTCTCCTTATACTTAGGAATAAAGAAAACTTTAAAAATTAAATATATATATATATATATATTTCAGATGAATAACCACACTGTTCTACTAGATAATGTAACAATATGACCATATTTCTAAAAAACAATAAGAAGTAAAGAATAAATTGGGTGAAATTTCTCTCTCACTAAAATTTCATGGTTTTTTGAAATTTAATTTGGAAGAACTAGAGGGTTGCTGGTAAATATGGTAATAATAAGGTAAAATATTCTTCAGTTTAATTGATAAGTAAATTATTTAATTTGAAAAATTAAATATTGACTGGGTTTGATGGAGGATGCATTAAAAAATGCCTAATATATTTTTTTAAACTTTTGTATAATAATTGAGGGTCTCCCAAGTGGCTCAGTGGTAAAGAATCTGCCTGCAGTCCAGGAGTTACAGATTCCATCCCTGAGTATGGAAGAGCCCATGGAGAAGGAAATAGCAACCCACTCCGGTATTCTTGGGAAATCCCATGATCAGAGGACCCTGGTGGGCTACAGTCCAAAGGATCTCAAAAGAGGTGGACGAGACTTAGCAACTTAACAAACAACATAATAAATAAACTTCTGCAAGAAATTAAAATGCATAAAATAATTAAAAACTCATACTGGGTGAACAACTGTTATACATGTCTCAGTAGCAGAATTAGCTTATAAGAGAAACTGGACAAGTAGATGGGGAAAGTTTTGAAGGACAAAGAGGAGAGGGTCTGGTTTCCTCAGGATGAATGTCTTTGGTTCTACTGTTTGGGAGCACTGTCATGTGTGCTAAGCTGGTTCAGTCACGTGGGACTCTGCTACCCTATGGACTGTAGTGGGCCATGCTCCTATTTCCTTGGAATATTCCAGGCAAGAAGTGTGCAGTGAGTTGCCATTTCCTCCTCCATGGGTTCTTCCTGACCCAGGGATCAAACCTGTCTCTCTCTCTTACATCTCCTATATTGCCAGCCTTTTTTTTTTTTTTTTTTTTTACCACTAATTCCACCTGGGAAGCTGTTAGCCAATTCAAAATCATAGGAAAAAGACAAGCCTAAACTGGGACTTGAGGAGAACCTTGCAAATACAAAAGTCAGGGAGATTTTAGACCCCACAGAGATCCATATGAAGGGCAACTACATACCATTATCAAACTAGGAAACTAAGATGGAAAAATTTACCCATTCATAATTATTCCAGACAAGCATAAGCCCAGACAAGCATAAGCCCATGGGCAAATGACAACTTAGAGCCACAATACAGATGTTTAACTTTAGGGCAGATTGGTTTGATGGATAGTTTTGCAGAACTAGTGTAGCTGAGATGCTCTACAAAACAAAATAGTTTCAGGGAAAAAAGGAAGTCTTTAAAAACATTCAGTGAAATCACAGACACTGGACCAATGGCATTACTGTACATGTTTGGAACATTATATATGCAACTGCTGTGATCTGTGGTCAAAGGGAAAATGCTGAAGTCCTCAGAGTATTTGTAAATCTGACATAGATCACCAGAGAAATGTGAGTAACAATAGAAACAGAGAAGCGATTTTTGAGACCACTGTTACAGCATGTAACCGGTCACCAAACAGGATAATAAATAAAAATGAAGAAATAACAAAAATATGCTTGTTATTCAGAAGCAGCATGAAGAGTTGAGAAAAATAAAATAGTTTGTCATAACTAGTACCTACTTAGGGCCAGGGAAGAAGGCTACTGCCAGGGATGTTGTGCTTTAGAGGAAGAGCCCTATAAATGGTCCTGGATATCACAATATAAAAAAGCCGATGACATAACAGGCACTACTGTCACTAGGGATTCAGAGCCTTCAGTTGACATGATGCTACTGGAAGGTGGAAAATACCCATTCCCGTGATCAACACTATTAAAGCTTTAGAGAAAATCTACATAACATTTGCTTTGTACCCTTGATATGAAAGACAAGTTTCAAATAGCCAGAAGTTTTTTGAAGTTTGCTACAGCTGGCATAAAATTTTCTTCTTAAAGTGGAAAGAATTTAAATACCAGAAACACTTTAAGGAAAAAAATAATTGAATTTTCATACCTTGCTACCAGATTCAATGAATGTAAAGGATATTTTAATATGGAATATTATTTCCCTATAAATTTGTCAAAATTCTACACTTTGTTACACTCAAATTCACGATTTCTGATAACTCAAAAATTACTATAATATTTGTCACAAATTACCCATGGTGGTAATTGTTCATGATGGTAAGGAAAATTTTCAATATTAGCTATTCATTGTTATTCTTAAATTTGGATACAAATATCTGCACATAATAAGTACAGCATCTATCATTCAGATCAGAAACTAGAATTCTAAATAGCTTTAATATTATGTTCAAATATCATACACCAACATCAGGTTGATTTAAACAAGTTTGATTTTAAAAGTTGATATTTATTGATACATATTCATTATAATTTATATTTTACCTATCCATTTTAATGCACACTTATGAAAGATTTAGAGGGAAATTGTTGAAAATAGGTTTGAACCATATTTTTAAGGTATTGAGTTTTACAGTTAATTTTATTCATATTTTTCATAAAAACACATTTAAATTTAGTATACTTAGTACTACATTACAATTTAAACCTTTATATTATATTAATAGATTATATGATAACTACGATTAGAACAACATATAATTAATTTGTTGATACTTGGGAAAAAATTAATTTTATTGAATAAATATAATTTATGTATATCCTTATATTATTACTAATCCCAACATTGATAGTATATCAACAGACCACACAGAAATAGGCAATATTAGTTTTATTAAATCATGATATTTTGAAAATTTTTAGCTTTATAAAATCATAGCTTTTGTTTTATTTGTCCATTTTGTTGAAATGGAGGTATATTTTTTCATAGTACAAGGAAAAATATTTTAACAGTTTTTTGTTTTTATTTCTCTTGGAGTATAGTTGATTTATAATGCTGTGTTAGTTTCAGGTATACATCAAAGTAATCAGTTATACATATATGAACTCTTTTCTTTTAGATTCTTTAACAGTTTATTAGCTTTAATTGTAATTTTAAATTTCTTAGATATACAGTATATCAGTCTCTATTTGCACAAGTCTAACAAAAGCCAGGAGAAGGCAATGGCACCCCACTCCAGTACTCTTGCCGGGAAAATCCCATGGATGGAAGAGCCTAGTAGGCTGCAGTCCATGGGGTCGCTAAGAGTTGGATATGACTGAGCAACTTCACTTTCACTTTTTACTTTCATGCATTGGAGAAGGAAATGGCAACCCACTCCAGTGTTCTTGCCTGGAGAATCCCAGGGATGGCAGAGCCTGGTGGGCTGTCGTCTATGGGGTCACACAGAGTCGGACACGACTGAAGCGACTTAGCAGCAGCAGCAACAAAAGCCATGAAATTAAAAGATGCTTACTCCTTGGAAGGAAAGTTCTGACCAACCTAGATAGCATATTCAAAAGCAGAGACATTACTTTGCCGACAAAGGTCCGTCTAGTGAAGGCTATGGTTTTTCCAGTGGTCATGTATGGATGTGAGAGTTGGACTGTGAAGAAGGCTGAGCGCTGAAGAATTGATGCTTTTGAACTGTGGTGTTGGGGAAGACTCTTGAGAGTCCCTTGGACTGCAAGGCGATCCAACCAGTCCATTCTGAAGGAGATCAGCCCTGGGTGTTCTTTGGAAGGAATGATGCTAAAGCTGAAACTCCAGTATTTTGGCCACCTCATGCGAAGAGTTGACTCATTGGAAAAGACTCTGATGCTGGGAGGGATTGGGGGCAGGTGGAGAAGGGGACAACAGAGGATGAGATGGCTGGATGGCATCACTGATTCAATGGACGTGAGTCTGAGTGAACTCCAGGAGTTGGTGATGGACAGGGAGGCCTGGCGTACTGCGATTCATGGGATCACAAAGAGTTGGACACAACTGAGTGACTGAACTGAACTGAATTGAACAAATGTTAAATATATCTGAATAATCCTCAAACTGTTAGTGGGTCCTAAACAGTTGAATGAATTTCTGTTGATTTGCGATTCCAAATGGAAAGAAATAGTCCTGACATACAGGGAAGATATTTAAACATAAATAACAAATAAAAGAGGCAAAATCTAATGACTTCTACCTAGATTCCATGTGGAGTTTTCAAAGACTATGTTGGTGTCATTATAAGTATTTCTTGAGTATTTACAACAGTATCAGGGCAGGAGATCAAAGTCACATTCTTTCAACAAGATGCAGTTATGATTCAAATTGTAGTTTGTATGGCTACACACTGTTCTCTTTCCACTATGCTCCCTTTGAAGACTCAGTTGATTGGTGGAATAAAAGAAATACTTCGCTATAGTATATTTCTCAGTTTCCTCTACTAAAAGTTGTACACTTACCAAAGAAGTAGGTTCAAGATAATACTTTTTATATATGAACAAACAACTTTATTTTCTGCAATCCAAATCAGTAACATTAAACCATAATTCTATATTTCCCATTAGAATAAGCAAATTACTGAAATTAGCAACCTGGTATAAATGTTTACAGAATGAAACTTGATGCCCGATTTTTTAAAATGTTGAAAAATAAGAAAAAGGTACAGAAGTTACTCATGACAGACTTTAGGTAAGCCAAAATTATATTCTTGCTTTTGCAAAAACCCTGACATTGTGATGATTTTCAAATGTCAATTTATCAGTATTCACATTAAGTGATTTTTATTCTAAATATCTATAAATATGTGAACATTATTAATTTTTTGGACTATGGGTCAATAGAAATAATAGCATAATAATAATATCATAAACCTTGAAGTGCTTCTTTTTAATGGCACTAAAATAAAATGCTGCTGTTTATTTTTGATGAAATTCTAAATATCAAGGTATATTTCCAGACTATTGGGAAGTAAAGCACTTTTATGCCCTTTACCAATTATCTCTTAGGTATATTACTTTATCAATCTTTTAGAGAAGATTTTAACCTTATACTGAATCAGACTTTATTGTTTTTGACAATTTACCTGTATTTTAGAAGGCAGAAGTCAATGCTTCATAAAATGTAAAATATAAATAAATACATAGACTACCATAAAGCATTGTCTCTATATGAAGTTTAACTGGGTTCAAAAAATTTCAATAAATTATATGTTGCAAATTTATTTTTCATTTTAGTACACAAACTCTTATTTGGTATGTTCTACCAAAGAACAAATTCTTTTTATAAAAATGTTTACAAAAATTGCATTGATTTCTTAAAAATATATAGTCCACATGAATAATATTTACAGGTAAGTTTTGAAAACATTTACCTTTTCTGATACCTTGAACTAAACTTCATTAAAATAATATATCTAAAAGCAATACTTAGAATAGGTTTTTAGAATAATATAACTTATAGAACATAAATATATTTACACTCTTTAAGAGCAAATAAAAATCTAATTTACTAAAAAAAATCCTATTTTTAGAAGGTAGTCTAAATATTATGCAAATAAAACTATGATAAACCTATTGTTTCATATTCCATTTGACTCACTGAGTCAACCATATCAATTACATAGTGCATTATCACCAAGAAAAATATTCATAGGGATTAACCACAATATCCCTGGGGAGTGTTACGTTTCTCATAATAATGATCACAGAATTAATGTCAAAAAGGTTAAAAGGCCTATAGTTAAGAAATAACAAAGGATGATAATAATATTTCAGTTTGGCATTGGCATGTATGCAATGATATTTTTAAAACAGATAATCAACAAGGACCTACTATTAAAAAAAATAAGAAAGAAGTTACCAGTAAAATGTTATTAATTAAAAAAAACATAGTTTTTCAGAAAAAAAATAATCCAGAACCCATATTGTAATAATAAGATGATGATATTCTTCTATGCAGGGGCCATTAACAACAATATTAAAAAGTGAAAGTAACTCAGTCCTGTCTGACTCTTTGTGACCCCATGGACTCTAGCCTGCCAGGCTCCTCCTTCCATGGAATTCTCCAGAAAATAATACAGGAGTGGTTAGCCATTCCCTTCCCCAGGGGACTTTCCAACTCAGGAATCGAACCCATGTCTCCCACACTGCAGGCAGATTCTTTATCATCTGAGCCACCAGGGGAAGCAATATGTGGCATCTTAGTTCCCTGACCAGGGATCAAACCAGGACCCCTTGCATTGAGAAGATAGAGTCTTAACCACTGGACTACCAGGGTATAAACTTAGTGAAGTCACTTAGTCACGTCCCGCTCTTTGCAACCCCATGGACTGTAACCTATCAGGCTCCTCCTCAGTTCAGTTCAGTTCAGTTCAGTAGCTCAGTAATGTCCGACTCTTTGCGACCCCATGAATCACAGCACACCAGGCCTCCCTGTCCATCACCAACGCCCAGAGTTCACTCAAACTCACATCCATCGAGTCAGTGATGCCATCCAGCCATCTCATCCTCTGTCGTCCCCTTCTCCTCCTGCCCCCAATCCCTCCCAGCATCAGAGTCTTTTCCAATGACTCAACTCTTCGCATGAGGTGGCCAAAGTACTGGAGTTTCAGCTTTAGCATCATTCCTTCCAAAGAAATCCCAGGGCTGATCTCTTTAGAATGGACTGGTTGGATCGCCTTGCAGTCCAAGGGACTCTCAAGAGTCTTCTCCAACACCACAGTTCAAAAGCATCAATTCTTCGGCACTCAGCTTTCTTCACAGTCCAACTCTCACATACATACATGACCACTAGAAAAACCATAGCCTTGACTAGACAGATCTTTGTTGGCAAAGTAATGTCTCTGCTTTTGAATATGCTGTCTAGGTTGGTCATAACTTTCCTTCCAAGGAGTAAGTGTCTTTTAACTTCATGGCTGCAATCACCATCTACAGTGATTTTCAAGCCCCCCAAAATAAAGTCTGACACTGTTTCCACTATTTCCCCATCTATTTCCCATGAAGTGATGGGACCACATGCCATGATCTTCATTTTCTGAATGATGAGCTTTAAGCCAACTTTTTCACTCTCCACTTTCATTTTCATCAAGAGGCTTTTTAGCTCCTCTTCACTTTCTGCCATAAGGGTGGTGTCATCTGCATATCTGAGGTTATTGATATTTCTCCCGGCAATCTTGATTCCAGCTTGTGCTTCTTCCAGCCCAGAGTTTATCATGATGTACTCTGCATATAAGTTAAATAAGCAGGGTGACAGTATACAGCCTTGACGTACTCCTTTTCCTATTTGGAACCAGTCTGTTGTTCCATGTCCAGTTCTAACTGTTGCTTCCTGACCTGCATACAGGTTTCTCAAGAGGCAGGTCAGGTGGTCTGGTATTCCCATCTCTTTCAGAATTTTCCACCTTTTGTTATGATCCACACAGTCAAAGGCTTTGGCATAGTCAATAAAGCAGAAATAGATGTTTTTCTGGAACTCTCTTGTTTTTTTCCATGATCCAGCAGATGTTGGCAATTTGATCTCTGGTTTTTCTGCCTTTTCTAAAACCAGCTTGAACATCAGGAAGTTCACAGTTCACATATTGCTAAAGCCTGGCTTGGAGAATTTTGAGCAGGCTCCTCCTACCATGAGATTTTCCAGGCAAGAATGTTGGAGTGGGTTGCCATTTCCTTCTAACTGGTATAAAAATGACAGAATTCAAATCCTGAATCCCTCCCTTAAAAGTCATCCAGCTCAAGTCCTGTACACAACACTGCTTATAGCATGACTTCTTCATCATCAAAATAGAGAAGTGTATATCACATGATGTTGTTTTGATAATTAACAAGGATAGAGAATAACTGTGATGAAACTTTTCACACATTTATATTTTAATCCTTCAGTTCAGTTCAGTCACTCAGTCATGTCCAGCTTTGCGATCCCATGAATTGCAGCATGCCAGGCCTCCCTGTCCATCATCAACTCCCGGAGTTTACCCAAACTCATGTCCATTGAGTTGGTAACGCCATCTAGCCATCTCATCCTCTGTCGTCCCATTCTCCTCCTGCGTCCAATCCCTCCCAGCATCAGAGTCTTTTCCAATAAGTCAGCTCTTCACATGAGATGGCCAAAGTGTTGGAATTTCAGCTTTAGCATCAGTCCTTCCAATGAACACCCAAGACTGATATCCTTTAGGATGGATTGATTGGATCTCCTTGCAGTCTAAGGAACTCCCAAGAGTCTTCCCCAACACCACAGTTCAAAAGCACCAATTCTTCAGTGCTCAGCTTTCTTCCCAGTCCAACTCTCACATCCATACATGACCTCTGGAAAAACCACAGCCTTGACTGTGGCTCAAATCATGAACTCCTTATTGCCAAATTCAGACTTAAATTGAAGAAAGTAGGGAAAACCACTAGACCATTCAGGTATGACCTAAATCAAATCCCTTATGATTATACAGTGGAAGTGAGAAATAGATGTAAGGGACTAGATCTGATAGATAGACTGCCTGATGAACTGTGGATGGAGGTTCCTGACATTGTAAGGGGACAGGGATCAAGACCATCCCCATGGAAAAGAAATGCAAAAAAGGAAAATGGCTATCTGGGGAGGCCTTACAAATAGCTGTGAAAAGAAGAGAAGTGAAAAGCAAAGGAGGAAAGGAAAGATATAAGCATCTGAATGCAGAGTTCCAAAGAATAGCAAGGAGAGATAAGAAAGCCTTCCTCATCGATCAAAGCAAAGAAATAAAGGAAAACAATAGAAGGGGAAAGACTAGGGATGTCATCAAGAAAATTAAAGATACCATGGGAACATTTCATGCAGACATGGGCTCGATAAAGGATAGAAATGGTATGGACCTCACAGAAGCAGAAGATATTAAGAAGAGGTGGCAAGAATACACAGAAGAACTGGACAAAAAAGATCTTCAAGACCAAGATGATCTGGATGGTGTGATCACTCACCTAGAGCCAGACATCCTGTAATGTGAAGTCAAGTGGGCCTTAGAAAGTACCACTATGAACAAAGCTAGTGGAGGTGATGGAATTCCAGTTGAGCTATTTCAAATCTTGGAATATGATGCTGTGAAAATGCTGCACCCAATATGCCAACAAATTTGGAAAAATTTTGATCCTTAGCACCACTTAATGTAAAGTCAGATTTACTATCCCTAAAATCAGAAAGTATAACTAATTTTACCAAGATGTTATAAATTTTTGCTTCATTCAAACAGTTTCACTCTATGACATGCTTGTCAAAGAATTTAATTTTTCATACCAAAATTGGCATGCTGTCATTATTTAATGAATATCCATTTCTTTGTGAGTTATTTTCTTTTCTGAGTATTATTTTTTTATTTCTTATTTATTTCTTTTTTTACTTTACAATATTGTATTGATTTTGCATACATTGGCATGAATCAGCCATGGGTGTACATGGGTTCCCCATTCTGGATCCCCCTCCCACTTCCCTCCCTATCCTATCCCTCTGAGTCATCCCAGTACACCAGCCCCAAGCACCATGTATCATGCATCGAACCTGGACTGGCGATTCATTTCACATATGATAATTTACATGTTTCAATGCCATTCTCCCATATTATCCAGCCCTTGTCTTCTCCCACAGAGTCCAAAAGACTGTTCTATACATCTGTGTCTCTTTTGCTGTCTCACACACAAGGTTATCATTACCATCTTCCTAAATTCCATATATATGCATTAATATACTGTATTGGTGTTTTTCTTTCTGGCTTACTTCCCTCTGTATAATAGGCTCCACTTTCATCCACCTCATTAGAACTGATTCAAATGTATTCTTTATAATGGCTGAGTAATATTCCATTGTGTATATGTACCACAGCTTTCTTATCCATTTGTCTGTTGGTGGATATCTAGGTTTCTTCCATGTCCTGACTATTATAAATAGTGCTGCAATGAAATAGCTAGTTGTTAACATCAGTCTTTACAATGATAGTCAAAGGTACAGAGAGTAGTGGAGACTTATTTAAGTCAGGCTTAAGTCAGGCTCCTAGACTTCCCCATCTCTTTTACCAAAGTGCTTTATTCTTTTTTTATGGTGAAGTTATTACTCTCGTTAAGGAGATGTTAGAGATATCACTCTGGAATTTTAAGAATTATCAACTAATGCCATACTTTTGAATTAATTTTCTGATCCCCAAGAGAGGTATCTCAAAAAAATGACATTGAATGGGGAAATGCCTGAGTTGATACAACAGAGAGTGTACATTTATCTCTAAGGCATATAATTGCAAATCTGTAGTGCAGAGAAAGGAAAAATGTTCATAGAAAGATTAAGGCTGACCTCTGGGCATACACACGGAGGAAACCAGAATTGAAAGAGACACATATACCCCAGTGTTCATTGCAGCACTGTTTACAATAGCCAGGACATGGAAGAAACCTAGATGATGTCCATCAGCAGACAAATGGATAAGAAATCTGTGGTACCTATACACAATGGAATATCACTCAGCCATTAAAAATAATACATTTGAATCAGTTCTAATGAAGTGGATGAAACTGGAGCCTATTATACGGAGTGAAGTAAGCCAGAAAGAAAAACACCAATACAGTATATTAATGCATATATATGGAATTTAGAACAATGGTAATGATAACCCTGTATGCAAGACAGCAAAAGAGACACAGATGCATAGAACAGTCTGTTGGACTCTGTGGGAGAGGGCGAGGGTGGGATATTTGGGAGAATGGCATTTAAACATGTAAATTACCATATGTGAAACAAATTGCCAGTCCAGGTTTGATGCATGAGACAAGGTGCTCGAGGCTGGTGCACTGGGATGACACAGAGGGATGGGATGGGGAGGGAAGTGAGAGGGGGTTCAGGATGGGGAACACACATACACCCTTGGCAGATTCATGTCAATGTGTGGCAAAACCAATATAATATTGTAAAGTAATTAATCACAGCAGGATCCTCTATGTCCCACCTCCCAGAATATTGGAAATAAAAACAAAAATAAACAAATAGGGCCTAATTAAAATTAAAAGTTTCTGCACAACAAAGGAAACTATAAGCAAGGTGAAAAGACAGCCTTCTGAATGGCAGAAAATAATAGCAAATGAAGCAACTGACAAACAACTAATCTCAAAAATATACAAGTGACTCCTGCAGCTCAATTCCAGAAAAATAAATGACCCAATCAAAAAATGTGCCAAAGAACTAAGCAGACATTTCTCCAAAGAAAATATACAGAAGGCTAGCAAACACATGAAAAGATGCTCAACATCACTCATTATCAGAGAAATGCAAATCAAAACTACAATGAGGTACCATTTCACGCCAGTCAGAATGGCTGCAATCCAAAAGTCTACAAGCAATAAATACTGGAGAGGGTGTGGAGAAAAGGGAACCCTCTTACACTGTTGGTGGGAATGCAAACTAGCACAGCCACTATGAACAGTGTGGAGATTCCTTAAAATAGTGGAAACAGAACTGCCTTATGGCCCAGCAATCCCACTGCTGGGCGTACACACTGGAGAAACCAGAATTGAAAGAGACATGTGTGCCCCCAATGTTCATCGCAGCGCTGTTTATAATAGCCAGGACATGGAAGCAACCTAGATGTCCATCAGCAGATGAATGGATAAGAAAGCTGTGGTACATGTACACAATGGAGTATTACTCAGCTATTAAAAAGAATAAGTTTGAATCAGTTCTAATGAGGTGGATGAAACTGGAGCCTATTATACAGAGTGAAGTAAGCCAGAAAGAAAAACACCAATATAGTATCAGTTCAGTTCAGTTCAGTTCAGTCGCTCAGTCGTGTCCGACTCTTTGCGACCCCATGAATTGCAGCAATATATGGAATTTAGAAAGATGGTAATGATAATCCTGTATGCGAGACAGCAAAAGAGACACAG
This sequence comes from Ovis aries, assembly GCF_016772045.2. Lineage (NCBI taxonomy): Eukaryota > Metazoa > Chordata > Mammalia > Artiodactyla > Bovidae > Ovis > Ovis aries. The sequence goes on from NC_056065.1 coordinate 15,762,953, forward strand.
ATGTACAGAACAGTCTTTTGGACTAGGTGGGAGAGGGAGAGGGTGGGATGAATTGGGAGAATGGCATTGAAACATGTATAATTTCAAATATGAAACAAATCGCCAGTCCAGGTTTGATGCATGATACAGGATGCTTGGGGTTGGTGCACTCGGATGACCCAGAGGGATGGTACGAGGAGGGAGGTCGGAGGGGTGTTCAGGATGGGAATACGTGTACACCTGTGGCGGATTCATATTGATGTATGGCAAAACCAATACAATATTGTAAAGTAATTAGCCTCCAATTAAAATAAATAAATTTATATTTTAAATAATAAATAAAAATAAAAAATAATTAGCCTCCAATTAAAATAAAGTTATATTAAAATAAATAAATAAATATTCACCATCCTCTACAAAGGTTCTAAATTTCTAGTGTTTAATTAGCATATAAATACAAGCTAGTCATTGAATATATATTGATAAAATAAATATAGGACTAATTATATGTTAAACATCAAATAATCTCACTTAAAACATCCTGTCAGTAACACCAGTGTGAAAAGTTTGGTGAAACTCTCTGCCAGAGAAACTTTTAATAGACTGTTCAAAATTAGCAGAGACAATTTTTCAAAGCTTTCTGGAGATTGTATAAAGGGCTTAAAATAAATTGAGAAGCAGTTACTGCACAAGGTCTACTGAGATTTTTAACAACTTTGGAAGGCCATGGACTTCATGCTAGGAGCAGCCTTTTCCTGTGAAGAACACTTCCAATGTCTTGGAACAGCATGTCTTTTATTGACTTACCCAGCTCTGTGGTACAAGAGAGCTCTTCAGGGTGGATTTGGCATTCACTGAGAGTGAAAAAGTTGCCTTAAAGCTCAACATTCAGAAAACGAAGATCATGGCATCCGGTCCCATCACTTCATGGGAAATAGATGGGGAAACAGGGGAAACAGTGTCACACTTTATTTTTGGGGGCTCCAAAATCACTGCAAATGGTGACTGCAGCCATGAAATTAAAAGATGCTTACTCCTTGGAAGAAAAGTTATGACCAACCTAGATAGCATATTCAAAAGCAGAGACATTACTTCGCCGACTAAGGTCCATCTGGTCAAGGCTATGGTTTTTCCTGTGGTCATGTATGGATGTGAGAGTTGGACTGTGAAGAAGGCTGGGAGCCGAAGAACTGATGCTTTTGAACTGTGGTGTTGGAGAAGACTCTTGAGAGTCCCTTGGACTGCAAGGAGATCCAACCAGTCCATTCTAAAGAGATCAGCCCTGGGATTTCTTTGGAAGGAATGATGCTACAGCTGAAACTCCACTACTTTGGCCACCTCATGCGAAGAGTTGAGTCATTGGAAAAGACTCTGATGCTGGGAGGGATTGGGGGCAGGAGGAGAAGGGGACGACAGAGGATGAGATGGCTGGATGGCATCACTGACTCAATGGACGTGAGTCTGAGTGGACTCTGGGAGTTGATGATGGACAGGGAGGCCTGGCGTGCTGTGATGCATGGGGTTGCAAAGAGTCGGACACAACTGAGCGACTGAAATGAAATGAGCTGAACTGAACTGAACATCAGTCTGGAGGACTTATATTGAGGAAGATGAGGTATAGAAGCTGAGTAGTAGCCTAAGTTCTACCTTCTCCCCACACGTATACACGCAGTTCCTTCTCCATAGGGAAGATCTGGGTGGGGGAGGACACAGGGAAGAACAAATCCTCTATCCCTCCCACCCCTAGCTCCTGCTCATGGGACAGAGGTCTTACCCTGTCCAGGGAGAGTCAGAGCAAGCCTTAAATTGACAATCCCTTGACCCTGCCTGAAGGGCCTAAATATATTTGCATTATACTGTGGCACCATGAATGTTTCAGGGATGTGCTTACAGCAGTGAAGATATTAGCTGGGGACCAGTGGTGATTAACAGTGGCATCAGTATGATATATAGAGGCATACCCATCAGAAGCTTAACAGGAAGGTTTGGGAAAAATCCAGTCAAGGAGGCCTGTGCTAAAACCATCATCCAACCTATGTGGTTCAGAAGACTATGTTCGTACTAAAGATGCTATCCTCTCAGATGTAACCCTGTGATATTTCGCTGGATATGGAGCAAACCCATAAACTCTAAATATGAAAGCAGTCTCCCAGCCACACACAAACTCAGTGGTAAATGGTGAAAATCTTTCTGACTCGGAGACTTATTTTCAATCTCTTGTATGTAAAAATCTTCTAAACTCTGCTGACACAGTGGCAACTGTTAGGGATCTAGGCTTAAAAATGAAACATAAAAAATAAAACTCAAACCTGGCACAAGAGAATATGTGCAATGTGTATAAATAGACTAATCTGATACAGTAATTGAGACAATGTAGTATTGGTGATAGACAAATGAGTCAATGGAATGAATAGAGAGCCCCAAAACAGAACCATATGAATTTTGTCAATTAATCTTTGGCAAAAGAGCAAAGGCACAAACATGATAATCTTTTCAACAATTGGTTCTGCAATAATTGGATATCTACACACACAAAATAAATATAGACATGCTGCTAAGTCATGCCAGTCGTGTCCGACTCTGTGACCCCATAGACGGCAGCCCACCAGGCCCCCCCGTCCCTGGGATTCTCCAGGCAAGAACACTGGAGTGGGCTGCCATATCCTTCTCCAATGAATGAAAGTGAAAAGTGAAAGTGAAGTTGCTCAGTCATGTCCGACTCAGCGACCCCATGGACTGAAGCCTACCAGGCTCCTCCATCCATGAGATTTTTCAGGCAAGAGTACTGGAGTGGGTTGCCATTGCCTTCTCCGAAATATAGACATAGAACTTTTATAGGCATAGGACTTTTATACTCATCACAAAAGTTAACTCAAAATGAATCACAGACCTAAATGTAAAGTGCAGAACCTTAAAACTTATAATAAATAGCACAGGAGAAATCCTAGATGACCTTGAATATGGCAACAACGTTTTAGATTTAACATCAAATGTACAATCCATTAAAGAAATACTTTATACACTGGAGTTTATTAAAATGAAAGCATTTTGCTCTGCAAAATTTGTTGAACCAAGATACTAAACAAATAGAACAGTGAACAGAATAATAACGAGCTCTGATATGGGGCAGGAGACAATGTCCTGTGTTTCTACAGAAATAATTTAAATATCTAGTTTTTAACAAACAAGCAAAGAATCTACAAGACAAACAAGGACACAGAAAAGTGTGACAGTTTTACAGAAAATAGGCGTGCAAGAGAATTGTAATTGATTGGATCTTGATGATGCATTTAGAAGACAAAGACTTGGAAAGAGCTTTTACAAATATATATTCAAAGAATTAAAGTAACCATGCTTAAAGAATAAAAAGAACTTACTCTATATCACAGAAAACTATATTCAAATCTTATAATTAACTATAAAGGAAAAGAATCAAAAAAGAACATAGATATATACATGTGTATGTATAAACAAATTGCTGTGTACCTGAAATTAACACAGTATTGTAAATCAACTATACTTCAATAAAAAAGAATCAAAGGAAGGTATGATGACAATCATTTATCAAATAAAGAATATCAATTTATAAAATATTATTTAAAATATAAAATTATTTAAAAAATCAAATTGATATAATGGACTTGAAGTATACATTAACCAAATGAAAAGTTTATCATAGGAGCTCAAGAATAGATTTTAGCCAAAAGAAGAAAAAAGAAAATGTTCATCAAAGTAGAACATAAATTGATAAAGACTATCTAATCTGAAAGAACAGAAAGAATAGATGCAAAGTGAACAGAGCCAAAGAGAAATGTAGGCGAAAATTAAGTGTGCCATTATAAGCGTAATCAAAGTATCAGAAGAAAAAGAAGAAATGTGCAGAATAAATACTTGAGTAAATAATAATTTGAAATTCATCATGTTTAAAGAAACACCACTCTATATAACCAAGAATATTGAAAAACTCAAAATAGCATAACTATTAGAACCACACCCAGACACAGCATATTCAGATGCTCAATGTCATAAATAAATGACTTTAAAAGTAGCAAGAAAATTATGAAGCATATGTACAAAATAGATATTAATAGCTGAGTTCTTATGAGAAGTTACAAAGGCTAGAAGGCAGTTGAGTGATGCAACCCAAATGCTGCAAGAAACAAAAATCTGTCAGTGTTGGATCTCATAGCCAGCAAAACTATATTCCCAAAATTAAGCTGAAATAAAGACATTCTCAAGCAAACAAAAATTCAAAAAATGTGATGCTGGCCCCCTGGACATTTTTGGTGCCAGGCTCTGCCTCCTTTGTATACTGCTGACACTACTAGTTGATGGCATTGAATCACCAACTGGCTGCAGAACCCTGGGAGCCTTGGGTCTAGTGCTGGTTCACTGGTGGGTGGATCTGGGGTCCAGGAGATCTTGGAGTTAGTGCCAACCCACTGGCAGGCAGACTCACAGCCTCGAGTCTGGCTATAGGGTCTAGAACTTTTGAAGAAACTCAAGACTAATTAACTCATAATTACAAAATACTGTTGAGTTAAAGAATTTCACATATGAATGCTTATGCAAGTATATTTATTTTTCTGTGTCTGGCTTATTCCATTGGGTAAAATGTCCTGTAGTTTCACCAGTGTTGTTGGAAATGGCAGGATCTCTTAGTTTCTTCAAGCTGAGTAATATCCATTGTCTAGAATATTTCACATTTCATTATTCTTTTCTCCACCAGTGGGCCTAAATGTTGTTTTCGTGTCCTGGCGGTAATGAATAATGCTGCAATAAACATGGAGTGCAGATATCTTTTTGAGATACTGATTTTACTTCCTTTGGACATGTATCTAGAAGTAGGATTCCTGGATTGTATGGTAGTTCTATTTTTAATTTCTTGAGGAAATGCCATACTGTTCTCCATAATGGCTGCACCAGTTTACATTCCCATGAAGACTGTATTGTCTTTTCTTTTCTTGATATCGCCACAAGCCTTTTTTTATCTTTTGTCTTCTTGATAATAGATATGGCTACAGGTGTGAGGTGGTATCTCTTTGAATTCTCTGATAATTAGTGATGTTGAGTATCTTTTTATGTACTGGTTGGCAATTTGTATGTCATCTCTGTAAAAATATCTGTTTAGGTCCTTTGTCTATATTTTAATCAGGCTATTTATTTTTGCAGCAATTTGTGTGAGTTCCTTGTATGTTTTGGATTTAACCCTTGTAGATACATGGTTTCCAAACATTTTCTCCATTCCATAGATTGCTTTTTCATTTTGTTGATTTTTTCCCCTTTGTTGCATAGAGCTTTTTAGTTTGATGTAATCTCCCTTATTTGCTTTTCCTTTTGTTGTATTTGCTTTTGATATTATTGCCAAGACCATTGTCAAGAAAATTTTTATTTGTTTTCTTCTAACAGTTTTATGATTTCAAGTCTTAAATCCTTTTGAGTTAATATTTGTGAGTGGTATAAGGTAGGTATCATATCATTCTTTTGGAGGATGATATTTAGATTTCTCAACAAGATTTATTGAGTAGACTATTCCCATTGTGTATTCTTGGCACCCTTGTGAAAGAATCACTGACAATTTAAATGTTAGTTTATTTCTGAGCCATTGATTTTGTTTTCTTGTTCTGTGTATTTTTTATTGTAATGCTATACTATTTTTATTGCTATAGTTTTGTAAAACAGTTTGAAATCAGGAAGTATGATGTCTCCAATTTTGTTTTTACTTCCAGAGATTGCTTTTGTTATTGGAGTTTTTCATGGTTCTGACGAATTTCAAAATTGTTTTTCTATTTTTGTAAAAATGGCATTGGAATTTTGCAGAAAATAAATTGAATCCATAGATCATATTGAATATCATGGGTATTCTGACAATATTAGTTCTTCCAATCCATGAATATTGGATATATATTCATTTATTTGCTTCTTCTAAAATTACTTTTAAAAGTTATATTTTTTTAGTTTACAGACCTCCTTGGTAAAATTTATTCTTAAGTATTTTATTGTTTTGGTGTTATGGTAGATGAGATAGTTTTCTTACTTTCTCTTTTGGATTATTTGTTTTTAGTTTCATAGAAATGTAATTAATTTTTTGTGTTGGTTTTGTATTCTACAATTTTCCTGAACTTGTTAGCTCTAACAGTTTTTTGATGGAGTTTTTAGAGTTTTCTATATATATGATTATGTCATCTACAAACAGATAATTTTACTTCAATAAATAATTCACAGAATACTTTAAATTTGCTAAGATAGTAGATTTCAGGTACCTATGAAGATTCTATTCACTACAATTTTTTAATTGGTAAGACAAAGTAAGGATGGTTCTAAATGTTCCACACTCATGACTAGGAAGAAATGTGGATATATTAACATAGTATTAATTCCACCTACAATAACACTTTACCTTCTATATCTTGTGGAGACAAAAATAAAGCAAACTCATTGTATCTTTAAAGTAAAATATTGTACTTATTTACAGAATTTTCAAAGTACAAGATTCAAATTTTCCATTCAAATAGTAATGTGCTTGTGTGATAGGCAGACTTTTCTCCCATGACTTTTGCTACCTGTTCTCATGCCTGTACTAGGTTAACTTCCATGGCAAGAGAGACTGCAGATTTAATTAACGTTATTAATCATCCACCTTTATTAAGGAAACTATCCTGGATTCTCAGGGACACAGTGCAAGCTCAGAAGCTCTTAAAGGCAAAAGATGTACAGCAATGTATTTGATTGCTTTGCCTGGCTTGAAGCTGGAGATGGTGGTATAAGAAGGAACACAGGTAGCCTTTAGGAAAAGAGAACATTCCTGGTCAACAAAAAGCAGAGAAAAAGGAATGTTAGTGGATTCTTCCTTTGAGATTCCAGTAAGAGTTCAGTCCACTTTAACTTTGGCCTGATAAGAGCCTAATAAATAATCTAACCATGACATGTTGGATTTCTAACTTACATACCTATGAGATATTTAATGTGTGATGCTTTAAGCTGTTAAATTTGAGGTACTTTGTTAACCAGCAATATAAATTAATATGCTTGGGTTCCTGAGACTTAAATTTCAGAAGGAATTTATATAAAGGTCAGCTATGCATAAATAATTACATTACTCATCATCTCACTTAAAATTAATCAGTGAAAGGGTTCATTTACAACACTACATCTGCTCTTTTTCTTTATTATCTTTGAAAACAAAACTGATATCCCATTTACTATCTTGGCAATAATTAATATTAAGTAAGCTTTATTTTTATTACATATGGGCTTGTTTTAAATAGTTGATATGATTTCTAAAAATTTTTTCACTCAAATCTAACCAATACCTAAAATGATTTTTAAATGAATGAGTTAGATGAAGAGAATTCATATATCTCATCACCACCCAGGTAAAAAAAGAGAATGGGACATTCAACCTGAGATGGCTACTACCTTTGGGGTATGCACTTGTATATTCCCTTCCATTTGAGTGTAGACAAGATATGGGACTTGTTTCTAAGGAATGGACTGTGGAAAGACTGATGGAATGTCACTTCCATGATTATGCCATGTCTTGCTAGCAAATTTGTTCCATAGCATTTTATGAAACGAACTACCATGAATCCTACCACAACAAGGAAACTAGACATCCAGCAACATAAGTGAGCTGGAATCAGACGTTTTCCCAAGCTACTCAAAATGACAGCCAGATCCTTTGATTGCAGCCTGTAGAGAATCCAGCTAAACTGTGCCAGATCCCTGACCCACGCAACATGCAACCTAATAAATGTGTGTTGTTTTAAGCTTCTAAGCTTGTGGTAATTTCTTACAGAGCCATAAAAAATAATAAGGAGTCCATTAACAATATCCCAGAAAACACAGTTTTTCCCATTTTAATTACTATTTACTGCTTTACTCCGCAGATATAACCAGTATCCTGAATTCTAAAACTCAGCATTTTCTATTTATAAATTTCACTCGAGTGAAATAGCATAATCAATATTCTTTGAGTCTGGTTTCTTTTGATTAATATTATGTTTCCACAATTCAATCATAGTATAGTATGTCAATGTACTTCATGTGTTTCCTTTGTAATATGTTTTTTATACACATATACTACAAATGTTAATTTTTCAGTTGGTAGTTATTTGAGTTGCTTATTTTTTTGGCTTTTATGTAAAATGACTTTTTTTGCAATATTTCATATACATATACATGTTAAAAATAAAATTAAACATCCTGCTTTTATATGTTTACCAGCTATACATTTATACCTCTAATTGACAAAGCACTTGATTATAATTATTAATCTATATCCTACAACACACTGTGACATTCTCCTATCTGGATGCATATTTTCCACAATGCTACTACCACTGCTTAGCAAGGTAAATGGCATTTATCATCGTTATATGCCAGAAATGAAAAATAGGGCTAATCTTTCAAAGGTGAGCTGAACATTGAAGAAATATTTGAACTTATATATGATATAAAGAATTCAAATTTGTACATATATCCTATTGATTGTGATTAAAATAGAATAAATAATTGAATCAAATCTGTAGAGATTCATAATCTGATGGCAAAATACATACTTTCAAGCACAGTTCTAAGTAAACAGGCAATTAATGATATGCATTAACTTTTGTCCTTTGAGACAGCATTTATTCTGCTCTCTCTAGCACGAAACACTGTCACAGAACCCCTAGTTTCAACATTCCTAGAACTTGGTATTTTTTCAGATGCAAGGAAAGTTGGCTGATCCTTCAAGTCCAGAAAATTAAAATTCTGTTTTTGACCAGGCATGGAGACAGGAAACAAAGTATGGAGAATAGGACTTATCTTGGTTCTTCAGCCAAACACCTGGGTTTCTAATTAGTCAGGCATTATATCTACTGAAAGTACCGAAGAAAATCAAAACATTTGAAGAGACTCTATGAGGAGACTGATGGCTCAAAAGGAAGTGAAACTAATATAAACCATAAGAGAAAAATTATAGATATTCAAAGATAGGTCTCAGTAAAGGAGAAAGGATAATTAGTTAAGAAAGATACATTTATTTGAAATATAATTAACTTATATAAAGGTAAAAATGTAATTAAGATAGATTTAATCAGAAGGCTATAAATATGCTGCCTATTAGACTGATTAAAGTATTGCCATCATAAATATTAACACATACTTAAAAGTGCACAGTTTGATAATTATAAAAATATGTTTTTTTTTTTCCTAAGGACACTCTTTATTGTTATTACTTGACTAAAATGTTGGTACATGAAAATGTAGTTTTTGTCACTGTACACTGTTTGACATTTGGCATATAGCAAATGTACACACTTGACATGCATAATTTGTTAATATTGACATGTGTATTAAACCTATGAAATTATCTCCAAAATCAAAACAATGCACATATATATTTTGACATTAATTTTTAACAGAATTGTTTAACACATATATGTTATTTCATCTTTTATTTCCCTTAGAGGAAACTGTCACTTTCCCAAGTATATAGGAATCAAATGACAACATGACAAAGTCATGCAGTGTAACAGCAAACCACTAACCTCTATAAGAAACAGCATTAATACAAATGTAGTCTGTGCATTTTTGTGTGAACATGTTTTATAAAATGCATATAATATACTAATTTTAAATACCAGTACTTAATACTATCCATGGAGTGGAACAAATGAGTGTAGGCTTCATGTTTGATCATTTTTCATTAACTGGTGTATGTAACCAGAGGTGCTACTTTGAGCCTCACTTCCCGCACAGAAAGTGAAGGAAGTAGAAACAGATTTTTGCATGAGAGTAACCTTTCACATATTTAGCAAAAAAGTTTATTGAATTATAACTGTGAAATATATACAGCCTTGTTTTTGGCTTAAGGATGCTCATGCAATCCTGTAAGAGCAGTTGCAAAGGCATTAGAGAGAACTCAGTTTCCCAAATTCTTCCCTCTCTGCCTTTGCTGATGCCATTGGTTTCACCTTGAAGAACTTTCAGAACTTGCATCTCTTGTTAAGATTCTAACTACCCTTCAAAATATCATAAATATATCATCTTACATGAATTTTTTTTGATTCACTAAAAAAATAGTGCTTTCTCTCTTTAAAGTTGAATATTTTGATAGAAGGAGCAAAGTATTCTTGACATTAACCCTTAATCTATACAATCTTTGAGGACTTTGCTAAATTCTATATACTATTTGAGAACTTTGCTCAATTCTGAATATATAAACTCAGTCCCCATTCCACTTGGAATTATGTCTTAGTGAGGACCATTACAGATAACTTCACCAATGGTCTCTTTATAGCATGATCAGTGATATAATGATAATGCTGGATGCTACAGGGATGAAATGTATGGACACTAAACCTGGGTAATCCAAATTGGTTTCCAGGAAGAAGATATATCTAAGCTAAGAAATGAATGAAAAAGAGTTAGGCAGGTCAAAGATATGGAAAGTGAGGTTTATGGAAACGGAACACAGTCTTCACAGACTCGGAATAGATAGCAGAGGATACCATAGTGGTAAAGGGAAAGTTACGTGTTTAAGTTGACTGAAATGTATTACGTGATAGTTATTTCAAGACAAGTGATAAGAGAGATACTTGGGGTCTTACACAGGCCCTGTAAATGAGCTTAGAATTTAAATATAATTTATATATCTATTGGTGATTGGAGAAGGGCCTGGCAACCCACTCCAGTATTCTTGCCTGGAGAATCCCCATGGACAGAGGAGCTTGGCGGGCTACAATTCATAGGATCACAAAGAGTCGGACATGACTGAAGCAGCTTGGCACACACGTGTTAGTGACTATATGTTTCATAAATTTGTAACAGAATTCTTACATAACAAGGATCTCTTTTCCTATATTTTTATTGGTTCAGAGATTTGGAGTGGAAAATAAGTAGCAGTTCTAAAATGCGATTTAATAAATTTTATGTGCCAAGCACACTAACCACATCATCTAATTTCATCCTCAACCAGAATTATAGACTTTATTATCTAAAGGAAAAGCAGGCTTAGAAAGTTTGGTTAATGTGCCTCCTGTTGCTCAAGAAATCCCAGAGCTTAGATTCCAAGGTTCTCTGACTTTAAAAATTAAGATGTCTCCATTTGTGCATTGTGTCATCCATAAACCATATTTTTTTCAAGTGTTAAATAAACTCTTATCTCTCAATTGCATATCCATTTCTCTATTATAGTTTTCTTTTTCACTATTTTGGGGACCATGCATTAATGCATAATTGAATTTTCATAACGTGCCAAAACCCTTCAAACAGATTGATCGTTGTGAGAAAAAATTTTTAGGAAAAGAGGTAATCATATGTTCCAAAATAATAATGTAATCCAAGTTATTTTATATTACTGTAGCACATGTTTCCTGCTATTGATATATCTAATTTAATTATTTTTTACACAGGCTGATTTGTTATGAGTCTGAGTGCTTTAGGAAAAAAAAAATTCAGGCTCTAGAAGTGAATAGTGTGTATTAAAATAGTGACAACTTTCTTGGAATTTTGACTCTGACAAATTCTATTATTGAGTTTCCCTTGTGGCTCAGCTGGTAAAGAATCTGCCTGCAATGCAGGAGACCTGGGTTCCATCCCTGGGTTGGGAAGATCCCCTGGAGAAGGGAAAGGTTACCCACTCCAGTATTCTGGCCTGGAGAATTACTCTCACTGGGATAGCAAAGAGTCGGGCACGACTGAGCAACTTTCACTTTCTGTTATTATCTATAGTGATGATATTAAAGATTTTAGAGGGAGGAGTTTAAATTCATGATAGCTTTATTTCCAGGTAGAATGAAATTTCCTAGTGCTATTGATCATTTAATCTCAAGTATTAATTCACCAACATTATCCTGCTTGTTTGGGTTATATGGATACTTTATAAATTAATACATTCATATTCTACTGAAGAATTATCGATATAATAAATCTTTTTCTGTCTTAAATGATTGCAGCATTTGCTAGCAGGTAAACATGTTACTTAAAACCGTCAGTACACTGAGCTGCAATACAAGAAAGACCATTTACGTGAATACGTTTCATTCCTAAACGCTCATATTTTCACTGGGCTTCCCTGGTGGCTCAGAGGTTAAAGCGTCTGCCTCTAATGCAGGAGACCTGGATTCGATTCCTGGGTTGGGAAGATCCCCTGGAGAAGGAAATGGCGCTCCACTCCAGTATTCTTGCCTGGAGAATCCCACGGACGGAGAAGTCTCTAGCAGGTTACAGTCCACGGGGTCGCAAAGAGTCGGACACGACTGAGCGACTTCACCTTCACCTTCACCTTCATGCTCTCACCAGGTCTCTCTTATTTCAGGTTGCTACTTCTTCTATTAGAAATTATAAAATTTATACTGTAATAAATAAAATTTATTAATGTGTTCCAATTCTAAATATTTTTGCTATAAAACATCACTTAATGAAAACAGGAAAGGGATAAATATTCAAAATTAAATCAACAGTGACAAACTGAAACAATTCCAGGAATGACTTAATATTCCTTTCTTAGGATGTAACTAGTTAGAGATAAATCCTTTTCTTTGCAACTGTTCCATTTAAGATAATCTTGCACAACTTGAATTTTATCTGAAGCAAAAACAAATAAAAAGGCCTCTAAACATGTGTTTTTTTGTGTGTCTGTATAATAAACAAGCTGTGCTTCCAACTTGCAGTCTCCTACTTACTCCAAGTAAAAGCCATAAGCCTAATTTCCATAGACTTCAATCCTAGTTAAGCTATTTTCTTTTTAAAAATGAGGTTCTAACAGGCACTTTTCTCAAGCAATCTGGTTTCATCCATATGTAAACTTTTATGGCACACAATTCCGTTAATTATGTACTTTTTTCCAAACCACTTCAGTTTACTTGGCTGCTGTTTTACATAAACAATTGCAGTGGGTACTGCCTCCAGTCATCAGGATTACCAGAACAAAATTTGTGTTAAGAGGACTCTGTCTGGCTTGGCTTACAATATCAAGCATTTGTATTCTTATGCTTCAATGATATTGTCAGTGCTTGACTTTTTGAAGCATTTAGGATTTGTATGTCTATAAAAACAACAAAACTCTGAAGGCAATATTTTCCTTAATTTATGGGTGCTGCTTATGTCCAACTTTATTTTCACCTAATAAGATTTACCCACCCACTATACAACTTTTTATCTATATTAAATATATACATATGTTTATAAATATATGTATATTTTGCCTATATGTATATTATTTTTAAGAGTAGTTTTAGATTCACAGAAAAATTGAAAGGAAGATACTGGTATTTCTGATATACCCTCTGCCACCCCTCCCCCCACAAACCTGCTGCTGCTGCTGCTAAGTTGTTTCAGTCATGTCCGATTCTGTGCAACCCCATAGACAGCAGCCCACCAGGCTCTGCCTTTCTTGGGATTCTCCAGGCAAGAACACTGGAGTGGGTTGCCATTTCCTTCTCCAATGCATGAAAGTGAAACTGCTCAGTCGTGTCCACTCTTTGCAACTCCATGGATTGCAGCCTACCAGGCTCCTCCATGCATGCAATTTTCCAGGCAAGAGTACTGGAGTGGGGTGCCATTGCCTTCTCCACCCACAAACCTAGCTTCCCTTATTATCAGCATCATTCACCCAAGTGACTCAATTGTTAAAGTGGATGAACCTACACTGATACATCGTAACCACTCAAAATTCTTGGTTCACATTAGAGCTCACTCTTGATGTTGTATGCTCTAAGGTTTTGGACAAATGTACCCTGACAAGTATCCATCCTTACGGTAACACATGTTGTATTTTCATTGCTTTAAATATTTTGTAAATTGTTCACTTATCTAAAACATTCTATATTCTTAACAAACAATTTGCTTAAAGTCAATTTTTAAATTCATAGAATATGACATTTTGGGGTTTTTATTTATTAACTTCTAATTGATCTATGAGCCCTAACCTTACTAGTTCGTCAGAATAATCATTGTCAGCATCATCTGTTTTCTTTCAGCTTCTGTAAGGTTTCTTAAGTCTTGGAGCACTGTGAGTACTGAAAATGTAAGAGAGCTTCAATTATCTTTCTATCATAGCAGTTATTGAAGATATCATTGGTAAAGTCTACACAGTCCCTCAGTTATCTGGGTCACTCAATTTTTTTGTCATGAGTAGCCTATATGAAATTTTATAAAACAAGAAAGCTCTATGCCTAGAATTGATCCTTCCCCATCCACCCAGAAGTCACAGCATCAGTGGTCTTATCCATCCCTCTCTAGTGCCCTCAAAACAATGTTCTCAAAGGCATTTTCCCTTTCTCCCTGGACACCCAATATGATCTCTTCTTGAGAAACAGCCTTGGACTTTATATCATTTTTATGGTGCCACAGCTTTCCTAAGACAGAAAAAAAAATCTGGTTATCCACTTAAAACAGAAGAGGGGCAATCTATTTAAAAATCAATAAATCTATTGGCTCATATTTCAATAAAATGTACCACTACTACAATTCAACTTACTGTACTACAACCAAGGAAGCAACTATATATGATTCTGTAGAAGGCTGATTCTCTGTAGGAAATGTTATTAATGCCAGCATCTATAGCTATGACAAAAGATATTTTGCTATTCCTTTCTATATTGTTGTTTCAAGTATATTCATTTCAGATCACTCACTTAAAATTAATGATCCACAAATAGGAAAAATAAAATAAGCTGCCTGCTTGTGGTGAGCCATTGTTTTGATTTTCTTACACAGATTAGTATTGATTTTTCCTTCAGATATATATTAAATTAATATGTGATGTCTCTTGCATAATTGGAATGAAGTAACTTATTCATTCAACCATTTATTTCCCTTTCTATAGATCAATAGGTGGATATAGCAAAAAGAAAAGCAAACGTAGGCACCCTACTAGGTGCTGGGGTACAAAAGCCCTCTTAGAGCTTTTATTTTTAGTGACCACTAAGTTAAAAGGATCTCTTTTGTTTACATCAATCTGTGAAAATATTTCAAATAAAATTGTTTATGTGAGGTATTAGTAAATGTTACATATAAACACAAACATTATGTAGAATACAAATTTATTCATTTCATGGACAAATACGACAGGAATGGTACATTAAACTCTGACATAGGTCATTTTTTTTGCAGGACTTCTCCATTATGCTAATATGAATGATGAATCCCTTGCAGAGAATATAGTCTATGTAACATTTCCAAACTTACTGGCTACAGAATAGTCCCATTACAGAACATTTCAAAGGATTTTGATTTTGTGGAACACTCTTTACAAAATGTTTCATTATTCTTTCTTAGAAAGTGCAGGGGCCTACATAAGGGTTCCAATTTCATCCTTAAACAGCCTTGCTGTGTTAACCTGACCATCTCCTGGAATTCTCCTGAACCCCTTTTGAAAATGGAACACGGCCAAGACTGCTATTCTATAACATGGAGCTAAGATACAATGTTAATGCTGAGTACAAATGCCTTTCATAGTGTTTGATATTTTCATAGTCTGAAACTTCTGAACTTTAAAATTGTGTGCACTTCTTAAAAATTATTTCTTGTTCTATATCTATAAACTTTTTAGTATACTGGTATTTGATTGGCTTTCATTTTTAATAATCCCTCAACAACCTAGATTTTATAAGCAAAGCTTCATGAAATATATTATCCCTGAAAAAAATCTTTGAAACTGAGGAGATGGATAGATTTAACATATTGATAGACAAAATAGTAATATACGGATAAGCCTTAGTTTTCATCATTGAATCTACAATATCTTTTCCATTGAATATAATTGAATCTTGCTCTTTAGTTCAATTTAGAGTTTTAAAATCTCTGAATTTTCCTTTTCCTATGCAACCCAGACAGGAGTCCATAGGACATTGTTCTGGGTTCTCATCATGATTTAAAAGGAAATTTTCACAGTGTCCAGAGGCTTTGATTTCCTGCAAATGAAGTAGGAGGATGTCCTCAAATTCTTTGCAGCCGGAACCACCTTAGGTGGCATCAAGCCTAGATTTCCAAATGGAGGCGTCATCTATAATAAAAAGGGAAAGTGATGGCATTAACTCTAAATCTGGAAAGCACCTGGGAGAAGCTTCTGCTGTCCACTCCTGAGGTTTTTACCATTGAAAACCTGGCTGATGTCAGCATCATAACCTCCAGGAGGACCAGCCAGCGAGCTGTGCTGAAGTCTGCCGCAGCCACGGGTGCCACTGCTGTGCTGGGCACCTCACTCCTGGAACCCTCCTCACTTGAGCCAGGCAGCCAGCTCTCCAGGAGCCACGACACACAGTGATTCCCAACCCCAGGGCTGTCCACCGGCACGAGGGGCATGTTCTGTGAACCTGCCTACCCTTGCTCCCTGTAACACACACGAGTCTCTGTGCTCTGTGGACACTGCCGTCCTTACAACAGTAAGGGAGCAGGCTCTGTGGGTCTGATGTGATAGATGCTGACCCGGGGAGTTCTGGGAGTGCGTGGTTCCCTCTTCTGTGAGCACCCATGGGCGGGCATCCCATGAGAATCCTGAGAGTGTCCCACGCACTTTCTACTTGGGCCAAGATCCTCAACAGGTGGTACCACAGCTGAGAAGGCTGTGACCAGGGAGAAATGCAGGATGGACGAATTGCCCCAGTTCCTGAATTGTCTGCTGCTCAGCCTCCCAGAGGCGGCAGCTGGTCTGAACGTGGCAGGTGCCCTCCGTGCTTGCCCACCAGCCCCCACTGAGAACGGCAGACAGACGCCAGTGAGAATGCCACTGAAGACGGACTGCAGATCCCACTGCGCAGGTGGCACAATGGGAGAAGCAGTCACTTAGTGGTCTTCAGCTGCTCTACTACAGACACTCAGTAAACAAGTTGACAGAAATTAAACAGTGTCCAAAAAACTTACGTTGAATCTCTGACTTTTGACTTTTTATTGGAGTGATGAGTCCATTTATGCTGGATATATTTATTAATATGACTGACTTTGTGATTGACATTGTAACTGCCATTTGTTTTTAATGTCTTGTCTTTGTTGCTCCTTTGTTAGCAGTATTCCTCCTTCAGCTTAGTTCAGTTCAATTGCTCAGTCGCGTCCGACTCTTTGCGACCCCATGAATTGCAGGACGCCAGGCCTCCCTGTCCATCACCAACTCCCAGAGTTCACTCAGACTCATGTTCATCAAGTCGGTGATGCCATCCAGCTATCTCATCCTCTGTTGTCCCCTTCTCTTCCTGCCCCCAATCTCTCCCAGCATCAGAGTCTTTTCCAATGAATCAACTCTTCACATGAGGTCGCCAAAGTACTGGAGTTTCAGCTTTAGCATCAGTCCTTCCATTGAATACCCAGGACTGATCTTCTTTAGGATGGGCTGGTTGGATCTCCTTGCAGTCCAAGGGACTCTCAAGAGTCTCCTCCAGTACCACATTTCAAAAGCATCAATTCCAAGGAGTAAGTGTCTTTTAATTTCATGGCTGCAGTCACCATCTGCAGTGATTTTGGAGCCCAGAAAAATAAAATCTGACACTGTTTCCCCATCTATTTCCCATGAAGTAATGGGACCAGATGCCCATGATCTTCATTTTCTGAATGTTGAGCTTTAAGCCAACTTTTTCACTCTCCACTTACACTGTCATCAAGAGGCTTTTTAGTTCCTCTTCACTTTCTGCCATAAGGGTGGTGTCATCTGCATATCTGAGGTTACTGATATTTCTACCGGCAACCTTGATTCCAGCTTATGCTTCTTCCAGCCCAGAGTTTCTCATGATGTACTCTGCACATGAGTTAAATAAGCAGGGTGACAATATATAGCCTTGAGGTACTCCTTTTCCTATTTGGAACCAGTCTGTTGTTCCATGTCCAGTTCTAACTGTTGCTTCCTGACCTGCATATAGGTTTCTCAAGAGGCAGGTCAGGTGGTCTGTATTCCCATCTCTTTCAGAATTTTCCACATTTTGTTGTGATCCACACAGTCAAAAGCTTTGGCATAGTCAATAAAGCAGAAATAGATGTTTTTCTGGAACTCTCTTGTTTTTTTTCCATGATCCAACAGATGTTGGCAATTTGATCTCTGGTTCCTCTGCCTTTTCTAAAACCAGCTTGAACATCAGGGAGTTCACGGTTCACGTACTGCTAAAGCCTGGCTTGGAGAATTTTCAGCATTACTTTACTAGCATGTGAGATGAGTGCAATTGTGTGGTAGTTTGAGCACTCTTTGACATTGCCTTTCTTTTGGATTGGATTGAAACTAACTCATTTTGGGCTGCCCAGGTGGCATTAGTGGTAAAAAACCTGCCTGCCAATTCAGAAGACATAAGAGATGTGAGTTGAATCCCTGGATGGGGAAGATCCCCTGGAGGAGAGCATGGCAACGCACTAGTGTATTCTTGCCTGGGAAATCCCAAGGACAGAGGAGCCTAGATGACTACATTCCATGTGGTCTCACAGAGTTGGACATGACTGAGATACTGAGCAGCAACAGCATCAACTAACTTATTTCATGTTAAACAAAATGTTCTAGCATTCATTTTAACTCTTCTGTTGACCTTTTATTTGTTCTAGGATTTATAATATGAATCAATATATTATGATCCAACTCACATTAATACTGTATTAATTTCAATAAAATATTGAAACTGCTCTCTTACTGTTCCATTTCTATCTCCTTTTTTGTTCTATTTGGCTATATAGTTTACAAATTATTATATGAAATGAAATAAATCTCTCAGAGAAAGACAAATGCTGTATGATTGCTGTCATATATGGAATCTAGATATATGTTTATATTTATATAGATGGTTACCAGAGGTGAGGGGTAGGGATTGGGATAAATGGATGAACTCTTTTTATAAAATAAATTGAATTTAAAAATTACAACTGTGTACGTTAAAAAAAACTAAGAACAGAGCATTATAATAATTGTTTTATGTGGTCTTTATGTCTTTTAATAAAATTAAGAGAAATATATATATATATATATATATATATATATATATATATATATATGGCATTTCTGGTGTCTCAGACTGTAAAGAATCTACCTGCAATACAGGAGACTCGGGTTCGATCCTTTAGTGGGAAAGATCTTCTGGAGAAGGGAATGGCAACCCACTCCAATAATTTTGCCTGGGAAATCCCATGGACAGAGGAGCCTGGCAGGCCACAGTCCATGGGGTCGCAAAGAGCTAGACCTGGCTGAGCCATTTACACACACATCACATACATACATACATATATATGTGTGTGTGTGTGTGTGTGTGTGTGTGTGTGTGTGTGTGTAATCTATATTTACTGACAGGTGTACCACTGCAGTGCTTTTCATTTCTTCTTGTGGATTTGAGTTAGTTGATCATTCTTGCTCAAGATTTATCAGTTTTATTGATCTTTTAAAAGAACCAGTTCTTTTTTAAATATTTATCTTTCCTATCAGTTCTATTATTTTGTCTTCACTGCTTTTATCTTTATCATTTCCTCTCTTCTGCTTGCTTTGGGCTATTTCTCCATGTTTTTTTATTGTTGCTTCACATGAAATATTAGGTAACTGATTTGAGACCTTTCTTCCTTCTAATGACAAGCAATTAATGCTGTATAATCCCCGTAGCACTGCTTTATTTATTTTCCACAACTTGTAGTATGTAATGTTTTCATTTTCATACAGTCAAAATATTTTTTATTTTTCTTATGAATCTCATGAGTTATTTAGGGGTATTTCTTTGATTCCAAATCTTTGGCACTTTGCATATATCTTTCTGTTGCTATCAACAATAATTGTATTATGCTCAGAAAATAGACTGACTATTTTCAATTCTTTACAATGTATCAATTTTTATTTAATGGCTCAGAAAATGTTTTATTTGGGTAAGTGTTCCAAAAGCTTTATGGAATTTGTATGCTTGCTTTTGTTTGTTGGAGGGATTTATACATGTCAACCAGGTCAACATCTCTTTAATGTTAATCGTATGTCTACTTGTTCTATGGATTTCAGACAGAGGAGTATTAATATGGCCAACTTTAATTGCGGATTTTTCTTTGTTACTTTTCAGTTCTATCAGGTTTTGCTTTGTGCATTTTGAAGCTTTATGGAGATTATTATGTCTTTTCCCTCAATATACTGTTTTAGTTCTGGTTATATTCAAGAGGCAGGACAGGTGGTCTGGTATTCACATCTCTTTAAGAATTGTATCTGTAGCACAGCTGTTAAAGATTTGATGTTGCTATTTCCTTTCTGTGGATGAGTAAACTAAGTCTCAGAGAGGTCAAGTCACTTAAAATCACACAGATATTAAGTGGCAGGTTTCTCATTCCTGTCTAAATCTTAAATATAATGCTTTCACTGTTCCCGCACAAATTTTAAAGCATTTGAAAATTTATATTTGCAAGCATATTTAAATTCTATGAAACTTTAAAGTGTCCTATAATACCTGGAAAAATAAGCTTATAATTAGGTGAACTAAGGTAAAAACACTTTTAAGTTTGCTACTTGGCCAAAGATCAATCATAGATATTAACCAGCTATGACAC
The DNA here is from genome assembly GCF_016772045.2 of Ovis aries. Taxonomy (NCBI): domain Eukaryota; kingdom Metazoa; phylum Chordata; class Mammalia; order Artiodactyla; family Bovidae; genus Ovis; species Ovis aries. Next base: position 15,783,395 of record NC_056065.1, read on the forward strand.
AGGGGGAGAATATATTGGATTGATGAGGGTGTCTAGAAGAGTGATTATCAAGGAGATGTCAGAGATTTGAAAAACACTCTAGTATTTTTTCCAGAAATAAACGTGACTTGCCACCCTAGGCATAGTGAGATCAATGGTTTCAAAAAAAGAGAAAAAACACACCTTGTTTGCAGTTGTGAAGACAACAGTTATAGTTAGATAAAAGTGACTTTCAAAGTAATTCTTAATTTCTGCACCAGGAAATACTGAATGTACAATCCTTAAAAGTTGAGAATCCTGAGCTAGAGAAAACATGTCTGTAAAAAAATGTTATCTGGGTTAAAAAATACAGAACAGTAATGATTATACTATTTTTGGATTATGGGTGGATGTTCATGACGTTGTACAGGAATAGTAATCAAGACCATCTCCAAGAAAAAGAAAGGCAAAATGGTTGTCTGTGGAGGCCTTACAAATAGCTGTGAAAAGAAGAGAAGATAAAGGAGAAATGGAAAGATATACCTATTTGAATGCAGAGTTCCAAAGAATAACAAGGAAAGATAAGAAAGCCTTCCTCAGTGATCAATGCAAAGAAATAGAGGAAAATCATAGAATGGGAAAGACTAGAGATCTCTTCAAGAAAATTAGCGATACCAAGGGAATATTTCATGCAACGATGAGCACAATAAAGGACAGAAATGGTTTCGACCTAACAGAAGCAGAATATATTAAGAAGAGGTGGCAAGAATACACAGAAGAAATATACAAAAAAGATCTTCATGACCCAGATGACCACGATGGTGTGATCACTTCCTTAGAGCCAGACATCCTGGATTCCAAAGTCAAGTGGGACTTAGGAGGTATCACTATGAACAAATCTAGTGGAGGTGAAGGAATTCCACTTGAGCTATTTCAAATCCTAAAAGATGATGCTGTGAAAGTGCTGCACTCAATATGCCAGCAAATTTGGAAAGCTCAGCAGTGGCCACAGGACTGGAAAATGTCAGTTTTCATTTCAATCCCCAAAAAGGCAATGCCAAAGAACGTTCAAACTACCTCACAATTACACTCATCTCACACACAAGCAAAATAATGCTCAAAATTCTCCAAGCCAGGCTTCAATAGTACGTGAACTTCCAGATGTTCAAGCCAGATTTAGAAAAGGCAGAGGAAGCAGAGATCAAATTGCCAACATGCATTGTATCATAGAAAAAGCAAGAGAGTTCCAGAGAGTTCCAAATATCTACCTCTGCTTCATTAACTATGCCAAAGCCTTTGGCTCTGTGAATCACAATAAACTGTTGAACATTCTTAAAGAGATGGGAATACCAGACCATCTTACCTACCTCCTGAGAATCCTGGATGCAGGTCAAGAAACAACAATTAAAACTGGATATGGAACAACAGACTGGTTCCAAATTGGGAAAGGAGTACATCGAGTTTCTGTACTGCCACCCTGCTTATTTAACTTCTATACAGAGTACATCATGTGAAATGCTGGGCTAGATGAAACACAACCTTGAATCAAGATTGCCAGGAGAAATATCAATAACTTCAGATATGCAGATGACACTATCCTTATAGCAGAAATCAAAGAAGAACAAAAGATCCTCTTGAAGGTGAAAATAAAGAATGAAAAAATTGGCTTAAAGCTAAAAAATAAAAAAAAAAAGATCATGGCATCCCAACAGTCCATGACGGATAGATGGGGAAACAATGGAAACAGTGGCAGACTTTATTTTCTTGACCTCCTAAATCACTGCAGATGGTGACTGCAGCCATGAAATTAAAATATGCTTGGTCCTTGGAAGAAAAGTTCTGACCAACCTAGATAGCATATTCAATTCAGAGACATTATTCTGCTGACAAATGTCCGTCTAATCAAGGCTATGGTTTTTCCAGTAGTCGTGTATGGATGTGAGAGTTGGACTATCCTGAAAACTGAGCACCAAAGAACTGATGCTTTTGAACTGTGGTGTTGGAGAAGACTCTTGAGAATCTCTTGGATGGCAAGAAGATCAAATCAGTCAATCCTACAGTAAATCAGTCCTGAATGTTCTTTGTAAGGACTGATGCTGAAGCTCCATTACTTTGGGCACATGATGCAAAGAACTGACTCATTGTAGAAGGCCCTGATGCTGGGAAAGATTGAGGGCAGGAGGAGAAGGGGATGACAGAGGATAAAATGGTTGGATGACATCACGACTCGATGGACAATAGTTTCAGCAAGTTCTGGGAGTTGGTGTTGGACAGTGAAGCCTGGCGTGCTGCAGTCCACGATATTCCAAAGAGACAGACATGATCGAGCAACTGAATTAAATACTATTCTTTATTGCATAATCTATTCAGAGATCCTAGATCTAGTTAAAATAGTTTTACACACTTTTCCCTAATACTTTGTTCAAAACAGAATGGACAATTTTTAATGATTTGTAGATAAGAATGTAATTGAAATATCACTTGTACCCCAGAAAATTAATGTAGAAGCCACATGGAAATTTGGATAATTGCCAAACTTAATGGCTATTATAGGATATTCTTTCTCAGATGAGCCAAACAGTGTTGATTATTCATATTTTATCTCTAATTTCAACTGCTAATTGTATAAGGAATCTATTACATATCATATCCATGTTGAAACTCTTATGAGTTAAATTTTAAGTATTCCTGTATAAAGTGTTTGAAATATATTCTGTATTTCTGTTGCTTTTCAAAACATGTTTAACATCTAGTGACAATATAACATATAAAAAAAAGAACAAGCCAGCAAGCAAGGGAAATGACCTTCAAACAAAAGGAAGAATGATTAGAGACCAGTGTTTTTGCCATGTTCACATGACATTTCTCCAAGAAAAGAAAATAAATGCTTTACATCTTGTTTAAATGTATAAATGTTCTATATATTTGGACTTGTTTTAAAAAGCTGACAAATATGCATTTCTTATTTTGAATTATATAAATGTAAATCTACAAAAATGGAGAGGTATTTTCATATGTAATTATCATCAGCAATAGAGAAAGGATATGATTTTGCTTGATACCATTTAAGTGTGGTTATTGTTTTACTTTGAAGCCATCATTTTTTATGATAATGGAGAAAAGAGAGTAAAGTTATTCAAATTTGAGCATTTCTCTCCACAATTTGGGACTAAAAATGTATATTCCTTCTAAAAGTGTTAATGATGTTGTAGGCAAGGAAAGTGTTCCACATGATTTAACAAAGACAGATAGGAAATGTATTTAGAAATATTATATTGTATGTGACTTTCAGAGAGTTTAAAATTTTTTGGAAAGACTGAAGGAATTTTTGCCAATCATTTGAAAATTAGAGTAATATAGCCAATTCTATCCATTTCTATGCTCAATTTGGTTAATCTCTGTAAATAAATCTTAACTAATCCCATTTTCCTGTCAGTTCCATAGCCAATGGTTTTTAAGATTCATTGTCTACCATATGTTAACAAAAAAAGTTTTCCAGAAGGAGATTTGAATTTCTAGTTCAGAGTACTCATCTGGACATATGTCAAAACATCTGTTCTTCCTGAGGGTAACCACCTTCAATTTTTAAGTGTCTATAGAAACTTTCTAAATCTCACAGAACATTAATAAAGGTAATATCTCAAACTGTCTTTCAAAGATGCTTTAGAAAATGTTTAGAAACATGCAGTGTATCTTGAGCATTTTAGAGAATATGTTAAATGAATCATTCTCTGTAATAGCATCACCTTTATATATATTTAAAAAAACATTCAGGCATATTGAAGATAAGACCATATATTTTCATTAAAATATGGGACTTCTTTGAAGATACAATTTATATATATACTTTTATTTAAATGAGTACATGTCTGTTTCAACTATTCTGATTTACAAGTGAAACATACATTGTGTGGGTTTCCCTTATTATCTGTGACTAACTAGTGTGTGTAGATATCATATAATACATAATAAGTAATTTATTAAGAATAGCCTTTAGTAAGATTTAAAGCTATTTCTTTATAAGAAGGCCATGGACAAAATTATTACTGGCACATGCACTGCACTCAATAAATGTGCTCATGGGTAAGACAAATAGTTTTTATAGAAAACCATGCTATGGCAGAGCTGGTGAAAATTGCATATGAAATATTTGGAAATGCCATCTTTTAATATTGCTATCACTATCAAATCAATCTCCATGAAGATATCTGTTCACACAAAAAGCTTCACTTGTGACTATTAGGCTACAGGAGCACTAATAACAGGTTCCTGGCTCCTTCAGCCGTAAAGAATCCGCCTGCAATGCAGGAGACACAGGAGACTGCGGTTCCATTCCTGGGTCGGGAAGATCCCCTGGAGGAGGGCATGGCAAACCACTCCAGCATTCTTTCCTGGAAAATCCCACGGACAGAGGAGCCTGGAAGGCTACAGTCCATAGTGTCACAAAGAGTTGGACATGACTGAAGCTACTGAGCATGCAAGGATGACATTTCTTTTCCTTCTTCTAATTAGGGATATAATGTCTTCTTTCTGCCTTCCTGTAAGATTTCCTCAAGACAGATGCATTTTGCTCATTTTTGTGTTTTGCATAGAGGTCTGCAAATGTTTTGAACACATTAAATACACATATTTTTCTTGAATTAGAGATAATTCAGTTTTAAATGTGTCAATAAAATTCAAGGACTTTAAAAGATTGTGTTGTTTTCTTTTTCATAAACCAACTCTGCATGCGCTCCTGAACAACAGATTCATTGCTGGGAGAGGCGGTAAACACATTTTTAGAGCAAAACAGGGAAACCACTTAATATTCTGCATACAATTAATTTAATGCATAAATCCTGAGGCCTCCATTAGACATCTTGGAGAGAAAGTGTAGAATTAATTCAAGTGGAGAAGTGACAAGGGTAGGTCTAATAATCCAGTAGGTTTTGTGTAGTCATATGGAAGAAGGCTGGTGGACACCAGCAAAGTTTGCAGTCCTTGCTGCATGCTAAAACTTATATTAATAGATTTTCTTATTTTAATCCTTCTTTGCATTTGGAGAAAAACATGCTTGTTGATTATTTGGTGTGCCGATCTTTTATTTATTGTACTTACTGAATTTGTGCTCTTAAATGTTAATTTTTTTTTCCATGCTGCTCCTGATTTCCCTATTAACAAATAACTTGCCTTAAATTTAAAATTTAAAAAAACGGTGGACATATTTTTCTTTTCTCCTTTCAGCTGCCCTTCTTCTATTCTCTCCTCATTCCACCCTCCTGCCTTTTCCCCTAATTTTCTAGATATTTCTAATCTTTGAAGAAATGGTAGAGGGTACCTACAAAATCATCAAGTTTTTCTGGGGATGGATTTTTTTTTTTTTAATGTACAACCTTCTTTTAATTTCTATATGCCCCAGATTATGTTAAGTGCATTTCTTTTTTTATTTTTTTTTTTAATTTTTATTTTTACTTTTTTTTACTTTGCAATACTGTATTGGTTTTGCCATACATTGACATGAATCCACCACGGGTGTACATGCGTTCCCAAACATGAACCCCCCTCCCACCTCCCTCCCCATAACATCTCCCTGCGTCATCACCGTGCACCAGCCCCAAGCATGCTGTATCCTGTGTCGGACATAGACTGGGGATTCGATTCTTACATGATAGTATACATGTTACAATGCCATTCTCCCAAATCATCCCACCCTCTCCCTCTCCCTCTGAGTCCAAAAGTCCATTATACACATCTGTGTCTTTTTTGCTGTCTTGCATACAGGGTCGTCATTGCCATCTTTCTAAATTCCATATATATGTGTTAGTATACTGTATTGGTGTTTTTCTTTCTGACTTACTTCACTCTGTATAATCGGCTCCAGTTTCATCCATCTCATCAGAACTGATTTGGTGAGTTACTCTTTAAATTTATAAACAAACTCAGTATGTCTATAAATTTATTTATAAGAAGCTCTCTAAATTTGAAAACATGATTGCCTTGACATATTTGCATGTCTATTATTGTTTTTTCTTTTATTATCCTTCTTCACACTGTAGTCTCTATCATTTCTTTCTCCCTTTCTTTCAATGCAAATCTCAGAGTTTGTTCCAGTGCTTTCTGCACCTGACTATATACTGGAACTACCTGGGAGATATAAAGAATTCTGTGGGCTGAATTGGGGATTATGAGTTTAGCACAAGTTCTGAACACTTCTCACATGAGGCTAATGTTCACCATGTATGAGGAAAACACTAGTGGGTTTTATTCACATTTTCAAGAAAATCTGGATTTGTTAACCCTCTCATTGCTTCCCGAGTCCCTCTATATTCAACAAGGCATTCATATTTATTATATCATTCACCAAATTCTTTAGATTGGCACCATTTTTCTTTTCCTAATTTCATGATTTAGATGGTTAGCTCATTAATTTTTTTTTATTTTTTTATTTTAATCTGTTCCTTTACAATCATACATTTCTCTCTAAATAATACCTCATTTGCCTTTGTTCAGTTCTAAATTTTTCCTACTTTACAATTTGATGGCTTAAGAAGTATGTGTGTATGCAAACACAGGCATAAATATATGTGTTTTAATTTCAAATATAAATATTTTCTGGGTTGCTCTTCACAAATAATAGATATTAACATTCACAAGGATTTTCCAAGGCCTACATAGCGACAAACACAGAAAGCATCCACTTAGTCAAAAAATGCTAACAATCCTCTGTGATATTTCCGGCTGAAGCAGATTTATTGTGAAACTAATGGAATATAAGCTTTAGGTTCTATCATCTTGTACAGTAAAGAGTTTAACTTTGCCCAATTTGAGGTCTGGACTTTGCCATCAGACAATGTCTAGGTCCTTGGAATTTTCTACTTGATAAAATTCTTTGCTTACTTAAGGGTCTTTAGCTGATACAGACAACCTAACAGTGATATCTCTGGGTCATGTGGTATTAGCTCAGTATGTGGAAGGGCTACAGATTTAGCTTAGCTATGTAGGCAGTTATCCATGTCTGCAAGGCAGAGCCCCAGTAAAGACCCTGGACCCAGAAGTTTAAATGAGGTTTCCTGGTTGCCAATTTTCCATATTGATATATTCTATGTATGTTACATTTTGCTTCCAGGAAATTTATCAGTCTGTGACTCCATGATAAGTGAAAAATTGAAGGCTCCAAGTATAGAACTTTTACACTTCTCCAAGTGGGCTCTGCCCCATGTGTCACGTCCCCTCACTAATTCATTGGAATGGACCAAGACTGGGAGTATAGGTTTTCAGAGAGATCTTTGAATCCCTCCCATAACTCACTGAAACTAATGGTGGTTTGGGGGACATCTAAACATTGGTATCAGAAGTGAGGGTGAGATTGTGGACTATTTCATACCTTCCCACGCTTACATGGACCCCTTCTTCTCTGAAAGATCTTAGCATGGTGTTTTTTTTTTTTTTTTTCCTGTAAAATGTGCAAAAGTAACATATCTTTACACAAATTTTTTAAGATGGCTACATTTTTCTAATTTTTCTTCCCCCCATGATACTGGACATTCACATGCTCATAGGAAAGGTTGGAGATAGTCAAGTAAAGCGGAATTTGAGTATATATTTACTTGGGATTTAGTATATTTCTCTTCTATGAAAAGGTAAATTATTGACAACTATTTGAGGTTTAAATGACTCTCAGCATACTTCCTACTATCTAGTGTACTGTATTACTTAGTGTTATTCCATTAATTTGAAAAGTCAGAGGTTTTAGCATATCACAAATGTGTCTTATGCTACCTGGTGCTAAAATATTTGAATAATAGAGGGAAAAACTTGATTTGAAATGTTTACTTGTGAGAAGTGATGTATAAAAATTTATCCTAAGAAATCATGACATTTATAAAAATTTTAACTGGAATATTCATTACTTATCAATATTTAGCAAAAACCAGAATCAAAAAATCATAACCTTGACCTTTTATAATGGTAAATGTGTGAGATAGTGTGTTTTTTTTTTTCATTTTTGATAGGAAACAAGGAAAATTCATCAGAATTCTTCTGTGTGCAAGGCTCTGAACTTTAAAAGTACAAACACTGATTTTATCTGTTACAGCTAAAATTTGAAAAGCAAAATTGCTTGACATAAATTTTCCCAGAACTAATAACAATAGCAAAAACTTACACAGCATCAACAAAAACTAGTTGTGAAACTTAAGGAATTGATCTTCACATAAATCATGACAAAAATATTTGATCCAACATAGTAGAAGAAATATTATTTTAACTTACTATTCTCAGGATGGAAATAATCTTCCTAGGAAGAGGCAATTGGAGAGTATAGAAGCAAAAATTAAGGATATGTATTACAGAAATGTTTCAGAATACTGAGAGATTAAGGTTATTTTTTGACTGCTGTAGTGATTTTGATATTTGCCAAATTTGTTTGGTGTGATAGTCTTTCTAATTGGAAATAAATGCATACTTTATAACTCAATTCTGTACATGTATTTTTTTTAAATATCCCTACTTTCTGAAGGCTCAGGCCTGGCAAAATGTGTACCATTCTATGTACCCACTCTAGAATGACACCAGGACTTTGTACATAAACTATATTGACTAAGACATGAATCTCTTAAGATACCAATAATCTTGCATTATGTATAAATCTTAATAATTTCAATGACAGTGGTTACCTGTTGCTCTGACTAGAAATTAGATTTTTCATATAGGGGAGAAGATTTAGGTTCTCTGGATTTAAAAATTGGATTCTATATGTACTAGCTACAAAACTCTGGGTAAGCTAAAAGTGTTAAATCACTTTTTATTTATATATAAACATGAGATATATAACCATCCCCTGGAGGCACAGAGATAAAGAGCCTGCCTGCCAATCAGTCAGATATAACTGAGTGACTGAGCACATGTAACCATCCAGACAGTGGGACAATTTTAAGATTTAAAAGAAATAATGAATGTGATGTCTAATATATCTCACATGGATAATTTCCAGATATTTTATGTTTTCTGTATACATTTAAGCTGATGTCTTTTTTTTTTTTCTTTTTCTACGATATTTTTCATAGTTTTCTTCTTTCTTTCTTTCTTTCTTTTTATCAATCTTCAAAGCATGGAGATTTACCTAAGTTAAAAGTTTTCTAAATGGATATCCTTTTGTCGCACATTTGATTGTTCTCTCTGCATGTTGAATTGTATCCACATCGGGTATATCAACCCACTACAGTGTTATTTCCTGGGAAATCCCATGGACAAAGGAGCCTGGTGGTCCATAGAGCTGCAAGAGTCAGATATGACTTAGTGTCTAAACCACCAAATTTTTGTGCAAATTTTAACTGAAATTCCAAAGTGAGGTAGCTTTCTTGTAGAATGCTTCTGATGGACCGAGAAGTGATACTCTCACATCCTCCCCATTATCTGATTTTTTTAAAGCAGACAGAATTTGATATTTTACATTTATTGCATGAAGGCTATTCTTAACAACTTTTTTAAAATCTTAGAACTCAAGAATACATTCCATTCTGTCCTTTGTCATTTTATTTTTGGTTGACTTCTAAAAGCTACAGTTTCCAGATAGAAAAAGGGAGAACTATATATACATACATATGTATATATATACATATAAAATATTTTAATATATGTGTATATATATATGTGTGTGTGTGTATGTATAACACAGGTATGGCAGTGGATTTGTGGATAAAAATGGAGAAAAAGTCAATAGTAGCCCAAGAAGGTGCATCTATGCAAACTAGGTACAAATTCTCAGGTTTCTAGTTTTGAAACACTTGCTTTTTTGTTCCAGAGGACAAATAATTAAGGAGACTTCTCCTTGGCTCTTTAACATTCCTGCTCTGTTGCTATGAGTATAGCACATAAGTCTTGCTTTTGTTAGAAGTAGAAACTTCCACCTACTGCTTAAAAGGAGCTTTTGATGATGTTTACATTGATCCTGAGGAATTATTTCCTAAGCCCAAGATTTATATATACAAACTGAAGTTTTAAGCCTGTATCTTAACAGCCACTAGATGGAATTTGGAGATAGTTTTGACCTCTAAGGAGTAATCCATAACTAAGTGTGTCCATGGAAAATGAACAAAAGGATAACCAAGTTATGGTAAAGAAGATAGAACAATTCATATTCACAAAACTCCACATGTGTTTTAGACACAATATATGTAAATGCTTTATCCAATATTTTCATTAAATCCTCATTATTCTCTAAGGAAAGTGTCATTCTTTCAAACTGACATAACAGGAAGCTAAATAGATTGTCACAAATCACAAAGCTTTAAAGTTCTGGTGTCTGGCATTAATAACTGTGGTGCTAAAGGTAAAAATTTTTGCATTAAATTCAACCTATAATGTTACAGGAAAGTGGGTAAGAATTACTGAGAGCAAAAAGGACTGAAAATGATGGACCATAAGTTGTAACCTTTCTAGGAAGGAATATTTAGACAGCTCACAGTGGTATTAACATTTAAACAGTCAACATAAACGCTGCTTTCCAAAAACACATTTCTGAAAACTTAAACTCTATTGCCCCTACTCTCAAACATGATATATTTTCAAAGAATTTCACATTAAATTGCTGTGTTTTTAATCAAAGTGTGAAAATACCTTGGAGATTACAATAATTTCAACAAATTTTCTTTACTTCATGAAACTGTTTTCATGTTTCCTCATTTTAAAACAAATTTGAATGCTATGTGATGAAGTCTATTTTCTAACGCGGAACATTTTCAAAGGACGTATCTCCCAGGGAGAAACAGCTCCGAGAAGCAATCAACCTTTCTATTTCAGGCAATCTACATTCATGCTTTGGTATAAAGAGGGGCGGATACATCATCTTCAAGAAGAACCTGAAATAAAGAGGCCGAAGCAAATATTTAGATCCCAAGACACTCATATAAAGTCACAATATAAAAGTGGTGTAAGTTTTCCTTGCTGTTTGTCTTCTAAATTTTTAGGCATTATATTGCAGCTGTTAAAATGTCTCGTAAATAGTGCAAAAACAAAGCACAGTGTTATGAAAAATGAACTTAATCTCTTTTTTTTCCCCTATTTCTCAACTTCGTCTGTCTGAGATTACCAAGGTACATAAACTAAGAAATCTGATTTTATATCCTATTTCATGGACTTTTAAAAACAATGTATGCCTCTTTCTGCTATACGGCTGGTTCCCACTAGCTCTCTGTTTTACACAAGGTAGTGTACATATGTCAAGCCTAATCTCTTCATTCATCCGACCCTCCCCTTCCCCCACAGGTCCACATGTCCAAGAGGGAAGGTTATGTATATGTCTAGCTGATTCATTTCATTGTACAGCAGAGACTAATACAACATTGTGAAGCAAATATACTCCAATTTTAAAAAAATGAAACCAATGTATAACTTAGAGATCTTTTTCCACTATGAAAATGCTTTAATGGTAGCATCTGGACAGCATGTGATGTTCAGACAGAAATAAGGGCAAATGCCTAGGAGGGCGCTGTGGCTGACAGAAAAGAGGTTGTGAGTGACCGGAGTTCACTTAAATTCTGTGCTTTCTGGGGTGCAGACAGCTCTAGGCTGCCTCCCTGAATTCAACCTCCTTCTCCGCCTTGGGGTGCTGGAATTACCGGTACGGGAACACCAGGCAGTTCACCTTGTTCTCAGTGAACCCCATCTCTTCCATGGCCTCGCAGTGCAGGAAGGCCTTGGACTTAAATGTGACCATGAACTGCTTTTGAAGGACTTAAACAGCTCTGGATGGATGGCACCCTTGCTAACGAAGGCGACCAGTATTTTTAGCCCCTGGTGTGGGATGTCACCAACAGCTATTTTCACATTTTGCAGAGTCTGCTCCACAAAACAGCTGCTCTTCTTGTTTTGGATGTTAACTGTCTGCTCATCCACCTCCTATATAGATATTCAGCCCCTGAATGTAGCTCTCTCTATACTCTTTTCAGGGTTTCTTTGGTAGCTCAGTGGTAAAGAATATGCCTGCAATGCATGAGACCTGGGTTAGATCCTTGGGTCTGAAAGATCATCTGGAGAGGAAAATCTCAACCTGCTCCATTTTTCTTGATTGGGAAATCCCAAGAACAGAGGAGTCTGACGGGCTACAGTCCAGAGGGTTGCAAGAGTCAGACACGACGTGGCAACTAAGACACCACCACTATGCCTTCAAACATGATTTCACTGTTATTTAACATGGTTTTCTGTTCACTTTATTGTGATTGGTTGTGATATATTTAATTTTAGTAACATCACAATTTGTTAAATTCTAAAATCATTTCAGGAGGTTTATTTTCAATAGGGATGAAAATGAAAATACTGACCTTTAAAAATATTCATACAAAGCAAACAGTCAAAACGTTATACAATTTCTAATGATTTTTATTAAAACTAGAATCTGTATGTTGTAGTCATACAAAAGCATTCTATACAAATGAAACTTACTGTTTGTGGTTCATCTGTTTGTTTGTTTCTATCTTAGCCTTCAAGGTAGAACCTCCAAAATAATAATCAAAAGTCATGATGCAGAACTTCAGAGCTGAATTTACTATTCCTCTAAGTATATCTTGATTGCTTCCCTGGTGGCTCAGAGGTTAAAGCGTCTGCCTCCGATGTGGGAGACCCAGGTTCGTTCCCTGGGTTGGGAAGATCCCCTGGAGAAGGAAATGGCAATCCACTCCAGTATTCTTGCCTGGAGAATCCCATGGATGGAGAAGCCTAGTTGATTACAGTCCATGGGGTCGCAAAGAGTCGGACACGACTGAGCGACTTCACCTTCACCTTCACCTAAGTATATCTGTTGAGATATCCAATTCTTGCCATTTTAGCTGTAAAATTTCATTTAATTTTTTCCTAAATTTTCAATTTTCTGCCAAATATTCCACTTTTAATACCTTGTCTATATTTATCATAGCTATTTTGATCTTGTCCATTAAATTATATACATCTAGTAGAGCAGGAGGAGGTGGGGGCTACAGAGGATGAGATGGTTGGATGGCATCACCGACTCAATGGACATGAGCTTGAGCAAGCGCCAGGAGATAGTGAAGGACAGGGAAGTCTGGCATGCTGCAGTTCATAGGATCGCAAAGGGTCGGACATGACTTAGTGACTGAATAACAACTTTGGATCTGTTTTATATTTTCTTTCTTCTTTGCATTTGTATTACTATCTACAGATCTTCTCTTTATTTTTGATTAAGCAGCAAACATTTTAATGAGGAAAACAGAAGAGATATTTGAGACCTCAAATTGTGTCATCTTCTTCCGCAAATTTATTTTTGCTCCTGGAATACATCTTCCCTTTGCAACTCCAGATCATCACAAAAAAGAGTCAGCAAACTTTTGTAAAGAACCAGAATATAAATATTTTAGGCTTTGTGCACCAATCGACAGTTTCCTCAACAAACTGAGCAAAATTTTTTGCCAAAAGGCTAATAGTTTTTTCTACATTTACTTTTAAAATATTAAATGTAAACCATTACTAAATGTAAATACTATTCTTAGCTTGCAAATTGTGCACAAATAAATGGTGGGTCCGATTTGGCCTGTGCACCAGTTTCTGATTTTTGCCTTATAGCAACAATTAAGATGCTTCTAAACTGTGCTTTAGACATGGTAACGGCTGGCTTTTTCCCACTTCACCCTGACTCATAGAATAGAGCTTTTGGATCCTGCACTAAAAATGAATTGGTTAACAGCCACTTCTCTTTGTTACCTCCGCATTTTCTTCTTCTTCTTTTTTTTTTTTTTTTTTTTTTTTTTTGTTGCCACAAATTCTCTTGAGTCTGTTTTCAACATAGTTGCTCAATCACATGACCTCTTGTGAATCACTTTAAACATTAACAATTGGTGTCAGAGAAAATGTAACACCACAGTTTTAGCTACCTTCTCTGGCCTTTCTTATTTTCTTGGCTAGGCAAATCCTCAATGCATTATTAGCATTCTGACACAATCAAACTAATTATTTGTATGTTTTAATAATTATTTGTATGTTTTAGTCTGATTTTTCTAATTGTTCTCAAAGAGAAAGTTACCTTTTTCTCGTTGTGAATTAAAATGAAAATGATCACATACTCTTGTTCATCACAGGAAAAATATAATTCTCACACAAATCAATTTCTGCTAATGAACGTCTATTGACTGACCTCATTTCAAGATTTCACCAAATATCTGAAAAGAAATTTAAATACTTCTATACTTACAATTCAGAAAACCATAAATAGATAACCAACACTTATTCTGAACTCCCCAAATCCTTCACAATCAAGGTAACTGTTTATTTTATTAAACTTTAGACATAAGCATCCCTCCTCCACAGCTCCTTACTCACAAAACTATGCCTACTTATACACATATAATGGAGGAGGAAATGGCAACCCACTCCAGCATTCTTGTGTGGAAAATCCCATGACAGAGGAGCCTGAGGGGGCTAACAGTCCATGGGGTCACAAAGAGTCGGACAAGACTGAGTGACTGAGCATAAAGCCATTCAAATGCAAGGATGACTATATATTGTCTGAAGATATATATCTATGCTTATTTATTAATCATCATAAGTGTGACTTATGATGGTCTCAGAATGATATGATCTGTCAGTAATAACCAAGATTTTAACACTTGCAGAGTGGCTATATTTCCTAAACATTATCTCAGTTAGAATTCATGTAGTTGAGAACACATTTTTACTTTTCTTCTTTCAATAGCTAGTATTCAACTTTTCTTACCTGACTCTGCTTTGTATTTTATTAATTTCTTTAAGTATCCTCCATTATACGACTTCCCAGGTAAGTCAGCAGTAAAGAATCTGCCTGCCAATGCAGGAGATGTGGGTTTGATCCCTGGGTGGGGAAGATCCCCTGGAGAAAGAGATGACAACACACTCCAGTATTCTTGCCTGGAGAATTCCATGGACAGAGGAGCTACAATCCATGGATTTGCAAGAATCAGACATGACACAGTGACTGAAACAATGACAAATCCTCCATTATATCATAGATTTTGCTATTCTCTGTAGGACAGAGATGAGTGAGTGAAGTCACTCAGTCGCGTCTGACTCTGTGACCCCATGGACTGTAGCCTAACCAAGTTCCTCCATCCATAGGATTTTCCAGGCAAGAATACTAGAGTGGGTTGCCATTTCCTTCTCCAGGAGATCTTCCCGACCCAGCGATTGAACACAGGTCTCCCTCCTTGTAGGCAGATGTTTTACCGTCTGAGCCACCAGGGAAGAGGACAGAGATACATATGTATTAATATGTTTTAATAAATCTCTCTCTTAAACTGGCTGAATCTATAGAGCCACCATGCTTAATTATTTGGCAGATTTTCACAGCAACGCATTGACTGGAATTGATATGTCAGCTAAAATTTTTAATTATTTTACTTAAGTCATAATCATAGGCCATCACATAATTTAATTCTCAGTCAGTAGCCATATTAGTTAATAATGTTTGTACTTGAGTTTTATAATTTCATCATTGAATGTCAGACAAAGACATTATAATATTTATATCTGCAAGAAATCTGAACTCTAGAAACATCTTTTTTATACATTTTCTGATCACTTAATCACAGTTTATAGAGGAAATGGCAGATATAGATTTAACACTAATATTACTTGGTAAGATATTCTGGCTTGCATATAATAATAACATACTTTATTCAGACTTCTTGGCTGTACTTTAAAATAAGATGTGTATTACTCTCTTAAGTATTACTAGGTCTCCTTTCAAGATGGAATCTTCATATTTTCATGCCTTATTTTGATGTGAAAATTTCTTGATCTGTTGCTTATACTAGTTTCAAGAGCTCAGATAATTATGCTTTGGGATTTGAATCCAGGGTTGTTGAGGGTCTGGCAATGAATGAGGCAAGAGGGCATATGACAAGAGGATTGTTCTACATCAAACATTTTTTACAGGATAATTGTGTGAATAAAGGGCACGTAAAAGAGTAATGGGGAGATTCATTTTCAATTTTATTTATAAGTACATTACAGTATTGCATTTCAATATTACTATAGACTGTGGCACATGTTTGGCCATATAGCATTGCTATATTCTATAGCATTGCTCCTCAAATGAAAGGGAGGCAGTGACGAAGAAAAGGAAGATCATTAGCTAATCCTAACATTTTCTTTTAATGTGCACAGTGGTCACTAAAGGGTTACCAACATCCAGATGGGGGAAGGGGAGAGGGTATTATATTAATTGTTCAAGGAAAAGTTCTCTTAGTTGATTATCATCTGTCCTAACTTAGTTAACACTTATTGTTCTGCTAGGAGAATCAAGGGCAAATGTATTTTTATTTTTCTTAAAGGGACTAGATATAAATATTTATGAATAGTATTATGCAAAATAGATGATAAATGTCTTTACAGGAAAAAGATTTTTATATAAATCCTTGGTAAAGAAATAAAAGTAGAATGATGTTGTGAAAGTAATCTTTCAGAAACTCATAAAAAATTTTGCAATGCTTACCACATGAAAGGGGCTTCCCAGGTGGTACTAATGGTAAAGAAAATGCCTGCCAATGCAGGAGCCAAGACATAAGAGATGAGGTTCAATCCCTGTGTCAAGAAGATCCCCTGAAGGAGGGTATGGCAACCCACTCCAGTATTCTTGCCTAAAGAATCCATGGACAGAGGAGCCTAGGGGTCTATAGTCCATAAGGTCGCAAAGACTCAGACATGACTGAAATGACAACATGCATGTACACACCACATGCAATTGTATAGTTTATAAAATAGATATTAAAAATTACTGTATATATATTTGTACAATATTCATCACAAAATAGGAAAACCACATGAAATCATCAGTACAGTTCAGTTCAGTCAATCAATCATGTCTGATTCTTTGTGACCCCATGGACTACAGCACACAAGGCCTCCCTGTCTATCACCAACTCCTGGAGTTTATGCAAACTGATGTCCATTGAGTCGGTGATGCCACCCAATCATCTCATCCTCTGTCATCCCCTTCTCCTCCCACTTTCAATCTTTCCCAGCATCAGAGTCTTTTCC
Source organism: Ovis aries (assembly GCF_016772045.2). Lineage (NCBI taxonomy): Eukaryota > Metazoa > Chordata > Mammalia > Artiodactyla > Bovidae > Ovis > Ovis aries. Next base: position 15,800,354 of record NC_056065.1, read on the forward strand.
AATGAGTTAATTCTTCCTATCAGGTGGCCAAAGTATTGGAGTTTCAGCTTCAGCATCAGCCCTTTCAATGAATATTCAGGACTGATTTTTTTAGGATGGACTAGTTGGATCTCCTTGCAGTCCAAGGGACTCTCAGGAGTCTTTTCCAACACCATAATTTAAAAGTATCAGTTCTTCGGCACTCAGCTTTCTATATATTCCAACTCTCACATTCATACATGACTATTGGAAAAACCAAAGATTTAACTAGGTGGACCTTTGTTGTCAAAGTAATATCTCTGCTTTTTAATATGCTGTCTAGGTTGGTCAGAACTTTTCTTTCAAGGAGCATGCATATTTTAATTTCATGGCTGCAATCACCATCTACAGTGATTTTGGAGCCCCTCAAAATAAAGTCTGTCACTGAGTCCACTGTTTCCCCATCTATTTGCCATGAAGTGATGGGACCAGAGCCATAATTTTAGTTTTAAGAATGTTGAGTTTTAAGCTAGTGTTTTCACTCTCCTCTTTCTCTTTCATAAAGAGGCTCTTTAGCTCTTTGCTTTCTGCCATAAGGGTGGTGTCATCAGCATGTCTGAGGTTATTAATATTTCTCCTGGCAATCTTCATTCCAGCTTGTGCTTCATCCAGCCCAACATTTCTCATGATGTATTCTGTATATAAGTTAAATAAGCAGGGTGACAATATGCAGCCTTGACGCATTTATTCCCCAATTTGGAACTAGTCTGTTGTTCCATGTCCAGTTCTAACTGTTGCTTCTTGACCTGCATACAGATTTCTCAGGAGGCAGTCAGGTGGTCTGGTATTCCCATCTCTTTCAGAATTTTCCACACTTTGTTGTGATCCACACAGTCAAAGTCTTTGGCATAGTTGATAAAGCAGAAGAAGATATTTTTCTGGAACTCTCTTGTTTTTCTGATGATCCAACGGATGTTGGCAGTAGGATCTCTGGTTCCACTGCCTTTTCTAAATCCAGCTTGAACATCTGAAAGTTCATGATTCATGTGTTGTTGAAGCCTGGCTTGGAGAATTTTAAGCATTAATTTACTAGCATGTGAGATGAGTGCAATTATGCAGTGGTTAGATTATTCTTTGGCATTGCCTTTCTTTGGGACAAAAATGAATACTGATTTTTTCCAGTCCAGTGGCCATGGCTGAGTTTTCCAAATTTGCTGGCCTATTGAGTGCAGCACTTTCACAGTATCATCTTTAAGGATTTGAAATAGCTCAACTGGAATTCCATCACCTCCACTAGCTTTGTTCATAGTGATGCTTCCTAAGGCCCACTTGAATTTGCATTCCAGAATGTCTAGCTCTAGGTGAGTGGTCACACTATCATGATTATCAGTGACATGAAGATTTTTTTTTGTATACTTCTTCTGTGTATTCTTGCCACCTCTCCTTAATATCCTCTGCTTCTGTTAGGCCGATACCATTTCTATCCTTTATTGTGCCCATCTTTGCATAAATGTTCCTTTGATATCTCTAGTTTTCTTAAAGAGGACTCTAGTGTTTCCCATTCTATTGTTTTCCTCTATTTCTTTGGATTGCTCTCTGAGGAAGGCTTTCTTATCTCTCCTTACTATTCTTTGGAACTCTGCATTCAAATAGGTGTATCTTTTCTTTTCTCCTTTGCCTTTCACTTCTCTTCTTTTCATGGCTATTTATAGGGCCTCCTCAGACAACCATTTTGCCTTTTTGCATTTCTTTTTCTCGGGGAAGGTATTGATCCCTGCCTCCTCTACAATGTCAGAAACCTCCATCCATAGTTCTTCAGGCACTCTGTCTATCAGATCGAATCCCTTGAATCTATTTATCACTTCCACTGTATAATCGTAATGTGTTTGATATAGGTTATACCTGAAAGGTCTAGTGCTTTTTCCTACCTTCTTCAACTTAATTCTGAATTTAGCAATTAGGCGTCTTGAACTCCTTATTGAAGAGCTCCCAGTCTTATTTTTGCTCACTGTATAGAGCTTCTCCATCTTTGGCTCCAAAGAATATAATCAATCTGATTTCAGTTTTGACCATCTGGTGATGACCATGTGTAGAGTCTTCTCTTGTGTTGTTGGAAGAGGGTATTTGCTATGACCAGTGCATTCTTTTGGCAAAACTCTATTAGCCTTTGCCATGCATCATTCTGTACTCCAAGGCCAAATTTGCCTGTTTCTCAGATGTTTCTTGACTTCCTACTTTTACATTCCAGTCCCCTATAATGAAAGGGCATCATTTGCGGGTGTTAGTTCCAGAAGGTCTTGTAGGGTCTAGAAGGTCTTGTAGGATTCAACTTCAGCTTCTTCAACATTTCCAGCCAGGACACAGACTTGGACTGTAATACCGAATGGTTTGCCTCTGAAATGAACAGAGATCATTCTGTCATTTTTGAGATTGCATCCAAGTACTGCATTTTGAACTCTTGTTGACTATGATGGCTACTTCATTTTTTCTAAGGGATCTTGCCCACAGTAGTAGATATAATGGTCTAGTTAAATTCACCCATTCTAGTCCATTTTAGTTCACTGATTCCTAAAATGTCAGTGTTCACTCCTGCTATCTCCTGTTTGACCCACTTCCAATCTGGCTTGATTTATGGACCTAACATTCCAGGTTCCTATGCAGTATTGCTCTTTACAGCATTGGACTTTACTTCCATCACCAGTCACATCCACAACTGGGTGTTGTTTTTGCTTTGGCTCTGTCTCTTCATTCTTTCTGGAGTTAGTTCTCCGGTAACACATTGGGCACCTACTGACCTGGGGAGTTCATCTTTCAGTGTCCTATCTTTTTGCCTTTTCATACTGTTCATGGGGTTCTCAAGGCAAGAATATTGAAGTGGTTTGCCATGCCCGTCTCCAGTGGGCCATGTTTTGTCAGAACTCTTCACCATGACCCATCCATCTTAGGTGGCCCTATATGGCATGGTTCATAGTTTTACTGAGTTAGACAAGGCTGTGACCCACGTAATCAGATTGGTTAGCTTTCTGTGATTATGGTTTTCAGTCTGTCTGCCCTCTGACGGAGAATGATAAGAGGCTTATGGAAGCTTCCTCATGGGAGAGACTGACTCAGGGGGATATTTTAATCAAAATAGTTTATTACTTATTAGATTATGTTATGTATAAATATTAACATAAGTTGATGAATGATTTAGCTTTGCAGGTGGCACTAGTGGGGAAGAATCTGCTTGCTGATGCAGGAGACATAAGAGATATGAATTGGATCCCTGAGTCAGGAAGATCCCCTGCAGGAGAATATGGCAAGCCACTCCAGTATCCTTGCCTGGAGAATCCCTGGCAGGCTACAGTCCATAGGGTTGCAAAGAGTACGACCAGATGAAGCAACTTAGCATTCATGCATACACACACACACACACACACACACACACACACACATATTTGATACCCATAGATTACTTGTATGATAGATTGTGCATCTTAAAATACTCCTGGAGTTTTAAATTGTTGGTGTCAAAGACTTGGTCATTACTTCCTTCTGCATAGTGAGTGAACAGGGAATTTTTTATTTGGGGTTAGATATAAAACATTCATTACAATCCCAAAGAAGGACAGTGCCAAAGAATGTTCAAACTACCACATAATTGCACTCATTTCACATACTAGTAAGGTAATGCTAAAAATCCTTCAAGTTAGGCTTCAATAGTACATGAACCAAGAACTTCCAGATATACAAACTGGATTTAGAAAAGGTAGAGGAACAAGAGATCAAATTGCCAACACCTGTTGGATCATAGAAAAAGGAAAAGAATTACAGTAAAACATTTACTTCTGCTTTGTTGACTATACTAAAGCCTTTAATTGTGTGGGTCACAACAAACTGTGTAAAATTCTTTAAGAGACAGAAATGCCAGACTATCTTATTGGCCTCCTGAGAAACCTCCATGCAGGCTAAGAAGCAATGGTTAGAGCCAGACATGGAACAACTGACTGGTTACAAATTAGAAAAGGAGTATGTCAAGGCTGTATATTGTCACCCTGTTTATTTAACTTATATGCAGAGTACATCAATATGAACTGCTGAGCTGGATGAAGCTCAAGCTGGAATCAAGTTTGCTGGGAGAATGATCGATAACCTCAGATACGCAGATGATACCACCCTTATGGCAGAAAGTGAAGAGGAACTAAAAGCATCTTGATGAAGGTGAAACTGGATAGTGAAAAAGCTGACATACCACTCAACATTCATAAAACTAAGATCATGGCATCTGGTCCCATTATTTCAAATTAAATAGATACGGAAACAATGAAAACAGTGACAGACTTTACTTTCTTGGGCTTGAAAATCACTGGGGATGGTTACTACAGCCTTGAAATTAAAAGATGCTCCTTGAAAGTAGAACTATGGCAAACATAGACAATATATTAAAAAGCAGAGACATCGCTTTGCCAACAAAGGTCTGTAAAGTCAAAGCTATGGTTTTTCCAGTAATCATGTTCAGATGTGAGAGCTGGACTGTAAAGAATGCTGAGCACTGAAGAATCGATGCTTTCAAATTGTGGTGCTGGAGAAGATTCTGAGAGTCCCTTGGACTGCAAAGAGATCAAACTGGTCAATTCTAAAAAATTCAGTCCTGAATATTTATTGGAAGGACTGATGCTGAAGGTGAAGCTCCAATGCTTTGGCCAACTAATGTGAAGAGCCGACTCACTGGAAAAGACCCTGATGTTGGGAAAGATTGAAGGCAGAAAAAGAAGGGAACAACAGTGGGTGAGATGGTTGGATGGAATTGCTGACTCAGTGGATATGAGTTCGAGCAAACTCAGGAAAATGGTAAAGGACAGGGAAGTCCATGTGGTTGCAAAGAGTCAGACATGATTGAGTGACTGAACAACAACTAAAATGCAAAATTTCTTTTGTAGCCAAGAACATGCCTGGCCACAAACTAGAGAGAATATTCCGTGAGAAGAAAGAATGATTCTTGCAGCTCTTGTGCGTCATTGTAGAGTATCAAAGTAATGCAGTAAGCATCAAGTGTTTTTCAACATGTACACAGTACTGTTTAGAATTTAGAATTAGTGCATTTGGTCACCAGTTTCTCTATTTTCCCCACTAGGTGCAACATATTAAGACCTGAACTCTGCTGTGCTTTAAGCTATTTCAAACACCCCACCCCCTCCTCCATGATGTAATGTAGTGTAATGCTTTCTGTAAGTTTTGGTATGACTTAACTTACATTGTCTACAGAGAAACAGACTTAGTAAAGTGGATACATGGACACTTTTCCCAAATCTTAGATACAAAGAAAGAGAATATTCTTTCACACTAATATTCTCTCAGAAAAACTGCTGTACACAAGTACAAGGATTTATTATTAGCAAATGTAAAATCTAAAAAATAAATTAGCAACCACAGACACAAGAAATACAAAGTGGTGTATTAAATTTTCTTCTTCAAGATGGAATATTTTAATGATGTCACGACTTTAATACATTTAAAACCATATTCTTTTACCCAAATTAATTATATTTATTGAATGTTTAAATGAGTGAATATGTTTGATTCTCTCATAGAACATTTTTCTGGACTCTAAGGGAAATACAAAAGTAAGAAGAACAGTTTCTATTTTAAAGAATGTTCCATCCTGTAAGAAGAAAGGGGACATAAATAACCCACATTCAAGGAAGGGAATAAAAAAAAATATGAGAGAACTCAAAGTGCTCCTGAAACAATTCGATTTTCAATTGTCTCACAGAATACACTGTGACAGTCATAATTCTGATCCCAACACTGTTTTTTGGGACACAACTCTTCTGTAAAGCATTCATTCATCTGTTAAAGGGATTTTGATTTGTCCTTCAGGGTGTTCAGTGGATTTTTTTGATGACACTTCTCTCACTGGTGGTGGTTTAGTCGCTAAGTCATGCTCAACCATTTTGCAGTGCCGTGGACTGTAGCCTGCCAACCTTCTCTGTTCATACGATTTCCCAGGCAAGAATACTGGAGTGGGTTGTCATTTCCTAGAGAAGGGCATCTTTCCAACCCAGGAATCAAACCTGTTTCTGCATTGCTCCAGATTCTTTACTGAATGGGACACCATCATTGTAAAACTAATCACTCACTAGGGAATCTATTCAAATATCTACTCAAATAACCGCCATCTTAATACGATGCAGTTTCTAGATGGTTGTAAACACACACAGAGAGCAAAAAAATACACTCACAAAGTTTTCCTTTGGAAAGAAACAATAAGAAAAATGTGTTTATCATTAAAAACTACCAATTGATTTAATCAGAGAGATTATTTTATTTGCCTGGAAAATCCCATGGATGGAGGAGCCTGATAGGCTGCAGTCCATTGGGTCGCTAAGAGTTGGACACAACTGAGTGACTTCACTTTCACTTTTCACTTTCATGCATTGGAGAAGGAAATGACAACCCACTCCAGTGTTCTTGCCTGGAGAATCCCAGGGACGGGGGAGCCTGGTGGACTGCCGTTTATGGGGTTGCACAGAGTTGGACATGACTGAAGTGACTTAGCAGTAGCAATACATTTATGTCAACAAAAAAGTCTTATTAGTTAGGTAAAAAACATATCTACGATCTCTGATTACTGAGATGGACTCTGGAAAGAAGACTTTTATGCAAATCTCTACATTCCTGTTATTACTGAAGTTGTGGAATTTCCATTTTTATCTTTTCCGCCTAATTTTGGAAAATACAAGTGCATGATAAATGACCGTTTCTTACTGCCAACTCATGTTTGTTGTCCTATTAATTGATTAACAGACATTTGGGGTGTATAAATATCAATTATCAATTATTTCCTTCAGAGAGCTCCATCCTGCTGGCCTCTTGACCTCTTTCAGTCTTTGTTTCCAGGTTACTGTCTCCATGTGGTTCACACTGACCACTCTTACAACTACAGCCTTTTACTGAAGTCCTTTTGATTTGTCTGTGTATTTTCCTCCATGCCATTGCCTTCTAACCTCTTAAAAGATTAACTCTAAAAAAAAGTTTGTTGTAACCACTGGAACATAAGGGCTGTGCGAAAACAAGTTTTATTGGCTCACAGAAATACCCACAGATGGATCAGGCATTTAATAAATATTATTTTTCAATTGGCTGAATGAGATGCGACTACAGCATTGTCATAACCTTGTGTAGCAGTATGTTTCACTTAAAAAAGCCCTGTACTCTGATAGTCTTGTAAGGAGCACAGCTCTGTGATGGACTCTGACCATTGGCATCTTGCTTACTGTGAACACATTAACAATTTCAAGTCAATCACAGAGCAGGTCAAATAGGGAAGCAAATAGTCTCCTTATATACTAAAAGAATAACATATAATCCAAAAGAGTTTACTTTCTGTAGAAAGTGCACAGATAAAAGAAAAGTATAGGAGACAGGAAGAATAAAAGAAAAGCAAGCCCTGGCAAGGGCCACAAAAGGAACTTATAATTATTGATAAACTGGATGCTATCAGACATGAGGCTCTTGGAACAAGTCCAGAGCGAACAGTTCATAATCTTGAAAACAAGATATAATCTTGGGGTCGGAAAACCGACTCCAGACTGTTTCCCAACTGGTGTCTCATGGATACATGTATTACCTATCTGGAGGAAAATCTGTAGATAAGACTATTAGTCTTAATTACTGATTTGTTATTGATTACTGTTTCTTAGTTCAGTTCAGTTCAGTTTAGTCGCTCAGACGTGTCCAACTATTTGCGACCCCATGAATCGCAGCACGCCAGGCCTCCCTGTCCATCACCAATTCCTGGAGTTCACGCAGACTCACGTACATCGAGTCAGTGATGCCATCCAGCCATCTCATCCTCTGTCATCCCCTTCTTCTCCTGCCCCCAATCACTCCCAGCATCAGAGACTTTTCCAATGAGTCAACTCTTCACATGAGGTGGCCAAAGTACTGGACTTTCAGCTTTAGCATCATTCCTTCCAAAGAAATCCCAGGGCTGATCTTCAGAATGGATTGGTTGGATCTCCTTGCAGTCCAAGGGACTCTCAAGAGTCTTCTCCAACACCACAGTTCAAAAGCATCAATTCTTCAGTGCTCAGCCTTCTTCAAAGTCCAAATCTCACATCCATACATGATCACAGGAAAAACCATAGCCTTGACTAGACTTACTCAATGGTTAATCATCAGTTTGCTTTTTGGTCCTGAAGGCAACATAAGTTATAGCCCAACTCCCTGCACATTCTTTCCTTCACGGCTGAGGGTATACTAAAGCTGGCCTGGATTCAGTTTCTGCACCTTGACTTTGGAGCGCTGTTGGTCCCCTGTTGCTTGCTTTTCACTGAATGCTTATGTCTTGTTTCTCAGTCTCCTGCCCTATCACGCTTTTGGAAACCCTGCTTGTCTAGCCGGTCTCGACAGTCTCTCAGTCAACTGTGGACTGCCAGGCTCCTCCCTCCATGGAATTCTCCAGGCAAGAATACTAGAGGGGTAGCCATTCCCTTTTCCAGGGGATCTTCCTGACCCAGGGATTAAACCAGATTTTCCAGTATTTCAGGAAGATTCTTCACTTTCTGAGCCACCAGGGAAGCTCCAGATAAAAGAAAAGGTAGACAGTAAATAAATCCTCTCACATACAACTGAGGTGCTGCGATTCATTGGGTTGCAAAAAGTCTGACACAACTGAGCAACTGAACTGTATTTGTTATGCCCAGAGTCCAAGTCCCCAAAACTGAGAGAATAAGATGTCCACAGCAATGCAAAAGCATAAAGGGGTTTATTGCTAACTCGAGTTAGGGCCCAAGTCTCATCCAGCACAGTGGAATCTTGACGAGGGCCCTGAGCTCTGAATCACAGCTGCTTATATACAGGCAGTCTTTTGTCTCAGCAATAGTGTAGTTGGCATGTGGTGATTGACTCAACCTTGGGTCATCGTGGTGACTGACTTAACCTTGGCGTCATTGGGGCGGGGGGGAGCTTGGTGTCATCGGGGACCTTGGTGGGGCTTCCCAGAATTATGATTCATACTTACAAGAACCTGAGGCTTAGGCCTAGTGTGACCTGTTGAGCCTGTCATGGCTCAGGTCAGGTCCCAACATACTGAACTGAAGAGCTTCCCTGCGGCAATACTTTGGCCACCTGATGTGAAGAACTGACTTATTTGAAAAGACCCTGATGCTGGGAAAGATTGAAGGCTGGAGGAGAAGGGAGGGAAGACAGAGGATGAGATGGTTGGATGGCATCACAGACTCGATAGACATGAGTTTGAGATAACTCTGGGAGTTGGTGATGGACAGGGAGGTCTGGCATGGTGCAGTCCATGGGGTCATAAACAGTCAGACACGACTGAGTGACTGAAATGAACTGAAATGGACTGATGGCTCAGTGAGTAAAGAATCCACCTGAAATGCAGGAGACACAGGAGACATGGGTTCAGTCCTTGGGTAAGAAAATCCCCTGGAAGAGGAAAAAGTATGCAATGCATTGCAGTATTCTTGCCTGAAAAATCCCGTGGACTAAGGAGCCTGACAGATTACAGTCCAAAGGGTCGCAAAGAGTCAGAAATGACTGAGGGACTAAGCAAAGAGCTAGTTAGAAAGGCATCTTCCATAGCTTATATTTTAAAAATGAACATAGAATATACAATTTAAAGAGATGTGAAGAAGCCAAAATGACAGTTTTCCACCTTTGTAATTGTTTTCTGGGCTTATTTCTTCCCCTGGTTTCCTACGTGTATCCTATTTTCTTTTTGTTTTACTGATTTCTTCAATCACTTTATTCATAACTTCCACTCAGAGAAAATTGCCCTTTAACTGTGCTTTGATGGTGCTTCACTCTGCAGATGGTATCAACAAAACTGATAAATTGCTTTTGAGAAATCTATTTGGCAGTTTGGTACATCTCTACTTCATTTACAGATGTTTCCATTTCTATTCTACCGTTTGTTGCAAAAATATGTTAGAGAGTAAAATAATTATTGAAAACAAGTGTCAGAATTACAGTGTGTGTGAACCCATCTCAAATCTCACAAGCCTAATGATAGATGTTTCTAATCTAAAGATCAAAAGAAAATCAATGTACCTAGAGCTCCAGACAGAAAAAATATGCAAAATTCACTTGAAAAATGTGTCAGTGGGAATTCTCTGGTGGTCCAGTGGTGAGGAATCTGAGTTTCACTGTTGAGGGCCCAGTTCAGTCCTCGGTTGGGGAACTAAGTTCCCACAAGCCATGCATACGGGCAGAAAAATAATGTGTCACTTTATAAGTATACAACATTAGGTATTCGGCTAATATTTTAAAAGAAATATATAACTTCAATATCTCTCACGATCGAAAATGTAAAATTTTCCAGTTGAGAAAGTTGAGTATAGTACTCATATATATATATATATATGATATGTGTATCTATTGAAGGTACATATATACAGTGTGGGTATAGGCTTACTATATATGTTGTATATATACTCTACAAAAAATATACTGTAGACACTAAATATACAGTCTCACAACTACCTCAAAGCCCTCAATTTCTTCACCTTATTAGAATCAGACATGATTATTTTTCTGGCTTATTATCCTTCTTTACATTTTACCTTTTTCCTGTCATTAATCTGTTCCAGCCAGTTTTTCATAACTTATCTCTTTTGCAATCCATCTTTGTTGCCACTTACCTAACAATTCCCTTTCTAAATAAATCATCTTTAGTTTTATGTGTTTTTAGTACTAATATTGTGTACATTTATTTACACATATGTACAATTATAAAAATTAGCAGTACCATTTTAGAAAACAGATTTTAATTTATAAAATATTTACTTTAATTTTATATTTCCACCAATAACCTTTTTTGTCTTCAATGGAATGGTCTTAACTAATAACAGAACACTAATGTTCTTTTATATCTGATACACACCCTCATTTCTGGTAGATATCTTTTCTTTCTAGCTCCCCAAGTAAGTGGGAAACATCAATATTGTCTTCAGAACTTTGGGAAATAAAACATGGTTCCATATGTTACTCTGGGAAAATACCTACAAATGAGTCATTGCTCTTTGAATATTGCTTTGTATAATATTTTTGTGTGTCAATACTTTGTGCAATATTGTTTTGTACAATATTTTTGTCTTTGTGAGTCTTCTTTTGTGATATCCATCAACTTAGAATAAATAATAGCTCACAATTACACTAAATGCTTATATTCTCCAGAGTCTTCTTTTTACCCCTGAAATAATATTTTAACAAGTATGATAGAAAATAAAAATAAATTTTGAATAGCTTATATTTCTTTTATTATACCATTGTGTCACCACCAAAAGGTCTCCTTGCTAATATATAGAAATATATTTAACTTAATTATTATTTCTATTGATAGAATATCAACATACACCTATAAAACAATCACTTCTCAAATAAAACTTACCAGATACACATTAACCAGTGAAACATCCTAAAATAATCTATGTCAAAATCTGAAGCATTAAATTTAAAATTTATGCAAATATTGATCACTCCTCATTTAAAACTTTTCTTCAATATTTAATATAATGAAAAAACATTCATTTCCCCAATATCTGATGCTCTGTCAAGTCATTAAATGGTGCCAACAGGATGTTATGTATACATGAATGGAAGTCTAGATTGCTGATATTGTATGTTGTTCAAAGTTAGACTCTGTAGATTTAAGATTATTGATCTTGCATTTATTTCTACTAAAGTTGGGGTTTGCTGTCAAACAGTTTTATTATGATCATAAATTAAGTGTTCATAAATCTGTAGATACCCTAAATTTAGAGAAAAAGGTGGATAATAAAAAAGATATTGAAGTTTTCCATCTTAAGATATTTAAAATGATTACTATGTATTAATTTAGTTGGTAAAATTGTGTTGCAAATATATTAGTCTTAGTATTTACCATATTATCATAAAATATTCTCTTTTATCAATTTAAAAATGCTTATGCATATAAATTATGTGACATATTACAGAAGGCTATACAAGAATTAAAACGGCATTTATTCATAGTTGGCAACAATTCAATTAATGCCAGGAATGGTAAAAGGAACACAGTAAAATATAATAGTCATTAGTAGATTAAATACTTAATGTAAGATTTGAAATTGTAAGACTCCTAGAAGACAAAATAGGAAAAGCCTTCTGGATATTGGCCTGGCAGTTACTACTTGGACATCACACAAAAAGCACATGCAATAAAAGCAAGACTGACAAATGGGATTATATCAAATTTAAAACTTCTTCAAAGTAAAAGAAATAATCAACCAAACAATAGGGCAACCTATGGAATATGAGAAAATATTTGCCAACCATATATGCAATAAAATAATATACAAATATATAAAGAACTGATATAACTCAATCAGTTCAGTTCAGTCACTCAGTCCTGTCCAACTCTTTGCAACCACATGGACTGTAGCACACTAGGCTTCCCTGGCAATCATCAACTCCTGTAGCTTACTCAAACTCACATCTATCAAGTCAGTAATGCCATCTAACCATCTCATCCTCTGTTGTCTCCTCTTCCTGCCTTCAATCTTTCCCAGCATCAGGGTCTTTTCCAATGAGTCAGTTCTTCCCATCAGGTGGCCAAACTATTGGAGTTTCAGCTTCAGCATCAGTCCTTCCAATGAATATTTAGAACTGATTTCCATTAGGATCGACTGGTTGAATCTCCTCGCAGTCCAAGGAACTCTCAAGAGTCTTCTACAATACCACAGTGAAAAACCTTCAGTTCTTTGGTGCTCAGCTTTCTTTATAGTCCAGATCTCACATCCATACATGACTACGGGAAAAACCATATCTTTGACTAAATGGACCTTTGCTGGGAAAGTAATGTCTCTGATTTTTAATATGCTGTCAGATTAGTCAGAACTTTTCTTTCAAGGAACAAGTAGTTTATAATTTCATGGCTAAAGTCACCATCTGCTGTGATTTTGGAGCCCCTCAAAATAAAGCTTGTCACTGTTTCCACTGCTTCCCTATCTATTTGCCATGAAATGATGGGACTGGATGCCATGATCTTCATTTTCTGAATGTTGAGTTTTAAGCCAAGTTTTTCACTCTTCTCTTTCACTTTCATCAGGAGGCTCTTTAGTTCTTCTTCGCTTTCTGCCATAGGGTGGTATCATCTGCATATCCGAGGTTATTGTTATTTCTCCCAGCAAACTTGATTCCATCTTGTGCTTCATCCAGCCCAGTGTTTCTCATGATGTCCTCTTCATATAAGTTAAATAAGCAGGGTAACAATATACAGCTTTGACATACTTCTTTCCCGATTTGTTGTTTCATGTCCAGTTTTAACTGTTTCTTCTTGACCTGCATACAGATTCCTCAGGAGGAAGGTCAGGTGAATTTTCCAGTTTCTTGTGATACACACAGTCAAATCCTCTGGCATATTCAACAAAGCAGAAGTAGATGTTTATCTGGAACTCTCTTGCTTTTTCAATGATCCAGCAGATGTTGGCAACTTGATCTCTGGTTCTTCTTTCTTTTCTACATCCAGCTTGAACATCTGGAAGTTCACGATTCACGTACTGTTATAGCCTGACTTGGAGAATTTGCAAACAACAAATATCCTAATTTTAAAATAGACAAAGGAAATAAATACATTTCTCCCAACAAGACATATTAATGATTCACACATATATGAAATAATGCCCAATATCATTACTTTTCAGGAAACTGCAAATCAAAACTACAATGCAATATTACTCCACACCTGTCACTATGACTTTTATTTTAAAAAAGAACACATATTGAAGAGGATATGGAGAAAGTGAATTTGTACATAGCTGTAAGAAATTTAAATGCATACACACCAAGGAAACCAGAATGGAAAGAGACACATGTACCCCAATGTTCATCGCAGCACTGTTTATAATAGCCAGGACATGGAGACAACCTAGATGTCCATCAGCAGATGAATGGATAAGAAAGCTGTGGTACATATACACAATGGAGTATTACTCAGCCATTAAAAAGAATTCATTTGAATCAGTTCTGATGAGATGGATGAAACTGGAGCCAATTGTACAGAGTGAAGTAAGCCAGAAAGAAAAACACCAATACAGTATACTAACACATATATATGGAATTTAGGAAGATGGCAATGACGATCCTGTATGCAAGACAGGAAAAAAGACACAGATGTGTATAATGGACTTTTGGACTCAGAGGGAGAGGGAGAGGGTGGGATGATTTGGGAGAATGGCATTCTAACATGTATACTATCATGTAAGAATTGAATCGCCAGTCTATGTCTGACGCAGGATACAGCATGCTTGGGGCTGGTGCATGGGGATGACCCAGAGAGATGTTATGGGGAGGGAGGTGGGAGGGGGGTTCATGTTTGGGAACGCATGTAAGAATTAAAGATTTTAAAATTTAAAAAATAAAAAACTAAAAAAATAAAAATTAAAATTAAAAAAAAAAATAAAGTTCTTCTGACCCTAAAAAAAAAAAAAAAAATGATGGTGAGTCCTCAGAAGAACAATAACAAAAAAACAAATAAAAAAAAACAAAAACAAAATAAAATAGAACTACCATATGATCCCTGGGTATATATCAAAACAATTGAAATAAATAAGACCTCAAAGAGTTTTGTACTCCCATCTCACTGCAGCACTACTCACAATAGCCGAGATATGGAAGCAATCTAAGTGTCAGTCATTGCATGAACGGGTAAAGAAAATGTGGCATATGTATAAAATAAAATATTAGCCATAAAAATGAAAGAAACCATTTGTGACAATATGGGTGAACTTGGAGGAGAGAATGCTAAATGAAAGAAATTAGACACAGAAGGACAAATACCAGATGATTCCCTTTATATACTCTAAAATATGTACATTCTTAGCTGAGAGGGATGACAGTACTCATGTCCTTCAAGAAGATACATATGGGGATGCTAGGAAGAATGATGGTATATGTGATTCAGCTCTGATTTTTTTTTTTTTGGGCACTCATTGACAGTTCTCTAATTCAGGTGAAATGTTATCACAAAATTGCTGATGCAAACATGATTATCTGCAGTGTTTCAGCATACTGGCCTCTGTTGATATTAAGAAATGACATATAATTTATTCTCAAGCTGGTAGATTTTGGCTGCCTTCCACCTATTTCCAGAAAATAAGAGGTATAGAGTGAATGCATCCTGGTATCAATTATTGTTTTAAATGTATTAGGGAATGTGGCATCACTTCTTTCTCTCTGAATCAAAGGAGTTCTCATTGTAGCTCTGTAACAATATTGGGGGAGGGTCACAGAAAAAAATCCCTTGGTGTGATGTAGAGTTTATAAATTGAATTGTCTCTGACCCTGTCGGTTCCTTTTAATTGACAGAACAGCACCATCATACTCTAATAGAGTGAATTTCAAAATATACGTGAGTCAAATCATGATGTATACATTAAACTTACACAGTCGCAGTTGTTCGGTCCCTCAGTTCTGTCTGACTCTTTATGACCCCATGAACTGTCCTTCACTATCTCCCAGAGTTTGCTCAAACTCAGGTCTATTGAATCGGTGATGCCATCCAACCATCTCATCCTCTGTCATCTGCTTCTCCTCCTGACCTCAATCTTTCCAAGCATCAGGGTCTTTTTAAATGAGTCAGCTTTTCACATCAGGTGGCCAAAGTATTGGAGTTTTAGCTTCAACATCAGTCCTTCCAAAGAAATCCCTGGACTGATCTCCTTTAGGATGGACTGGTTGGATCTCTGTGCAGTCCAAGGGACTCTCAAGAGTCTTCTCCAACACCACACTTCAAAAGCATCAATTCTTTGGCACTCAGCTTTCTTTATAGTCCAACTCTCCCATCCATACATGACTACTGGAAAAACCATAACCTTTACTAGATGGACCTTTGTTGGCAAAGTAATGTCTCTGCTTTTTAATATGCTCTCTAGGTTGGTCATAACTTTCCTTCCAAGGAGTAAGCATCTTTTAATTTCATGGTTGCAATCACCATATACAGTGATTTTGGAGCCTCCCAAAATAAAGTTAGCCGATGTTTCCACTGTTTCCCCATCTATTTGCCAAGAAGTGATGCCATGGCATCAGATGCCATGATCTTAGCTTTCTGAATATTGAGCTGTAAGCCAACTTTTTCACTCTCCTCTTTCACTTTCATCAAGAGGCTCTTTAGTCTTCTTCACTTTCTTCCATAAGGGTGGTGTCATCTGCATATCTGAGGTTATTGATATTTCTCACAGCAATCTTGATTCAAGCTTGTGCTTCATCCAGCCCAGCATTTCTCATGATGTACTCTGCATTTAAATTAAATATGGACATGAGTTAAATATGAACTGGATATGGAATAACCCATGACCAGATCCAATGCCTTAAAAACATTTTATGAATTAAATTGAAATAAACAATGATTTATAATAGTTATTATTTTTTAATAATTGGTAATAACAACTAATTGTAAAGATTTATTTCAAATAAACATGTTTAAAATTCAGAATACACTTAAACAATCCCCAAAATAAAGCATGCTCAGAATCTTAGCATTTATACATGGATATGCAGAAAGATTTCCTTAAAAATTTACTCTATTAAACAATAACATGTAGAGGATCATGTCATCTGCAAACAGTGAGAGTTTTACTTCTTCTTTTCCAATTTGGATTCCTTTTATTTCTTTTTCTGCTCTGATTGCTGTGGCCAAAACTTCCAGAACTATGTTGAATAGTAGTGGTGAAAGTGGGCACCCTTGTCTTGTTCCTGACTTTAGGGGAAATGCTTTCAATTTTTCACCATTGAGGATAATGTTCGCTGTGGGTTTGTCATAGATAGCTTTTATTATGTTGAGGTATGTTCCTTCTATTCCTGCTTTCTGGAGAGTTTTTATCATAAATGGATGTTGAATTTTGTCAAAGGCCTTCTCTGCATCTATTGAGATAATCATATGGTTTTTATTTTTCAATTTGTTAATGTGGTGAATTACATTGATTGATTTGCGGATATTGAAGAATCCTTGCATCCCTGGGATAAAGCCCACTTGGTCATGGTGTATGATCTTTTTAATGTGTTGTTGGATTCTGATTGCTAGAATTTTGTTGAGGATTTTTGCATCTATGTTCATCAGAGATATTGGCCTGTAGTTTTCTTTTATTGTGACATCTTTGTCAGGTTTTGGTATTAGGGTGATGGTGGCCTCATAGAATGAGTTTGGAAGTTTACCTTCCTCTGCAATTTCTGGAAGAGTTTGAGGAGGATAGGTGTTAGCTCTTCTCGAAATTTTTGGTAGAATTCAGCTGTGAAGCCATCTGGACCTGGGCTTTTGTTTGCTGGAAGATTTCTGATTACAGTATCAATTTCCGTGTTTGTGATGGGTCTGTTAAGATTTTCGATTTCTTCCTGGTTCAGTTTTGGAAAATTGTACTTTTCTAAGAATTTGTCCATTTCTTCCACGTTGTCCATTTTATTGGCATACAACTGCTGATAGTAGTCTCTTATGATCCTTTGTATTTCTGTGTTGTCTGTTGTGATCTCTCCATTTTCATTTCTAATTTTATTGATTTGATTTTTCTCTCTTTGCTTCTTGATGAGTCTGGCTAATGGTTTGTCAATTTTATTTATCCTTTCAAAGAACCAGCTTTTGGCTTTGTTGATTCTCCAAAGAAGACATACGGATGGCTAACAAACACATGAAAAGATGCTCAACATCACTCATTATTAGAGAAAATGCAAATCAAAACCACAATGAGGTACCACTTCACACCAGTCAGAATGGCTGCGATCCAAAAATCTGCAAGCAATAAATGCTGGAGAGGGTGTGGAGAAAAGGGAACCCTCCTACACTGTTGGTGGGAATGCAAACTAGTACAGCCACTATGGAGAACAGTGTGGAGATTCCTTAAAAAATTGCAAATAGAACTACCTTATGACCCAGCAATCCCACTTCTGGGCATACACACCGAGGAAACCAGAATTGAAAGAGACACATGTACCCCAATGTTCATCGCAGCACTGTTTATAATAGCCAGGACATGGAAACAACCTAGATGTCCATCAGCAGATGAATGGATAAGAAAGCTGTGGTACATATACACAATGGAGTATTACTCAGCCATTAAAAAGAATTCATTTGAATCAGTTCTAATGAGATGGATGAAACTGGAGCCGATTATACAGAGTGAAGTAAGCCAGAAAGAAAAACACCAATACAGTATACTAACACATATATATGGAATTTAGGAAGATGGCAATGACGACCCTGTATGCAAGTCAGGAAAAAAGACACACATGTGTATAACGGACTTTTGGTCTCAGAGGGAGAGGGAGAGGGTGGGATGATTTGGGAGAATGACATTCTAACATGTATACTATCATGTGAATTGAATCGCCAGTCTATGTCTGACGCAGGATGCAGCATGCTTGGGGCTGGTGCATGGGGATGACCCAGAAAGATGTTATGGGGAGGGAGGTGGGAGGGGGGTTCATGTTTGGGAATGCATGTAAGAATTAAAGATTTTAAAATTTAAAAAATAAAAAACTAAAAAAATTTAAAAAAAAAATTAAAAGAAAAAAAAAAAAAACAATAACAATTTCTACCATAAAACAAAGAGTCTCCCTGAACTTTATTAGCTGTAAGCATCACTCAGGCCCTTAGAGATCCTTGAACTCAGGAACCAGCAGCTTAGAAGGGAAGTCAGCATTCTAACAGAGTGAGAATCAATAGCCTCTGATGGTCAGGAATCGAATATGCTGCTATAATAATTTTCAAGTTATTATTTTCATAGTCCTTGGTACTCCCTCATCCAGTTTTGATAGTCAAAGAAGAAATCCACCAACACCAGACTGAGAAAGCCATGGGAGTCAGGTATTCAGACTCTCTTCAATGAAACTACTGGGTGAATGTGTTTCTTATTTAGCCGAGGAAAATATTAAAGTACAATGCTATGGTCATCCACCACATAAGATTGATAAAAGAATTGCCTACACAAATTTATTTAGACTTTTGCTTGAATAGCACCATTTAAAATACAAAATTGCTTATGCTTTTTTAAATATATATGGACACCTTATCTTTGACAAAGGAGGCAAGAATATACAATGGAGTAACGACAATCTCTTTAACAAGTGGTGCTGGGAAAACTGGTCAACCACTTGTAAAAGAATGAAACTAGATCACTTTCTAACACCGTACACAAAAATAAACTCAAAATGGATTAAAGATCTAAATGTAAGATCAGAAACTATAAAACTCCTAGAGGAGAATATAGGCAAAACACTCTCAGAAATAAATCACAGCAGGATCCTCTATGATCCACCTCCCAGAATGCTGGAAATAAAAGCAAAAATAAACAAATGGGATCTAATTAAAATTAAAAGCTTCTGCACAACAAAGGAAACTATAAGCAAGGTGAAAAGACAGCCTTCTGAATGGGAGAAAATAATAGCAAATGAAGCAACTGACAAACAACTAATCTCAAAAATATACAAGCAACTTATGCAGCTCAATTCCAGAAAAATAAACGACCCAATCAAAAAATGGGCCAAAGAACTAAATAGACATTTCTCCAAAGAAGACATACGAATGGCTAACAAACACATGAAAAGATGCTCAGCATCACTCATTATCAGAGAAATGCAAATCAAAACCACAATGAGGTACCACTTCACACCAGTCAGAATGGCTGCGATCCAAAAATCTGCAAGCAATAAATGCTGGAGAGGGTGTGGAGAAAAGGGAACCCTCCTACACTGTTGGTGGGAATGCAAACTAGTACAGCCACTATGGAGAACAGTGTGGAGATTCCTTAAAAAATTGCAAATAGAACTCCCTTATGACCCAGCAATCCCACTTCTGGGCATACACACTGAGGAAACCAGAATTGAAAGAGACACATGTACCCCAATGTTCATCGCAGCACTGTTTATAATAGCCAGGACATGGAAACAACCTAGATGTCCATCAGCAGATGAATGGATAAGAAAGCTGTGGTACATATACACAATGGAGTATTACTCAGCCGTTAAAAAGAATTCATTTGAATCAGTTCTGATGAGATGGATGAAACTGGAGCCAATTATTCAGAGTGAAGTAAGCCAGAAAGAAAAACACCAATACAGTATACTAACACATATATATGGAATTTAGGAAGATGGCAATGACGACCCTGTATGCAAGTCAGGAAAAAAGACACACATGTGTATAACGGACTTTTGGTCTCAGAGGGAGAGGGAGAGGGTGGGATGATTTGGGAGAATGGGAATTCTAACATGTATACTATCATGTAAGAATTGAATCGCCAGTCCATGTCTGACGCAGGGTGCAGCATGCTTGGGGATGGTGCATGGGGATGACCCAGAGAGATGTTGTGGGGAGGGAGGTGGGAGCAGGGGTCATGTTTGGGAACGCATGTAAGAATTAAAGATTTTAAAATTAAAATAAATAAATAAATAAAAGCTTAGTCCTACAAAAACAAACAAACAAACAAAAAAATTAAATATATTGTTGCATTTAGTATATCTTTTTTAAATCTTTTTTCTTCCTGCAAATAACAATGGGAATTTAATTAATTATGTGGCCTCACCTAACATCCTATAATCATTATGTGAAATGATTTTGACGCTGGCAACATATTTTCTTTAGCTGTTAAAAGCCACTTTATACTCCTATAATAATATTTTAGTAAAACTTTCTAATTGTTTTGGAGATAAAGTTGTTTAGAAGATAAAATTGTGCAGTAATACCTGTGGGCCAAGGATAGGAAATTTTGTTTACTTATCTTTATCTTAAAATAGAACAAATGTGATAGAATGAGAATCCAAAGAAAGCAGTTAGATCAATCATGTTGCTATATCTTCTAAGAACTTTAACATCGCTTGTCTCCTTAACAAATCTCAGAATCATCTCTTGGTTGCATGCGTTTAGTATGAGCTCTTAAAGTGTAATGCATTATACTGTTCTCCCATTAAAGCTAAAAGTTCTACACCACATCTTTCTTTATCCATTCATCTGTCGATAGACATTTATATTGCTCCCATGTCCTGACTACTGTAAATAGCTATGTTATGAACAATGGGGTGCATGTATCTTTTCAAATTATGGTTTTATCCAGATATATGCTCAGGATGGAATTTCTGGATCATATGGTGGCTCTGGACTCCTCCAGTGGCTCATTGGTAAATAATTCACCTGTAGTACGGGAAACACGGGTTTGATCCCTGGGTCGGGAAGATTCCCAGGAGGGCATGGCAACCCACTCCAGTATTCTTGCCTGGGAAATCCCATGGACAAAGGAGTCTGTTGAGCTATAGTTCATAGCGTACAAAAGAGTCAGACAAGACTGAAGTGACTTAGCACACACGTCTGCACACAGTGGCACTATTTTTAGCTTTTAAGGAACCATCACACTGTTCTTCATAGTAGTTGTACCAGTTTACATTTCCACCAACAGTGTATAAGTGTTCCCTTTTCTCACACCCTCTTCAGCATTCATTGTTTATAGATTTTTTGATTATGGCCACACTGTCTTCTTTGGACTGTAATAACCTATATGGAAAAATACTCTAGAAGAGAATAGACATAGGTACATGTATAACTGAATCATTTTTCTGTACACCTGAAACTATCACAATATTGTAAATCAGCTATATCATAAAATAAAAAAATTTAAAAGTAAACAATCAATGCAAAAAATTAATGGCTTTCCCAGTGGCTCAGTGGTAAATAATCCACCTGCAAAGCAGGACATGTGGGTTTGATCCCTGGTTCAGGAAGACCCCTTGGAAGAAGGCATGGCAACTCACTCCAGTATTCTTGCCAGGAAAATTCCATGTATGGAGGAGCCTGGTTGGCTACCGTTCATAGAGTTGCAAAGAGTTGGACATGACAAAACAAATGAGCAGGAGCATAACTGAATCACTTTGCTGTACACCTGAAACTAACACAACCTTGTAAATCAACTATGCTGTAATGTAAAATAAAGATTTTAAGTAGGAAACAATCAATGCAAAAAATTTAAAAAATAAAATCTCAAAACTTAAAAAAAGTCAAAGTTCTAGAAGTTTAATTCTTTGAGTAAGTTTTCCCAGGTAAATCAAATAAATGTTTATTTATCTCTAATCATCCAATTTAGAAACAGATTTTCTCTAGCAAACAACTGCCAAACCTACAGATCTGTTTTTCCATGTCACCACATATTACCTACAAATGAAACTCTATATTTTACTTCTTACTCTCCATTAACAGTTGCTGAAACTTTCTGTTATTTTTACTTAATCTATTCTTACTAGTTTGCACTACTTATTGTCACTGTAAATTGATCCTCCAAAGTGAAAAATTGTAAATATATAAAATTCTCACAATAAAATAGCCAGCATAGTTCTATGCATGATTATATATTTAATATGCTATTTGACTGAATGTAGCAATTAGTTTTTACCAGAGCATGTGAATATTGGCATGCCTTATGACCAAGTCATAAATTGTTACAGCTACTTTAATGGATCAGGTCAATGACTTTAAAAAGAAATTCATCATGTTTCTTGTCACTTGGAGAGAAAAAATAGTTCTCAGAGTTTGCCTTAGACTTCCTGCTATCTCTGTATTATTGACATGTTTTGACTTTGAATTGCCTGTAAAAACTACAGTCTATGAACTGTGGTCTGAAGAAAATTTAGCTAATAATTTTACCTTTATCATAGTAAATTCCACCTGCAGTAAAAGAAATAAAGAAAACACATTCTACAGTTTGTCACTATGCAGTAAACTTTAACTTTTGCCACTCTGAATAAGAAAAATCACTTGAACACTGTAAGCAACATCATTCAGGAAAAAGAAAAATCAGTCAACATGAGTGGTGAATCAAATGAGTAAAGTACTTTACTCTGAGAGAGGATTTTTTAGTTTTCCCAATTTTCTATATAGGTTTCAAACTTCTTGTATGGTTCACAACATGCCTACAGACCTTTCTGATTCATAGTCTTCCATGATTCATGAGCTTTTGAATCAGATCATCTGAATATATGCTTACTACTGCTTACAGTTATCATAACAAGAACCCATTCATTTAATAAAGATGATTAATAACAAAAAGATATGATAGAGTGTTCCGATAGCTACTCATTTCTCTTCTTTTACTCATAATTTCATATCATCTCAGTATGTTTTATGGAATGATATAATATACAGTTATATGTGTCTGACTTTTCCACAAATCATGAAGCTTTTGCTAAGTATATCAGTCTCATTCCTTTTATATTTTTGTGTAGTATTCCATCAAGTGAGCATACCACATTTTGTTTATCACAAGTGGATGATAATTTGGGTTTGTAGTGTTTCTTAGATATTAATATATATGCAAATATCTCAACAGAGTGCTTTAGCAGACAGGCTGCTATTTCTTTCTATTGCATACTTCTTTACAGTGTGTATCCACATTTTACTTAACGCCTCCAATGATGAAAACTTTGCCCACTGATAATTCCTTGAAGTCACTAATAAAAATGAGTAAAGTACCTTCTCAACAATAGGAATTTACTGGATCACAGACAAAGTGACTAAAAAAAAATTAGATCCATATCACAATTATTCATGGTACCTAAATCAGTGAGTCAGCAGTCTTGCTTTAAGGTGCTGTGTAAGTAATTTTTTTTTTTTTTTTTTGCTAATGACTCTTGTATAGCTTCCTTGTAGAGATAGTTTTAACTGTTCATGATAATTGTGCATGAAATACTCTCATTTACGTCATTCTAAAATAGCAGCCTTTTACAAGGGTGAAGTCAGCTATTTCCCAAGGAACTTTTAGCCTTAGCAACTATTTCTGAGAAAAATAACACCCTTGAATATCAAGAAAAACTTTACATATTAATGATGTTATTTTTGTCCTACAGTACAGTTCAGTTAGTTGCTCAGTCGTGTTTGACTCTTTGCGACCCGATAGACTGCAGTACGCCAGGCCTCCCTGTCCATCACCAACTCCCAGAGTTTACTCAAACTAATGTCCATCAAGTCAATGATGTCATCCAACCATCTCATCCTCTGTCATCCACTTCTCCTTCCGCCTTCAATCTTTCCCAGCACTAGGGTCTTTTCAAAGGAGTCCATTCTTTAAATCAGGTGTCCAAAGTATTGGAGTTTCAGTTTCAGCACCAGTCCTTCCAATGAACACCCAGGACTGATCTCTTTTAGGATGGACTGGTTGGATCTCCATGCAGTCCAAGGGACTCTCAAGAGTCTTCTCCAACACCATAGTTCAAAAGCATCAATTCTTTGGTGCTCAGGTATCTTTATGGTCCAACTCACATCCATATATGACTACTGGAAAAACCATATCTTTGATTAGATGGACCTTTATTGGCAAAGTGATGTCTCTGCTTTTTAATATGCTATCTAGGTTGGTCATAACTTTTCTTCCAAAGAGCAAGCATCTTTTAATTTCATTGCTGGTCAACATCTTCAGTGATTTTGGAGCCCATGAAAATAAATTATTTCCTGTTTCTATTGCTTCCTCAACTATTTGCCATGAAATGATAGGACCAGATGCCAAGATCTCAGCTTTTTTAATGTTGAGTTTTAAGCCAGCTTTTTCACTTCATCAAGAGGCTCCTTTGTTTCTCTTGGCTTTCTGCCATAAGGGTGGTGCCATCTGCATATTGGAGGTTATTAATATTTCTCCCAGCCATCTTGATTCTCCCTTTTTTTTTGGCCACAGTTGACTTAGGTTTCTTATTATAATTACTGATGTTCTATACATTTTTTTTTCAACCTCATTCAGGTGTGTGGATTAAAAAAAGTACTGCCAAAAGTGTCTGCCTGAAATAAAAATAGCTACAAAATTATCCAAAGTTGCTAGAATAAATCACAATCGATTGATAACCTTCCTCAAATTCATCTGCCCCCCTTGAAACAAATAAATTATAGTATTTTGTTGTTATTTTGTAGGGGTTTTCTGAAACACTAAACCTTCAGCTATTATTAATTTTATCACTAATGCATTACAAACTACATGTCTCTAGAAACAACCTGCAATCTTATTGAAAAGACTTTTATAAAGTTGAGTTTTATATTTTAAAAATGCTGGTTATTGATTCTAGTGCCATAAACATAATGAGTTTAAACTTGTTTCTTGTTTATCTTATACAATTTCTCTTTGCTGTAGTATGGGACAAAAGTAATGGAGAACATTTCCAACTCTGGGCTGTTACAAAAACTGTAACACTAAATGCAGTGGCATAAATAACTGTACAGCTAGAAATGGTTGCTAATTTCTAGAGGTCCAATCATTAAACTCTTTGCTATATTTTTTAAAAAAAAGCATTAAAAAAATTTACACCTATCAGTTTTTTAAGAGAACTGAGTAATAAATATCACATGTGAATTTCCATAAATGTATTTCTAAGAGGAAATGCATATGATAACTAGCAACATCTTGTTTCTAAAAAATCAATGGCATTTTATTTTATAGAAGAATAAGTAAAAAATGATGTTCCAAATATATTTTAAAAAAAACAGAAAAATACCATCATTTTGAATCTATAATAGGTTGGCGATGCTGAAACATTTCCAATATTATAAAATTTTAAGTTATTTTGTTTTTTCCCAAGTGACTAGTTGTGCCAGTAATGCATTTATTTAGGGGATTTTTTTCCATAATTGACGGCAATAGCTAAAACCAAGAAATGTACTTTTGTTATTTTCTGTAGTTTCTAAACATATACTCTGGGTTTTAAAGATTATAAAACCGATATTTTCATTCACAATTGTGAATTATTGGTAATAATTGCATATTGTAATTCTATCTGTTAATACTATCTACCCATTTGTTTTGATTTTTGAAATACCATTGGAAAAATTTTAATAGAGAGTGGGAACTTAAAAACAAACAAGAAAAATGATCACCAGGTAAAACAAAAGTGAGACTGATAAAATACATGCAGTCAATGAGACTGATAAAATATATTATATGCAGTCAAAATGACTTAAATTAAGATCTGTATGATAAACTCCAGGCTTTCATAGGTTTACAGATTTTCTAATAGGTTTCTTTATTTTCTCTTATCTCAAAATGATAATAATTTTAAAACAGTGTGTTCTCCTGGGGAAAACAAATTATTTTCCTTGGTTCAGTCCTGTCTTTAGTAAAGAGAATAAACACTATTTTCAAAAATAGCATTTTATTCAATTTAACATCCTTGATATACTGTAATCATTATTTACTTCAATGTAATTTACCTGGAGATTAGTGATTTAAATTCCCTATGAATACTTTTGAAATATTTTTCTTCTCTAACATAGTGTAGTATAGTGAAAAAACATTAGAATGTTGTTTTTAGAGTCAGAGAAAACCTAAATTCCAGCACTCATAATTTATAGATATGTAATACTAGGAAATACCAATAAATCCTGGAAGCATATTTCTAACTTAAGAAGACAGACTTAAGTGGTAGGGACATTATAAATGTTCAATGGACATTGTAAATGTTCAAAGTATATGTTAATAATATAAAATACAATTCACCACTGACACAAATTACTCAAAATTAAAATATTTGTTAGCATGGGGACGGGTACTGACAAGTTGATACTGAATATATATTATGGTCTGCAACAGGGATTTTCCTTGTTAGGTTTTGTATAGTAAATATATTATACCTTAAAGGCCACATCGTCTCTGCTACATCTACTAACCTGCCACTGTAATGTATCAGCAGCCATGCACAATGCATAAATCAATGCATATGACATTTTTCAATAAAATTTTATTTACCAACAGATGGTAGGCTGAATATGGTCCCTGGACTATAGTTTTTTAATCATTGATCTCCACATTAAACAGATTTTTTATTTTTAAAAAATATTTCACAAGAATATTGAATTTCAGCTTATACATAATAATTTTAGAAAAGCCCTGAACCTTAGAGAAGGTGATTACTAAAATCCAACTAGCTAATGATACAATCACTTTTATTTATCATCAACTTATCAATTATCAGGCAATTACCAAATGCCACAAACATGAATTTTATGCTTGCCATGTGTGTGTGATCAGTCATGTCCAGATCTTTGTGACTCCCTGGACTGTAGCCCCCCAGGTTCTTCAGTCTATGGAGTTTTCCAGGCAATATTGGAGTCGGTTCCCATTTCCTCCTCCAGGAGATTATTCCTGACCTGGGGATCAAACCCAGGTCTCCTGAATGTCTTGCACTGGCAGGTGAATTCTTGCACTGCACCACCCTGGAAGCCCAGATACTTACATAAAACTATGCAAAAGGTACTGATATTATCTTCACATTACAGATGAGGAAACTGAGTGCAAAGTGCTAACACTGCCTGAGATTCATGCATCACATATAAAAATACATTTATTAAAGGATATATGGGCTCCATCATCACATAAATATGCAGTGTTGGCACAGTGTGTACTGTAACCTTAAGCATTTGCTTCAAGACTGACATTGTTCCAACTTAATGTAAATCTTCTCATTTTTTATCCTACATCATTAAAATAAACAAAATGTAACTGTATCTGAATGTCATGAAAGTTTGTGATTTAAGCAGATGCTGTCACCTGGGATTGTCATTTGTACAGACTATAACACAGTACTTTTTTCTAATATAATCCAAGGCAATCTTTTATTTAAAAAAAAATGGTTGCTTTTTTTAATTTTTCATTCACTACAAATGCAGACCATGTTTGAATTCAAATTCATTGAAGTCAATCCAATTCAATCTCTTTTCTTCCATTGCCATGAATTTTGATGCTCTAATAGACATATTAATAAAAAAAGGAGCAGATTCACCAACACCAATAATACATGGGATATATTTTTGCTTTTCTCTTTGTAAATTACAAGATAATATCAGTTTTACCTCTACCCTGGAAGGCCTTTACCTGCACAGCTTATAGAAGCTCACTGACAATATCTTGACTTTTTTTTTTTTTATTAACAAGCCAACATCACATTGGTTGGTGTAGTCTAGGCATGACATGCTCTTTCCTGTTAACCTTGACCAGAGATGTCTCTATCCTGTGGATAAGAGTAGAGTGAATGTATTTGAAAAGTCTTCCAAGGAAAAGCCCAAGCAGAAACCCCAGGCAGACTAAATGCTCCATCACTTCAAGGGGCCACTCTAGCAAAGGACTTGGGTTATCAGTCAATTGAATACCTTTGGAAGATTCAGTATCATTTCCTTGGACGTAACAACCTTCAGGATGACAGACATCTATTGGATCATTTCTTACATAGCTCCTGATTTCTCTTTATGTGGTACATTAAAAGAACTGTGAGCACTCGCAAAGCCTACCCTTCCCAAAATTTAAACATCTGTCAGGGTCACAGCACTATAGGATGTTTGTGGTCACCCTTTGCATATGAAAACTTTCTGTGAGGGAATGTCCAATGTTCGGAAGGCTGCACTCCTTACTGAAAGGTTTCCCTCCCAGCAGATACCTGGAGCACCGGTAGGGCACATCTATCAAAAGCAAGAAGGATGTTGACTTTCCATTTCTAGTTTCTGTTGTTTTTAATTCTTCCTGTCTAAATTTATCCATATGGCTTTCCTGGAATCAGAGAGTTTTTTTCTTTCCTTTTTTTTTTTTTCCACATTTCTATTATTCGGTTCTGTTTTAAAGTAAACTTATCTGTCTGTGGAAAACATGGGTAAATTGGACTTGGCTCAAATTTAAAATGTTTGTGCTTAAAAGAACGCCATCAGAAGGTGAGAAACATTCCATGCAATCAGAGAAAACATTTATTAATCAAATTTTTATAAGAGGTTATTCTCTAGAATTTATAAAGAATATATGACTCAATTAAAAGGAAAAAACAGATAACCCAGCTTAAAAAATGGGGAAAAGATCCGAATATATATTTTTCCAAAGAAGACACAAAAGTGACCAATGCATTCATGAAAAGGTACTCAACACCACTAGTCATCAGGGAAATGCAAGTCAGAACTCCAGTGAGATATAACTTCAATCTACTAGGATGGCTAGAATTGAAAAAAATCAGATAACAAGGATTGGCAAGGAATGGGAAAAGCTGGGATCTGTATATAGCTCTGGTTAGGGAGTAAAATGATGCATCAGTTTGGGAAACAGTCTGACATTTCCTCAAACTGGTAAACATAAAGTCACCATAAGACCCAGCAGTTCCACTGCTTGGTATAGTCCCAAGAGAGATAACAATATATGTACACACAGAAACTGGTACATAAATGTTTATAGCAGCCAAAAGTTAGAAATAGTCAAAATGTCCATTAAAGGGGAAATGGATAAGCAAAATGCAGCATATTCTTTTTTTTTTAAATTAATTAATTAATTTATTTATTTATTTTTTTAAAAAAAATTTTAAAATCTTTAATTCTTACATGTGTTCCCAAACATGTTCTTACAATCGAAATTTGTTGTCATAAAATGTAGCAAAGTACTGAAAGATGCCACTGAACCACGAAAACATTCTGTTAACTGGAAGAAGCCAGTTCCAGTTACAGAAGACTGCATATATGATTCTATTCATATGAAATATGTACAGAGAGAAGGTAGCCTTAATGTTTTTACTCATTGGGAAGTGATGGGAGGATAGTGGGGTGATATCTTAATGATATGTGGTTTCTTTTTGAGAAGTCAAAAGTGTTTTAAAATTGACTGTGTTGATGGTGGTATGTGTCAATGAATAGCAAAAAAACATTGAATTTTACCTTTTAAGTGTGTAAATTATATGATATGTGAATTATATTTCAATAAAACTTGTTAAAAAAGAAATAATTCTTGAAAGAGAATTTGTAATATTTTATAGAGATTCTTGAACACTAGACTGAAGGGATGGAATTGTAGTCAATGTGAATTTAAATTATGAAAATCATGTGATTATAAGTGGATTTTAGGTCATGGATTCTTATGGCAGTGTGGATAATATGTTAGGAAAAAACAGAGATGCTGTTGGTACAAAGATCAGTTAAAAAACTATTTCAAGAAAAAGGAAAATAGGTGTGTGCATGTGTGTGCACATGTAACAAGAGTAGTATCATTTAAAACCTTAAAGAAATAGTATTATAGCGTAATCTTATGTAGCACTACCCATTTTTAGAGTCTTTTCTTAATGCTCAAATCAATCAATCTTCACAATAATCCTAGAAGTGGTATTTTTCCATTCTAAAGATAAGGAAATTAAGGAAGAGAGCTCAAATAACAGCCCAAGTATATGGTGCTACAAGTAAGCTGAGCCCAAATCCAATTGTTGGCATTGGCGCTCTCTGGAATCCATGTCAGAGAAGGCATTAGCAACCCACTCCAGTACTCTTTCCTGGAAAATCCCATGGGCGGAGGAGCCTGGTAGGCTGCAGTCCATGGGGTCGCAAAGAGTCAGACACAACTGAATGACTTCACTTTCACTTTTCACTTTCATGCATTGGAGAGGGAAACGGTAACCTACTCAAGTGTTCTTGCCTGGAGAATTCCAGGGACGGGGGAGCCTGATGGGCTGCCATCTATAGGGTTGCACAGAGTCAGACATGACTGAAGTGACTTAGCAGCAGCAGCAGCAGAGTCCACGTTCTTTGAGAATCTGAGACTTGGATGATTGAAGGTTCCATATTCATTCAACATCATATATGTTGAAAATATTGAATTAGAAGCTGACATACAAAGCTGGAATCAAGATAGGTGGGAGAAATATCAACAACCTCAGACAGGCAGATAATACCACTCTAATGACAGAAAGCAAACTAAAGTGCCTCTTGAAGAGGGTGAAGGAGGAGAGTGAAAGAGCTAGCTTAAAACTAATGAAAAAATGGGCACTTGGCTCCACTACTTCATGGCAAATAGAAGGGGGAAAAGTGGAAGTAGCGACAGATTTCCTCTTCTTGAGCTCCAAAATCATTGCAAATGGTGACTGCAGCCGGGAAAACAGAAGATGAGTGCTTTTCAGCAGAAAAGCTATGACAAACCTAAACAGTCTGTTGAAAAGCAGAGACATCGCTCTGCCGACAAAGGTCCATATAATCAAGGGTATGGTCTTCCCAGTGGTCATGTATGGTTGTGACAGCTGGACCATAAAGAAAGCTGAGCATCAAAGAATTGATGCCTTCAATCCGTGGTGCTGGAGAAGACTCTTGAGAGTCCCTTGGACACCAAGGAGATCAAATCAGTCAATCTAAAGCAAAATCCACCCTGAATACTCATTGGAAGGAACGATGCTGAAGCTGAAGTTCCAGTACTTTGGTCATCTGATGTGAACAGCTGACTCCTTGGAAAAGTCCCTGATGCTGGGAAAAATTGAGAGCAGAAGGAGAAGAGGGCATCAGAGGATAAGATGGCTGGATGGCATCACCGTTGCAATCAATATGAACTTGAGCAAACTTCAGGAGAGGGTGAAGGACAGGGAGGCCTGGTGTGCTGGTCCATGGGGTTGCAAAGAGTTGCGACTGAACAGCGGCAAAATACAAAGTCAAGGGCTTCCCGGGTGGCACAGTGGTAAAGAATTCACCTGCCAAAGCAGGACATACAAGAGATGAAATTTTGATGCCTCGAAGTGGAAGATCCTCTGGAATTGGAAATGACAACCCACTCCATATTCTTGCCTGGAAAATTCCACTGACAAAGGAGTCTGATAGATACAGTCCATGGGGTCAGAGTTTGACATGACTATACAACTGACCACACACACACATACAAAGTCAATATAATATTGTCTTTAACATAAATATCTGTATAATGGAAAAAATGGGATATTCAATAAATCCAATTACAGTGAAATATGATGCTTTCAGAGATGTATACTAAGTTCCAGACAAACACAGAAGAACACTCAAACTGTAGGAGGCAGGTAATAGCAAAAAAAAAAAAAAAAGATATTTTGAGTGCAACTATTTAGGAACAGTGTTTTTTACATGGATGACACATAGCCTATTCTCCTGAGTTCTACAATTATTATCTTCATACACATCTATGATTATTCTTCTTTTATGTAATTTCACATCTATTCTGAACACTGCATGCTGCTTTCTATTCCTATTATCCACCTTGCTTACTGAACTTGCTATGATACTTCTTTTCCACGTATTTTTAATATATTCTTTTCTAAAATATTGATTTCCATTATGGTTTATCAGAGGATATTGAATATAGTTTCTTAGGACCTTAGGACCTATAGTTCCTTAGTTGCTTAGGACCTTGTTGTTTATCTAATCTGAATGTAATAGACTGCATCTAGCTATGGTGCTTTAGGAGAAGGCAGTGGCACCCCACTCCAGTACTCTTGCCTGGAAAATCCCATGGATGGAGGAGCCTGGTAGGCTGCAGTCCATGGGGTGGATAAGAGTCGGACACGACTGAACTACTTCACTTTCACTTTCATGCATTGGAGAAGGAAATGGCAACCCACTCCAGTGTTCTTGCCTGGAGAATCCCAGGGGCGGGGGAGCCTGGTGGGAGGCCGTTTATGGGGTCACACAGAGTTGGACACCACTGAAGCGATTTAGCAGTAGCATGGTGCTTTAAAAACCTATCTCTAGATGTTCTATACTAGACTATTAAGTCATTTTGTACAGGAAACACACTTTCTTCATCTTTCTGTGATACATTTAGTGGCAGTGCCTGGCTTGTTGGATTTAGTAAATATTGTTGAATAAAGAAGTGATGACATACATAAAGAAATAAATGATGGCTCACTAGATTATTTTGTCTAAACATTATTTAATGATCCCCAGGTGGCTCAATGGTAAAGAATCTGTCTGCCAATGCACGGGACACAAGAGACACTGGCTTGATCCCTGGGTCAGGAAGATCCTGTGGAGATTCTCCACACCAGTAATCTTGCCTGGGAAATCCCATGGACAGAGATTGACTACAACACATGGGATCACAAAGAGTCAGACACAACTGAGATACTGAGTACACATAGACATTACGTAGAAAAATAATATACTGGTTTGAATATAGCAAGAATTGGTATTGGAAGGGAGTGGAGAATTATTCAAAATTTTGTATTAAAGAATTAGCAGCTAGATTATATATACATAAGGAGTTCATTAGGAAATCAGAGTAACAGCTACTAATTATAGAACGTCTTCACAGAAGTGAGAATTGAGTCAATTCAAGAGAAAGAAAAAACAGAGTGCATAAGACACAAAGTCATAGTCAAAGCTCTGGTTTTTCCAGTAGTCATATATGGAGGTGAGAGTTGGACCAAGAAGGCTGAGCGCTGAAGAACTGATGCTTTTGAACTGTGGTAGAGAAGAGTCTTGGGCTGCAAGGAGATCAAACCAGTCAATCCTAAAGGAAATCAACCCTGAATGTTCGTTGGAAGGGTTCACACTGAAACTGAAGCTCCAATACAAAGGCCATCTGATGCGAAGAGCCAAGTCATTAGAAAACTTGCTGATGCTGGGAAAGATCAAAGACAGGAGGAGAAGGAGACCACAGAGGATGAGATAGTTGGATGGCATCACTGATGCAATGGACATGAGTTTGAGCAAACTCCAGGAGATGGTGATGGACAGGAAAACCTGGTATGTTGCAGTCCATGGGGTCATAAAAAGTCAGACACAACTGAGTGACTGAACAAGGACAATAACATAAGACAAAAAGACTTCATTTAATTTCCCCTAAATAACAGAAAGGGTCCTGAGAAAATGAGAAAATTGAATGATACTTGGTCCAACTCTCCTGCATTCTGTACTTTGTTCTAAAACTTTCATTAGGAACAATGCTAGAGTACTAGTGCCTTAAAGTTATTAATGCAAAAATAGCAGGAAATTTGTGGTAGATTAATGGGCTTCCTTGACTTCCCAAGTGGCACAGTGGTAAAGAATCTGCCTGCCAATACAGGAGACGCAGGAAACTCTGGTTCAGTCCCTGTGTTGGGCAGATCCCCTGGAGGAAGGCATGGCAACCCACTCCAGTATTCTTGCCTGGAGAATCCCATGGACAGAGGAGCCTGGCGGGCCACAGTCATTGGAGAAGCAAAGAGTCAGACACAATTCAGCAACTGAGGGTGTGCTGAAAGAGTCTAAGGGGCAAATGCATCCCAAAAAAGCCTGGTTTATTATCTTAATTGAGTTGTAGATTATATCATCATAAAATCCGGTATAAAGGGCAGAAACATTTGAGAAGCGATCTGTTATAAGAAAGACTGAAAGATAGGAGTTCATGATTCAACAGGTGATTTGGGAGCTGAAGCAGTTTGGAACAATGGCAGGTCCAAGGTGTGACACTTGAATGCATAATCAAGTTATTGTAAAGTTTAAGGATTTTGTGGCACTGTAATTAAAGAAAATAGACTTATAATCAGCAAGGAGATATTTATGTCATCATTATGAGACAGACTAGAGCTAAAACCTGAACAAGAAGCTTCCAAAGAATTTGAAGAAAATGGAAAACTATTATGAAGTTCTTTAGATGACTCACGAGGCAGCCAAGAGTTGAACAAAATCAGATTTCATAACCATCTCTTAAACAACAAGGTCTCTTTAATTTACTATAATCTTCAGGTAAAAAATGAAATTGTTTCTATCTCATGGAAATATTTTATTCCCTTTACATCCACATGACTCTCCTTCCTCTGACAGAGACCTGTCTCTCAAGGGCTCTTAATGTCACTTGTCACCTAGCAGTCTGTGTTACTGTGTTGGCTGAAAGTCATGTTCAATTTTCACAACCTCTTTATTAATAATCAGAGTGTATCACAAGAGACAAATCTTCATACCCATACTTTTTTTTTTTTTTTAAAGCTAATAGCTTTTTCATCCATTGCAAAAGCAAGTCATTTAGGAGAGAAAAAGCTATCTGATTGTTTCAACCAATTTAAATTAAATTGAAATGCCTTTATAAGAAACTGTGGCTGAAGGTGCTATGAAAAATTACAAGGCTTCAACATTAAGGATGGGGTTTCTTTGAAGAAATACCAACTTACCCTCTGGTTTTCATTCATCAGTTAAATTTCTAAGTTCTTTTTATGCCTTTTAAATCTATGAGCTCATGATTTATGGTTCTATATTTCTTTATTTTGTTAAAATAATTTTACACTGAGAAATATCAACAATTAAACATATAACTGCAATACAATCAGTTTCATGAGAAATATATGTTTTGTAATATATAATATTCAAGGGGGTGGAAGTTATAAAATTATGTTTATATAGTAGGTACCTACTTAAATAAGAATACAAAAATTTCCTTAGTTTTCTGTCAAATACTAACACTGTATTTTCTTCAGTCTGATAATTATACGTTTTTTGCGTGTTTTGAAAAGCAAGAGTCACATTAATTTATCTGAGGAAGGGAGTAAAGACTACTTTTTGTCATCTGTTTTGTTTTGTTTTTTTCATTTGTTTTAAAATACTAAAATAATGAATACTTTATTTGACCAGATTAATTGTCATTTGGAATAACTCAAAGTGTTAGAGCATAAATTTAGTGAAGATTATAATAATAACAATATTAATATCTACAACAATAGCTATACTGACTCACTGAACTATATGTCAGGAATTAGGCCAAGTATTTCACATGCATAAGTCTAAGTTAATTCTCTCAACAATCCGTCTTCTAGATATTACCCCAGGGTGTTGCTAAGAAAACTGAGGCTGCTAGAGAAATGATATATTCAGGATTTCACATGAAAAATAGGAAACCCATATCCAAATTCAGCCGTCTTGCTCAGAGCCCTTGCTCTGAATGAGTGTTATAATACATCCTAGTAAAAGAACACTAGTGCAGTCTTGTGTTGAAGGAAAGTCATGCATTTAAGCTCGTGTTTTTATCTCCTACTAAATGTGCTCACTGTGCAATTTGATCGGCAGTGTGGTTCTACGGAGACATTATTTTCCCCTATAATCCATGCTTATTGCCATGTCTGTTGTCGATAAAATAATTGCAAATTTTTTATTTTATATTTTTCAAAGAATAGATTTACTCACTTTGTGAAACTATCTTTAAAAAAAACAACTTCAATATTGACTCATTAAATGAAATCAGATATGAGTGAATTTTTAAATTAAAAATAGATCATGTATACATCCAGTCATTAGAAATGTTTTGAGATAATTATAATACAATTCAAAGTTCATGGAGAAAATACTGATTTTTATCTACAAGGAATTGCCTCTTTAAAATATCTTAAAAGTAAAACAAAGAAAACAAAACAAAATATCTTAAAAGTATCATAATAAACATTGTTTGTACACAGCTTAGAGTTATTTGTTATTTCTTTATTTTAAATGTTTAAGACATATTCTACTCTCTTCATTTCTGTGTTTTCTATTTAATGATTTTGTTTTTAAGTGGAAACAGTATTTCAGTTTGTGTAAATCTATGTACTAAGTCTTTTAAATTTAATATAAAGAGTTTTAAAATACTGTCAGAATGCTTTCTTTTTTTTCTTTAATAGTTATGAAGGCACAGATTGGAGAAAATTTCAACCTAATCAAATCTATTACACCATTTCTAAATTAAATTAAATTTTATTTTATTTTTAGTTGTCATGAAGCCTGACAACTAAAACTCTGATGATAACTTTCTCAATTTCATTTCAAGCTTCTATGTGTTTATTTTTTTAACTATATTAGGTTTCGATTAGCATAGACTTAGCAGCTTAAAATAGCACCTTTTTACTATCTTGCAGTTTCCTGGTAAGAAGCCTAAGCGTGGCTTAACTAGATCCTCTGCTTAGTGTCTCATAAAGTTGCAGTCAATGTGTCAGCCAGGCTCTGTTCCCATCTGGAGGCTCTCCTAGAGAAGCAAGGACTTTGAAGCTCATTCAGGCCACTGGCAGACCTCACTGACTTGTAGCCGGATGCCAGAGAAGCCTGGCTTCTTGAGGGCTGGAATCCAGGGTCCTGTTTCTGCAATTAGAGGCTGCAGGTAGTTGCTTGTCATGGAAACGTACTTTATCCATCAGCAGGGAGAGCCTCCAAGAAAGTTGGCCAACAAGATAGAGTCTCATCTAATGTAACCTAGTCACAGAAGTCAAACCCCATCTTCTTGGCTGTATTCTGTTAGTTAGAAGCTAGTCCTTCCCCACTAAGGGTATAAATACCGGGAGGCAGAGATTATAGGTGGCTGATTTAAGGTCTCCTGTCCATTGTGCTAACCATAAATAAATGGACCTTCCACAGGTATCTTTAAGTATGTGCTTAGTTGTGTATGACTCTGTGACCACAGCAACTGTGTTTAACTACATTTTATTTAAGATTATCTACCATAGACATAACAGTAAAGTAATACACATTTGTTACTTGACATGTAAAATAATGGAATTCTAAAACTTTAAAAATATACTTATTTATAGTTTAGAAACAAATCCCAGGAGGTGACCATTTATATATAAATATGTCAACGGCATATTTAAATTTATTTAAATTAAATATTTTATTTATTATTTATTTAAATAAAATATTTTATTTTATTATTAAATATTTTAAATTACTATATTAATTTAAAAAGTAACTAAGCACATTAATTTTAAAAGTATATGTGTGTTATTATACCATTTCTAAATTAAATTAAATTTTGTTTTATTTAAAATAAAATAAAATTACACTTGCAAATTAACACAGACAATATGTGGATGTTCATAATTCTTAAAACAGCTACTACGAAAAGTTCTATTTGAGTTCTCTTATTATAATCTATTCAATTGGTTTACTTATTAAATTTGAGGCTAAGTGGGGAAAAGCCAAAGATTTTGGTCTAAAATATTAATCTGAAATATACTCAAGAAGGAAGGGAAAAAGCTTAAGGAGTAAAATTTTTTTACTTAAATGTAAGGAAACACTTCCTGAAGATCTGTCATGATGAAAAGATAAAAGAGCTGAAGCCCTTGCTATATTGCTCTCTGAGCTAAGGATTAGGGGATTATGGTGATTTGGGGCGGGGGTGGAGGGAGAACAAAAACAGCACCAGTGAAATGTGCTTAGGGGAAAAGGCACGATATAAAAACATGTTCCTCTTATAGAAGAGGAACTTATTTCTCACTAAACTTCTTAAAGTTTTACAGTCTTAAAATGTTTTAGAATCTCAAACTTTCATCAAAACATCTGAATGTCTCCCAATTAGCTAAATCAAACAAAACTACTTCTGAACAATGACTTTGAAACAGATTTTCTAATAGTCATTGTAACTAATTCAAAGCTATTTTTTACTAACATTGTATAATAGTCACTGACTTTTAAATGACTATTTTCATCTTAATGTATCACAGAAAATTTCGACTCTAATTTTGTGATTTATTCTAAAAATTGGTAATACTTTGCATGCATGGTAGTTCTTTGAATAATTCATGTTTAACATACGCTAAATTGAAAATGAAGTAAGAGACAAGGGATCTTCCCAATCCAGGGATCAAACCTGTGTTTTCTGCATGGCAGGTGGTCCCCTATATTGCAGGCAGACTCTTTACTGACTGAGCCACAAGGGAAACCCTCATATGTAAACACACTTCCATTAACAACAAAAACAAATTTTATATAGTTAGAAATGAGTAACTCATATTTTTATCAAGGGAATAACTTTTAATGTAATCTCTTCATCTGGATTCTTACTATAAACAAGGTTGAAAGTCATTTTAATTAAAATAAATTTGTAATATCCTAAATTTAATAAAACTATTATATCTCAGTGAAAGATATTTCAAATTTTTTTCAATCTCATTTAAGAAATACAGTCAAGAAAACTTGTTTTTCTTCCTGGATGTAATAATCTCAAGTAATAATTTAATATTTTTTTTGTTCAAAGGTCTTAATGCATATCCTATAGATACTTTATAAATGAGCAAAGTCAATGGGTTTCCTGAGACGATTGTTGAACAATTTAGGCCATGCCTACATTTGCTATTACATTAAAGCTAAACAGTCAGTTTTCATTATTTATATTTATTGTATTTCATGAAATTGCTATGAATACCAAACCATTCGCTCCTAGAGAAATACACAGCAACTTTTTCATCAATTAGTTAACATATAATAAGCTTGCATTTTGTGTGTTTCTGTTTAAAGATACCTGAGTTAAAGGTATGTATTTTCTCTGTAAGCACCACTCAGCATTCCTGCTTTTAGAAACCCTGTACAATACTTCAACACTATCATCCAGGGCCATTTTACACAGTGAAATAACTAACATAAAGCAAAAAATGTGAAAACTCTGGCACCAAATAGACCACAAAAAAAGATTTTACATAGTAGAAGGGTTGAAGCAAGAGGACAGAATGTCTCCTGGTGTGACTCAGTTGGTAATTTGAGCACAGGGAGACCAAAATTTGTCCCTTTTAAATGTGTTCTCAAATAACCACAAAAGTACCACATGAGTATTGAATTCAGGTTAAACACACATTTTAATAAGTAGGTAAATTCACAAATATGGAGCCAATGATCAACTCTATTCATGATTTAATATTGTCACCTGTCCCTCCCAGATCTATGGAGAGTGTTACTATTATAAACACTATCTGACAAGGTGTATTATTTCACTGATAAATTAAATGTTTCATCTAATATGAATAGGGGTAACATGAGTGTGATTGTTTTGAAAACGATTCTGGATTTCAAATATATGCAACACTGGAATGCTTTTATTTTCAACGTTAGCTTATTACAGAGAGGGATTGTATTACTGCTTATATGTATGACTTTGTATATTAGTCATCCATTGTTGTGTAACATGTTACCAACATTTAGTGGCTTAGAAATATTCTTGTCTCTGTAGTCTTTAAGCAGACTGGCATAGCTGGAGAGTTCTAGTTCAAGATTTTTTTTTTTAATGTTTAAGTATCTACTTTCATTTTCTGTCTCCTTTTTCTTTCATGGTTTTTGTTGTTGTTGCTTTATTCTTTTTTTTTTTTTTTTAGGCCATGCCATGCTGCATGAGGGATCCCAGTTCCCTGACCAGGAATAGAACCCATGCCCCCTGCACCAAGAATGCAGAATTTTAACCACTGGACCACCAAGGAAGTCCCAGCACAAGACTTTTAATGAGCCATCTGAAGGCTTGACTGGGACTGACAGATTACCTTCCACTCACTCTCAGGGCTGTTCACTGAAGGTTTTGACTCCTCATTCTTTGGGGGGCTCTTGATAGAAGACCTGAGAGAAACCCAAGAAGGCCTCTCCCAAGGACATGATGATTAACTTCAAGTGATGAGATAGAGTCAGAAGGAATTCACATGCCCTGCATAACCTAATCTCAGGGGAAACAAATCATCACCATTGGTAACACAGACCAAACATGTCACAATGTGGGAAAGAATGTCACAAAGATTTGAATATTCTATATACCAAGGACCTAGGATAAAGGGGGCATCTCAAAGGATGGAAACCAGAGAGAGAGTGTGTGTGTTGTTTATTGGTCACAAATCCTCAGGGCAAAATTAATGTAGAAAAGTGGGTTAACCTTTTAGGTTTAATGTATAATCATGTATAGAATATATGTTACTTAAAATATTACTGCATTTTGATAAAAATATAATTTTGATAATTCAAATTCCCATTGATATTTGCTGTATCACAAATTAATCAATAATTAAAAATTTTTAAAGTATTTTAATAAGAATCTTTCAAAAGCACTTTTATAGGTCCTCTTACACAAAATATAATATTAATTCCTGTTTTGAAAAAGTTCTCTAGATATTAAATATTAAGTAAATGTTAAAAATCTGACATAATCCATTCATTCATATGTTTTTCATTCATTAATTCATGTATTCTTCATTTAAACAACCATTTATAGAGTGTTTACATATGTCAGATACAGTTATAAGCGCTGGAAATTTTGTAATGAATAAAAAAGATAAAGCATGTTACCCTCATGGAGCTTTTATTCTTGTGAGAGGAGACAGTAAGCCTATAAGCAAGTAAAATAAAATAAGTTTTATTAGACATTGCTGTTACCTGAAGGAAAGTAAAACTGAATAGTGAAAAATGTCCTGTTAGGAATAGGTGAAATTTTAAATAAAATTATTGATGTCACCATCAGTGACACCATTTTCAGTGACACCATCTGAGAAAAATGAGGAGAAAGATACTGAGATATAGATATTCTTGGGAAGTGAAAGGTTTAAGCAACATTAAAAGAGATTATGGCTGGAAGAGAGTGAGTGAGCAAGAGAGAGAGGAACAGGAAATAAAGTCAGAACTGGGAATTCATTTCAATGTCGAGACAATGGCAAGGATTTTTTTTTTCTTTTTTTTTCTCCTTTTTTAGAACAGAAGAGATGCCTTTGGAGAAACAGACACAAGAGAAACAAAATATTAGTTCTGATTCAATTACAAAATTCACAGTAACCAATGATGATGGCCTGTGGTTTTAGCAATATCTATAAAATCAACCAGAGGAGTCTGGTAGGCTGCAGTCCATGGGGTCGCTAAGACTCCGGCAGGACTGAGCGACTTCACTTTCACTTTTCACTTTCATGCATTGGAGAAGGAAATGGCAACCCACTTCAATGTTCTTGCCTGGAGAGTCCCAGGGACAGAGGAGCCTGGTGGGCTGCCGTCTATGGGGTTGCACAGAGTCAGACATGACTGAAGCAACTTAGCAGCAGCAGCAGCAGCAGCAGCATAAATTCAACATTGTTTTTGCTGTTTAGTCACTAAGTCATGTCTAGCTCTTTGCGACCCCATGGTCTGTAATCCCCTCAGCTCCTCTGTCCATGGGATTTCCCAGGCAAGAATACAAGAGAGGGTTGCCATTTTCTTCTCCAGAAGATCTTTCCAACCCAGGGATTGAACCCCTGTCTCCTGCATTGCTGGTGGGTTCTTTACCACTGAGCCACTGGGGGAGCCCTATATTTTCATTTAATGTCCTAACACACTTTTGTCATTGGCAAAGCAATTCTCAATTATATGATGAAGAAAAGAAGATAAAAAAGCAAAGTATCTGATGAAGAATAGGATATATCCCTTTTATACTTAACATCAATCATGGCTTTGAAGGTATAATAAAGCTGAAAGATACAAGTTCTTTTCTGATGAGTTTGGGTGATGGTTCAGTTCAGTTCAGTCACTCAGTCGTGTCCAACTCTTTGCGACTCCATGAATCGCAGCACGCCAGGCCTCCCTGTCCATCACCAACTCCCGGAGTTCACTCAGACTCGCATCCATCGGGTTGATCTCCTTCAGAATGGACTGGCTGGATATCCTTGTAGTCCAAGGGACTCTCAAGAGTCTTCTCCAACACCACAGTTCAAAAGCATCAATTCTTCGGCACTCAGCCTTCTTCACAGTCCAACTCTCACATCCATACATGACTACTGGAAAACCATAGCCTTGATTAGACAGACCTTAGTTGGCAAAGTAATGTCTCTGCTTTTGAATATACTATCTAGGTTGGTCATAACGTTTCTTCCAAGGAGTAAGCGTCTTTTAATTTCATGGCTGCAGTCACCATCTGCAGTGATTTTGGAGCCCAAAAAATAAACCGCAGGTGGTGACGGCGGGCTGGTGCACTAAGCGTGGCCAAGAGCTACCCCATTTCCGAGGCCAGGGACGGCGGCCGGGAGGAGCTACCCAACGCCCAAGGAGTGGTTGCTGTATGGGCACAGGAGAGCCTAGAGAAGCCATCCCACATTGAAGGTCAGGAAGGGCAGTGGGAAGAGATACCCCTCATCCAAGGTAAGGAGCAGCAGCTGTGCTTTGCTGGAGCATCCGTGAAGAGATACCCAATGCCCAAGGTAAGAGAAACCCAAGTAAGACGGTAGGTGTTGCAAGAGGGCATCAGAGGGCAGACACACTGAAACCATACTCACAGAAAACTAGTCATTCTAATCACACTAGGACCACAGCCTTGTCTAACTCAATGAAACTAAGCTGTGCCCACGGGGCAACCCAAGACGGGCGGGTCATGTTTGGGTGATGGTAGGAGGAAATAATACCAACAAAAAGTAAGTATTTAACATATATTTCAATATATGTGTTTATTAGTCATTATCTACTATAATTTGTTAAATTATAACCATAAATATAGCAAGTTCTATTCATTAAAGCCCTTGCTTTATGCCAAGCATGACATACATATATGTCATCCCTTATATTCTTGGAAAAACTCATGGATACTTTAGCTTGTTAGATAAATTAGCTGAAAATAAAAATCTCTATCTCATAAAATACAATGATAATGTACTCATATGAAGGAAAACTATGATAAAATATTAACCATTTTCTTAATGTATTTTATATTACAAAACTGGTAAATAGTCTGTGCACCTGCTACTAGTAATTTGCAATTACCCATCACTTGAAAGTCTGCAATATGTATCATAAACCAAAAAGCAAAACTTGCCATCAAAAGAGAGCACAAAATAGAATTTAAGTTTTCACTTTCTTTGAGCAGCCAGATGGCACAGAATTATTTTTCTGCAATTGAATATAAAAGAACTAAAGCTGAGACAAACAGACTATTTCAAATTTATAGCATGGTTTTATGATTTTTAAACAATGAAGTGCTATATATACAATTATTAAATCCATTTATCTTGTAAAAGATTATTTAAATAATATATAACACATTTAAAGTATCTTGTTAGCAGAACCTTATATAATTTTTTTTTCTTGGATACACTTATTTAGGCTATAGGTCACACTTTGACAATCAACATGTTATTTTTGTAAATTGTCTGTATATATGTAGAAAGTAAAAAATTCAACTGTTGAAAAATGGGCATTTTGGTATAACTAAAAGTGCATGAACCAAACAATGGGATTTTTAAAGTGTTGTTTGTGTGGAGGACACAAAAAATTGTGACTGAGCATATGGTTGAATCTTATTCCAGTTTCTTTTCATTTATGTTGCATAATATCAATAATAGCAGCTACATCATAGGGTTTGCATGAGAATTTAAATAATCTGTTTAAAACAGAATTAACTCTGCTGCTGTTGCTGCTAAGTCACTTTATTCATGTCTGACTCTGTGCGACCCCATAGACGGCAGCCTACCAGGCTTCCCTGTCCCTGGGATTCTCCAGGCAAGAACACTGAAGTGGGATATCATTTCCTCCTACAATGCGTCAAAGTGAAAAGTGAAAGTGAAGTCGCTCAGTCATGTCTGACTCTTAGCGACCCCATGGACTGCAACCCACCAGGCTCCTCCACCCATGGGATTTTCCAGGCAAGAGTACTGGAGTGGGGTGCCATTGCCTTCTCTGAATTAACTCTAAATTACTGTTAAAAGTACATAGCAAATATTCAATCAGTATATCAAAATGAGAAGAAAATTAATAAATGAGTGTTTATGTTTCTCTTGATAATCTAAGTGATTTTACATTTGTGATGCATACATTTTGAATGAATTGTTTTCATTTTTTTCTTCAATGAATAGTTTATCTAACGCATATATCAGTACACCTGGTGTTCTGAAGATCATTTGGTTAATACAAAATGATTAAATCAAGTTAATAAAATGAACTGTTGAGTGCAATGTCAGGGCTTTACTTTGCTCTGTTTTCAAACTTTTGTAGACATAGCAATAAAACTAGGCCAGAGTAGTGAATGTCAACTGCATGGAAGTTGCTGTGGGGAAGAGGGCAGATATCAACTCAGTAAAGATTTAATGTCCTTTCCTACACTTTAATCCAGCGGGAAAAAGGAAGATAGAAATTAGCAGGTAGGTTCTTATAGTAGTGAAGACTCATATATATAGAGAATAAACTAGTGATTACTAGTGGGGAGAGGAA
Organism: Ovis aries; assembly: GCF_016772045.2. NCBI lineage: Eukaryota > Metazoa > Chordata > Mammalia > Artiodactyla > Bovidae > Ovis > Ovis aries. Next base: position 15,844,917 of record NC_056065.1, read on the forward strand.
AGGGAGAGGGGTAATATAGTGGGATGACATTAAACAATACAAATGATTAGGTATAAAATAAACTACAAGGATACATTGTACAACACAAGGTATATAAACAACATATTTAAATAATTGTAAGTGGAGCATGTCCCTCTTTGGCCAATCTAATAGCTTCCCAGCAGTTCAGCAACATCCACTTTTTCTCATAAAATAAAATTTCTTGACCTCGGGAATTATTAAAACATAAATGTTACTCTTAAAGAAACGAAAACAAAACTGCAGTGGCTTCTTATTGCACTTAGGAAAATCTCCATATTCCTAGCACAGCACCCCCACCCCACACCACACACACACACAAAAAAAACAAAAACAAAAACAACTGCTTCAGCACTCTCCCATTGGTATCTTGGGAATCAGCCCCATACACAGACATGCTTTTTATAAATACCTTAATGTGTAGAAGCCGTGGCCACACTGATTAGGATTTACACAATTCAGTTCATCACATCACTGTCTTCACAGATTTCACCTCTGATTCTCCCTGGAATCTTTGCCAGTCAGGTCATTGTCTCCTTCATTCTGCCTTAACAGCCTTTTCAGACACAAACAACTTCCATCTGTTGCATCAATGACATCAGTTACATCTCCTATGGAGGAGTCCCACTTTATGAAAAATAGAAAAGAGGGTAACAATATCTACCACCAAGAACACCCCTTACAAGATGTCATCCTGCACTAAGGTTTGGAGATGCCCAGGTTGCCAAGAAAGACAGGACTCACAGGCACTTGATGGAGCAAGGCTTTACTGCACAGAGAACAACAGCAAGCTCAGCTCACAGTGGACATCGGCACCCTATGGCCTTTGAGCTGCAAGCAAAAGATCCCCACTCCCTCTCCCCCAAGAAGCATATAGGACATTGAGTCTGGTCAGATGTCATATGATACACAACCTTAGGTAGAACAAAGAGGTAGCCATCAAACCCAGAAAAGAGAAGAATACTTTCCCTAAAAGTGATATGCCCAGCATAGGCTTGAGAGTTTTATCTCTCTGTAAGGAAATGTTCCAAGCCCAAGGCACACTCTTATGCTACCATGCAAGGGTCAGCAGCCTGAGTGTGACTGTTTTTCCCAATGACGTAAAAATTCAACTTTGGTAATAACTTTCAACTTTCTAAGTTTCTCAGTAGTATTTGGCAGAATTGATCATTCTCGTCATGACGTTTTCCTTTTCACTTTATATCTGAGACAGTATTTTCAATCTTGGTTAATTTAGATTTCACCTCCTTACAGTGTCTGCTCTAACCGATATACCTAAAAAAGAACCCATGTCATTCTCCTCTGGTCCTTTTATCTTGGTTTATTTTTCCTCATAATACTTATATTGCATAAATGTATATGAATATATATATATATGTTACATAGCTGTTTATAATTCATCTCCCAAAATATAATACAATGTTTTGACAAATGAGCCTTTATGTTTTTGTCCAAATTGTGTTTAAATAAAATTTTATTACAATTTTAAATTTGCAGAAAGATTTCAAAGACAGTACAGTGTTCTCATATACTTCATACCCAATTTTCTTTATTATTAACGTTACATATGATGCATTTGTTACAATTAATGAACCAATATTGATACATTATTATTAACTAAGTTCATATTATTATATATCCAGATTTCCTTAGATTTTACCTAATGTAACTTATCCTGTTTTATCCCAAACAGGATGTCACACTACATTTGTCAGTTAAGCTCCTCTTGACTCTGACATTTCCTCAAACTTCATTTCGATGATAGTTTTGAAGACCATTTGTCAGTTATTTTGTAGAATGTTCCTCAACTGGCATTTGCCTTTATTTTCTTTCTCATGTTAGACAAGGGTTACATGATTTGAAGAGAGAGATAGAAGTAAAGTGCCATTTTTATCATAGTATATGGGATCAACTTAACACTGTTGTACTGTTAGTGATCATTTGGCTGAGACAGTTTGTCAAATTTTTCCACTGTAAATTTACTGTTTTGTTTTGTTTTGTTTTGTTTTTTAATTTCCATCTGTGCTCTAGAGGGATGTCATATGTACAGTGTTAATTTACACAGAAATCTGAAATCATGAGGAGTTATGTTGGGGGCCAGCGTGAGGAACTGCGCCCATGGCAAAGGTCATGAGGAAGGAAGCTTGGCATACACAAGGCGTGATCAAGCCTCAGGAAACCCCCTGTTCCCGAGCATCTACCCCCAAAACCAGAGTACTTTACGGGAGCTCTCCCCCATAACCATTTCTCTCAGAGAAGGAGTTAACTTGCAGCTCCAGTTAATAAAAATTCCTGGGCAGGACAAGAGTGTTTCAACTTACGAACTCTGAAGGTTCTCTGGCCTGCCTGATCAGGCTCGTCCGGCCGCATGTGATTGTTTACAGCCTCCCAACTGTGAGAGGCATGGGATGTTTTAAAACTTTCTAAAACCAGACTCTTTTGAGAAGTTAGAAGATCATTAGCATAGTATTAGTAGGTTGATTAGGAATTACATTGGTGAAGGGTTTTTTTCATTTGTCCTGCCAATAATTACTGCTAATTCCCTGCCCTGGGTGTGACAAGGATGTCTCAGGTCAAACCTCTCTGCTGACAGACTAGCTTGTGTGACAGCCTCTCAGCCATAAACAGCACAGAGAGTTTGGAGTATTAGCATAGGGCTTTTTTCATTGATGAATCAATGTTTGCCATCAGGCCTCCATATCCTTAGGCACCTGGGAATATATTAATCAATGTATTTGGAATATAGAAAAGGAAATACAGTAGTTTTTTGATGTTAACAATATTAGACTTTTTGAGTTAATGAATCTTCTCTTTTGTTATAGAACACTGTACTTTGTTATAAAACACTATAAATCACTATGCTATGTAAAAATGTAACTTTATCACTATCTTAAGACAAAATAGATCTTAAGGGGAACATTGGTGAAGGGTTTACATTTGTTGAGCCAACATTTGCTGCTAAATCTCCATATTCCTGCCCTTATAATGAATATAACTAGCATATAGGAGAAATAAGTATTTACCTTTAAGATTAATCATGTTAAACCTTAGGTTAAGTAAATTCCTTTCTTGATTGTAACTCACTACACCCTCACCCTATAGGAATGCAACTTTATTTGGAGGGTGGCACCTGATATAAGAAAAAACCACCCCTGGAAAAATAAGTTTTCTGGTTAACTGACCAGTATCAGAAAGGGCCATAAAATGTCAGCAGACCTCATGGCTAGAAGATGGTGAAACTCATAAGACCTTTGTATAATTTTATATGAAGCACCTGATTGTGACAAGGGTCAGGTCTGCTGACCCCCTCGTGACTCTGTATTCATCCCTATGTATAACAAAAAGGTGTATAAACAAACCTGAAAAATAAAGAAATCGGATCAGTTTCTGGAAAGACTGATTCCCCCGTGTCATTTCTTTCTCGCTCCCCGTTTTCCTGGCTGAATTCCCATCTGAAATGTGGGTACTCACCAAGCCTGCTAATTCTGCCTGGGCTTCTGAGATCGGACCGGGGAGGCCTCAGTGCCTCCTCTCCTTTGGGAGAATGGAAAGACGCCTGTGGCCTACGTAGGTGGTGATTGGTATTCCATGTAAACCAGTTATTCAGCCTCTTTTCTCCACTAATTCTCCTACTATACTATCTGCTTCTAATCTCCCTCTATATCTGCAATTAAATAAGTTTTTTCCGGGACGCCAATTCCGTCCCCACCTTCGAATTACCCTGGATCCACTGGGGCTGGACCCCGGCAGAATTACATGCTATCTCCTAGATGGTAGGGTTTCTACATAAATTGCTTGGAATTCTTCTGCCACATTTATTTTTTTATCCAGTCATTTTTTTTTAAATGTTGGAATAAGTGCCTAGATATTTGTTTTATGTTTTTTAATATAATCCATCAGTCCTGGGTGTTCACTGGAAGGACTGATGTTGAAGCTGAAACTCCAATAATTTGGCCATCTGATGCGAAGAGCTGACTCATTTGAAAAGACCCTGATGCTGGGATAGACTGAGGGCAGGAGGAGAAGGGGACGACAGAGGATGAGATGGCTGGATGGCATCACCGACTCAATGGACATGGGTTTGGGTGGACTCTGGGAGTTGGTGATGGACAGGGAGGCCTGCGGTGCTACAGTTCATGGGGTCGCAGAGAGTCGGACATGACTGAGGGACTGAACTGAACTGAACTGAGTGCTACATTATTTATTTTTTCCCAGTTTCTGCCATTAGGAACTTTTTCAGTTAGCACCTCTGTTTCTTTGATGTACCGTCATCACTGAGGGATTTTTTTTTTTTTTAAACTACTTCCTTACTTTTTATAACCTCATTTTCTATAAAATAATCTCTAAGCTCATCTCATATTCCTAACACTAGTCCTAGAATTATCCAAGAACCTTGATTCCTTTTATCAGAGAATAGTATTAAAAATTAAGATCTAGGCCCTGAGCTTGCTCCTTTATTTACAGGAGTCCATTGTATGGATGTATCACAGTTCACTGATCACCTTCCCAAAGGCATTTCGGGTTTTTTCCAAGTTTCAGCATTTATGAACAAAACTGCTATAAACAAAACTGCTATAAACAATCATGTAAAGGTTTTTCTATGGACCTTAAGTTTTTAAATCTTTTGCATAAATACCTGGGAGCACTATCATTTGATTGTATAAGGTGATGTATTTAAAAACCACTACAGTGCTAACCCATTGTGATTTTACCATTTTGAATCTGTTGCTCTATATCCTCACCAGCAGCAGTTGGAATAATCAGATTCTTTTGTTTTTCTTCAGCTGGTTGAGCAGTGTAGCCTTTCTAACTGTATAACAATATTTCATTTGCTTAAATTTTCAATTCCCTAATGAGAACTAAAGTTGAGCAACTTTTGTTATGTTTATTTGTGTGTGTGTTTAATCACAGTATTTCCTAGAAGCAACTAGCATAAATAGGTCCCTGTTAAATATTTATAAAATAAACTATGTATAAGTGCAATAAAAATTGTATGTAATTTTATTACAAGACTAAGTTCTTTTGATTGAAAATAAATAAGTCCCTAAATATTTCTGTCTGTACTATAAGCTCATAGTCCAAGAGTTAAAGTATATCATATGTCAATATACTGTTTGAATTTAAATAATTTGGGCAGAGATGTTATTGTAAACACATTTAACATGTAAAATGGTTGTAAATAACTGGTAGAGCTAGCTATTTGAAAAGAATGCTTAAAATATTTATTTTTCAATATTTAGAATTGAAAAATAAAGAAATCCATCCACAAATGATAAATTCTATTGAAATATTCTATGCATAACTATTATATATGTATTTTTATTTTCCATAGAGCATCATACCTTGTAACAAAAGGTTTTTATAAAAATAAAATAAATGGTGAAATATACAAGGTTTTTAGACATTGACTTGAGTACAGTGTTATGGTTACAAGGTATTGCTATTGTGACTATGATTAATATTTTCAGTAATTCCTTTTGATCAATGTAAAAATCCATAAAGTTTTTAAATTAAATTTCCTTAGCTGTTTTCTAAGTGAATAATTAATAAATCACTACTATTTTTGTTGATCTTTAATTATTTTGCTATTGTCTTAAAACCTTTTATCCATTATCTATCATTCTTTTTACCATTTTTTACTATTAGTCTTTTACTTTTTATTTAAATTTTATTCACATTTTTATTTTTGTTTACTTTTCAAAACATAAATGTATATTCTTTTATAAAGATTGACCTGTTACTACCAGTATAATCGAGTTACTTTCTAAATCTATGTAAATTTTCTACAAATTTCACCTTTAGCTTCGTATTAACTATCAGTATTGCAACTCAGAATACATATGTTCAAAAAATGGTCTTATTAATTTAATATACCAAATGATATAAGGTAGTACTTTTTTCATGGACTGAGGACATATAGATACGTATTTTATTTATGAATGATTTCTCAAATCAGACATGAAAAATATCCTGTGTATTTGTATTATTACATTTGAAAATGTCTATGACAAATAAAAATTATATGTGATTAAATATTTTCTAAGTCCAAGACTTTACAGGTCATTGCTTTCTCCTATTTATAATATACTTCATGAAATACATTTTGGAATGAATTTAGATTACATGTAATAAGAAAACCTTTCTATATTTTAACACATGCACTTATATATCTAATAGGTAATTTTAATATTACATTTAATTAGCATAACATATTTTACATACTTATTATATTGTTCATTTAATTTCCTCTAAAATATGTTGATAAAATGTTTTCTTTTATTCTACAAACTTCTAGGTCTTTTCAAACTATATTGATATCTTAATAATTATATTCTAATATTGCTTGAGTAAATTTGTTTTGGGGAATTTTGCCTAGCATTCTAGTGGGGATCCAGCATACTTACACAAAACAATATTCATGTTTAACTATATCAAGATATGGAGTCTATAGTAGTTATTTATTGCTGATAATAAACCATTACAAAATATAAGGTTAAAAAAAAATCCTATTTGCTCCTGGTTCTATTTGCAAAGTGAACTGGGCTCCACTGTAGTTTTTCCATTGGTCTCATCTGTGGTCACTCATGAGACTACAGTCACCAGGCAGCTTCACTGAGACTTCTTGGTTTAACAATGGCTTCACTCATATGCTTTGCAGGGATTCAGACAACCAACAAGCTATCTTTTTCTAAATAGTCTCTCATCATCCAGGAGACTAAGGATACCTCTCTGGGTGACAGCAGTATTCCCAAAGGGTGAGAATGGAATTGCAAGTATTTTTCAGGCTTGAAACCAAAGCTTGCAAATGTGTTATCTACCATATCTCATTGATCAAAGTCCAATCCAGATTCAAGAATATGGCAAATGGATTCATCATCTTTTTGAGACAGGTGGTGCAATCACATGACAAACAAGGGTGTATTCTGGGATGAGAAGAATCTGTGACTCTTTTCCCAAGTTAGTAAAGACTGTTGTGGAGCACAGCATTGCTGGAGTGTCTGCTGCATAAACTGATTCTGCAATCTGCAGTTTCACAAACCGAGAAAGATGACCTGATCATTCTGAAACTAGGTTTACTCATTTAGAAAACAAATATAATTGCTTTGAAGATTTGCTGACATAATTTACAGAAGCTACTTAGTACAATTTCTAGCATAATTACAAACATACACTATTAATAATGACTATTTCTAATATTTTCTTGGTGGTTAACCCAATCCTAGCTACTCTTTTGTTGTTGTTGTTTAGTTGCTAAGTAGTGTCTGACTCTGCAACCCCATAAACTGTAGCCCACCAGATTCCTCTGCCCATGGGATTTCCCAAGCAAGGATACTAGAGCAGGTTGCTGTTTCTTTCTCCAGGGGATTTTCCTGACCCAGGGGCCAAACCTGTGTCTCCTACACTGGCAGGCAGATTCTTTACCACTGAGCCACCAGGGAAGCCCAATTATTCTTCATATTTTGCTAAATAAAAATGTGGTTTTCTCACTTGAAAGAGGAGCATTTTCTCCCATAAAATAGCAAAATGCCAGAGTAGTGCAATCATAGCGAAAAAAAGGAGTAAATGACGTGAAGCAGGGCTAACCTCATGGGCAACAACTTCACTATTTCTGTCACCTACACCTGCCAGGTGATTATACACTGTAGACTAAATCTATTTTGAAGTCAGTTAAATTCAGAAGCACAGAGGAAGGAAGCAGATTATGTATCTTTATGACCTTCTTTCTCCTTTCATCTAGGCTGCTCACATTTTTAGACCTCACTGCCTCTAAGTCAAATGTGTTGCTTTCTCGTTGAATCCTTTCAGAATTTAAATGGATATATTATATTCCCTTCTATGTTAGGACTCTCTTGGTTGCTAGGTACATGAATTCAATGCAGATTGGCTTTAAAAGAAATGAATTTATTTTATCACCATTTCTTACATCAAGGCATATACTGACCCAGGTGCATTTTTTGACTCACTAGTAAATCAGGACATAGACTCTTTCTGTATCTCTATCTCTCATTCGACTGCTGCCCTTCAGTTTCCCATTGTATTTTCAGGAAAACACTTCCAAAACACTGACAACTAGTAACCACAGGAAAAAACAGTTAGCTGTAGTGGAAGTCATAGCTCCAAATGCATACCTCAGATCAGGTATTTATGCCTCAGCCAATCACTCTGATAAAAGGTAATCGTGTCCTTTAAGACTGAGGTATAGAATAATATTGCTGCTGCTACTACTGCTAAGGCGCTTCAGTCGTGTCCGACTCTCTGCGACCCCAGAGATGACAGCCCACCAGGCTTCCCTGTCCCTGGGATTCTCCAGGCAAGAACACTGGAGTGGGTTGCCATTTCCTTCTCCAATGCATGAAAGTGAAAAGTGAAAGCGAAGTCGTTCAGTCGTGTCCGACTCCTAGCGACCCCATGGACTGCAGCTTACCAGGCTCCGCTGTTCAAGGGATTTTCCAGGCAAGAGTACTGGAGTGGGTTGTCATTGCCTTCTCCAAGAATAATATTACTGTAGGTCAAATCAAGTCATTATTTCCAGAAAAAAATGAAAACAGATGATATATATATATATATATAACAAATATATAAATATATAAATATATATACATATAACAAATATCCAAGAATCTTTTTACCACTAGCACAGACAATGGATTTCGAATTACTGCGGATTGAACTTTTGACAGTTTTATCAAACTTTCTGTATGCCTTTTTCCTTTTCCTACCATATATTAACCAAAGATGGAAATTCACCAGCCCCTTGGAAGCAAATATTGCCTTTCCAACCCTTGATTTTGCTTTCTGCATTGGCCAGTAAATTTTATTCAACTTCTTGAAAAATTTTAATTTCCATGAGACTAGAAAGCAGCAGAATCTTTATTAAAGTCTTCCATAATCCATCCAGGTATAAAAATTTATTTCCCTCAAATAAACCACATCTACATCTTTTGAAAATGATTTAGACAATATTCCTCACTTAACAACTGAAAAGAGAATGAAGAAAAATGTGATATGGATGCATGTTGGCAAAAAAGAAGCATAACAATTTTGTGATATCTTCTATTTCTTTCTAAATCTTCTCAAAAATGTACTCATTTTTAAGCCAAGCAGTTTAAGAAGATAAAAAATTGTAAACCACTAAACATACAAAAATACTCTTTCTCCAAATACCTTTATCATTGTATAAACATTACAAATATGTATTTTAGCAAGTTTACTGAATAATTTATAGAAAAAACACTGAATGCTTCAATTCCATTAAATGTACTTTCAATACTAAATGACTTAATCATTTTCCTTCAAATAATCCTAGTCTTCTTGCATATTTTAGTTTTCTGATTTTTCCTTATAATTAAAATGTCTTGATAAATAGCCTTTAATAGTATTTGTTCATGCATTGTTCACATTTATTCTTAAAATGCATGTTTGCAGCATAAAAATACGACATTGACTTTTCTGATATCCTTTCTCTTTTTTTCTCTCCAGGTCAATATTATACACAGATTTGGATAAACCAATTACTGCATGATGAAGAGAATAACAAAGCTAACAAAAACAATACAAAACAAAATAAGACATCAAAACAATACAAAATATGGAAAATTCAATAACAATTTCACTGGAAAGCTTTAATAACTTTCCTTAAGCTAGCGAATGAAGGGGGACTGACATTCTCAAGGAACTATGACTACTGTATATATATCAGGATCCAATAGACTGAAATGAAATTTCGATTGTAACACAACCATCCCGTGAATTAATAACTCACCTTTATCTACAACACCCTAGAGGTGGCTTTGAATTTATTGATTTTATTTCCTTTGTATTTCAGCCAGGTCAGATTCTGGGAGACAGCCTCCTTTAATTTCTGCAAGGGTGGGAGAAAGATTTATGATGTTCCTATTTCATCAATATCTCAGGGGTAAAGAATGGGCATTGTCTTCCAGTTAAGTAAACCATGAGAGGCACCTTTTGAAAAGGGTCACTGAATTTATTCTAGATGTTGTTAGTTACTCTCTCCTAGGTCACACAATAGTTGCTGAAAGACTAGTATGGGACACTTGTCTTCCATATAAAGCCAGCAAAACTTTCATGTCTCTGGAATAAAAGATATCATTACATGTAATGTCATTATTTTTCATAATTGCTTGTAATGCTGTTTCTGAAATTTAATTTCTCCTCATGTCAAAATGTAATGAAAATTCAATCAAAAGTATGTAAGAATTTCTCATGTTATTTTAGATGTACTGGTTTTACACTTTTTTTTTTCACTTTCCATAGATTTTAAAATTTGAGAACATATACACATGAATATTTTTGTACATTGATCCATAATCTTTTAAAATCAGAAATGAAATATGTATATATTTTATATATGTATAGGTGCTCAGTGGTGTCCAACTCTTTGCAGTCCCATGGACTATAGCCTGCCAGGCTCCTCTGCCCATGGAATTTTCCAAGTAAGAATACTGGAGTGGGTTCCCATTTCCTCCTCCAGATCTTTGTGATCCAGGGATAGAACCAGAGTCTCTTGGGTCTCTTGCATCAGCAGGTAGATTCTTTACCACTAGCACCACCTGGGAAGCCTACGTGTGTGTGTGTGTGTGTGTGTGTATTATATATATCAGTTCAGTTGCTCAGTCGTGTCCAACTTTTTGTGACCCCATGGACTGCAGCACGCCAGGCCTCCTTATCTATCACCAACTTCCTCTCCCTGAATTTACTCAAACTTATGTCCATTGAGTCAGTGATGCCACCCTATGGGCTGTAGCCCACAAGGCTCCTCTGTCCATGGGATTCTCCAGGCAAGAATACTGGAATGGTTGCCATGCCCTCCTCCAGATCTTCTTGACCCAGGGATGGAAACTGCATCTCTTAAATCTCCTGCATTGGCAGGCAGGTTCTTACCACTAGCGCCACCTGGAATGCCTGATGCTATGCCTGCTCCTGCCAATTTCTACTGTTGCCTCTCCTCCTGTTTTTATTGCTGCAACTAAGCACAGCACAGTGAGATTGTTAACAATACTTTTACTACTGATAATGATATAAAAATTTTTAATTTAGACAAAATTTGAATTAAACCAATTTTTCTACATTTAATCATAATGATTGCATCATTTTCTCCATTATTCTGTGAATAAAATATATCTGATTTATATATCTGATTTTAAATTTTTTCTGGGATAAATATTTTTCCATGGTTATATTATCATTTTAAATCACTGTTGAACATAATTTGTCTATATTTGAGCTGTGATCATTGCTCTGATATTTGTGAGGCATATTTTCTATGCTTTATTTTCCATATAATATTGCTATTAGCTTTTATTGCCAAAGATAGACAGAATATAAGTTTCTTGAAGAAAACAGTAGAAATATCTTCATGACCTTGGGGCATACAAAGGTTACTTAAACAGTATAAAAATGGCACTAAACTTAGAAGAAATAAAAAGATGATTGCACTTATTTAATATTAATAGCATATATTAATCAAGATAGAGCATTAAAGCATTATGATGTTTCATCACATACACCTGAAAAGCACCTCATATAAAGAAATATTTTTAAATTCTTATTAATAATTAGGAAAAAAGATCTTAATTTTTTAAATGGGCCTGATCCTTGTTCAGGTATATCTAAAAAGGATACAGTGGTCCCTCAATATCCTTGGAAGATTGGTCCCAGGACCCCCTGAACATATCAAAATCTACAGATGCTCAAATCTCTTATAGAAAGTAGTATTGCATTTGCATATAACCTAGTCACATTCTCCAGTTAACCTTAAATCATCTCTAAAGTACTTATACTACATGATCCAATGTAAATGCTATGTAAACAGTGGCCAGTGACTGGAAACTCAAATTTGGCCTTTGGGACCTTTTCAGAATTTTTATTCTTGATTATTTTTGACCAGCAGTTGATTGAATCTGCGGATGCAGAATCTATGTATATGGAGAGCTGACTATGTATTCAAATAGCCAACTTTTATGGTTTCATGGCAATCCACTCCAGTGTTCTTGCCTGGAGAATCCCATGGACAGAGGTGCATGGTGGACTAAAGTGCATAGGGTTGCAAAGTCAGACACGACTGAAGAACTAACACAGATGCACATGATGTTAATCATGATGGGCATGAAAACCAAACCTGCCTTGAAACCACTTCGGAGAATAGATATAATTTAAAGATTGACAATACAAAAAACATTATGGAATATGAAGCAAGGGAAAGTCACTTACATTGTCAGTGAAATTATGTCATTTTCATTACTTTGAAATCTTGTTTAGTGGTACTTGCTGAACATATATCCACCAATTCTGATCCTAAGTCTACATCTAAGAGAAATGAGTGAAATACTTTTACCAATGAGACATAAAAATCATTTCAAAAGTTTTATCCTTAACAGTCAAAATTGAAAACAGCCTAAATGTCTTTGAATAGAATGGATGAATTGTGATGTACTGTTAAAATGGATACAAATAGCAATAACAAAAAACAGACTACTGATATATTAAAATGCATAGGTTAATCCCAGAGCCATTGTATTAAGTGAAAGAAGGTAGACAAAACAGCTATTAACTGCAAGGTTTTAGCTACTTAATTTGACAACAGGCAAAACTAATTGAGGTTTTTAAATGTCAAAACAGGGGTTACCATAATTGTATAGATAAATTAATTTTATGGGCACAATAGAAAATTCTAGACATGTTCTATAGATTGATGATTTGTGTGGTTTTCATCAGGATATAAATTTCACTTTGCTGTACAGTTAATATTCATTTATTTTACAAATCACACTGCACTCACTTGTAATCATAAATCAAAGAAAAACAAACTTGGCATCCACTGATAGGTTCATTTTAGTTATTTATTTATTTTTAAAATTTATTTGGGCTTTCCAGGTGGCACTAGTGGTAAAGAATCCATCTGCCAATTCAGGAGCTGCAAGAGATGCAGTTTTGATCCCTGGGTCAGGAAGATCCTTTGGAGTAGGAAGTGACAACTTCAATATTCTTGCCTGAAAAATTCCATGGATAGGAGAGCCTGGTGGGGCTGAGACCATGGGGCTGAGAGTTGGACACAATTGAGCACAAAATGCATGTTCATTTTAAAGAGTAAAGAATCAAGAAATGCCTACAACTCTTTAGTATGCTCTTCAGTGATCTTCAAAGGGTGAAGTAAAGAGAGCAGTTCATTTCTCTCACTTTTCGTTGCCTTATCTGATACTTTCAACCAGTGCAGCAAGACTGTAAACCACTAATGTTCCTGAGTTATTGCTTTCCCCTGGCCTATAAACAGGCATGATAATATGAGAGTTCTGTTGATTTAATTCTGTTGGACATGTTTTCCACTATAAATATAAACATTTGTCACATGTAGTTTGCTGGGGAAAGGTTAGGAAGTGCTGGTTTATACCACTTTCTTACTTTTGACTATGTCATGTCTTGAATGTTCATTTGGATTGTCACAAGTGAGTCAGGAAGAAGAGGCATTAGTTAGATGTAATCTACATTAATTGATTTGCTCTGCAGCAATGCTACTGAAGTTTTTTTAGGGCCACCAAACTTTGATAAGCATTGGCAGTAGAACTACCATTTATGGTTTAGCAAAGACATGTCATTTCACTGAAATAAAGCTACAATAGAAGCTTTGACTACAGTAGTTGTAGCAGAAGACTACAGTAGTTGTGACCTGGAATCAGAGACAAATCCTGTAAGGAGAGCAAGTGAAAAAATCCATGAGAATTTCCAGCTTTATATGTTGAAAATATGATTGGAGGTGGGTTTTCGGCAAGGTCGCTTTGCATTGAGAAGTGGTTGTACAGAATTCTGGGTAAGCATGAGTGAGTTGAGATAAGATGTAGAGAATATGTGGACTGAGATGGGGATATTGAAATTAAAACAGAAGTAATTTACATAAGGGCTTCCCTCATAGCTCAGTCTGTAAAGAATCTGCCTGCAATGAAGGAGGCCCAGGTTTGATTCTTGGGTTGGGAAGATCGCCTGGAGAAGGAAATGGCAATCCACTCCAGTATTCTTGTTTGGAAAATCCATGGACAGAAGAGCCTGGTGGGCTACCGTCCATGGGGTTGCAAGAGTCGGACACAACTTAGCGACTAAACCACCACCACAATATACATAAAGGACTTCCCAGGTGGCACAGTGCTAAACAATTCGCCTGCTAATGCAGGAGACAGATTCAATCCTCGGATTGGGAAGATCCCCTGGAATAGGAAATGGCAATCTGGTCCAGTATTCTTGCTTGGAAATTCCGGAGAGAGAGGAGCCTGGTGGGCTACCTAAGGGGTGGCAAAGTGTTGGCCATGACTGAGCAGCAAAGCACACACACGCTATACCTAAAAATAAAATGAGAAATGATGAAATGAGTGGCAGTTTATGGACTGAGTGTACAAAGACCAAGGGAACACAATGATCCTTGATTTCAACTTCACTTGATGAAAAATATTTCCCTAAAATGTGTAAAAATAAATGCAGAGGACACAAAAAAACTGGAAAGATATACATGCAGAAATGCAATTTTTCCTTCATTTTCCCATTAAATTCAGTAAAGTAATATCCAAGTTTTATATAATCATTTATTATGAATTGCAATTCATAATTTAGTTAGGATTTAAAAATACATATAAGCCTTTAATAATGTTCAAACAATTGCACACATCTCACACACTAGCAAAGTAATACTTAAAGTTCTCCAAGCCAGGCTTCAACAGTACATGAGCTGTGAACTTCCAGATGTTCAAGCTCGATTTAGAAAAGGCAGAGATCAAATTGCAAACACCCACTGGCTCATAGAAAAAGCAAGAGAGTTCCAGGAAAACATTTACTTCTGCTTTATTGGCTATACCAAAGCCTTTGATTATGTGGACCACAATAAACTGTGGAACATTCTTCAAGATATGGGAATACCAGACCACCTGACCTTCCTCCTGAGAAATCTGTATGCAGGTCAAGAAGCAACAGTTAGAAATGGACATGGATCAACAGACTGGTTCCAAATCAGGAAATGAGTACATCAAGGCTGTATATTGTCACTCTGCTTATTTTACTTATATGCAGAGTACATCATGAGAAATGTCGGGCTGGATGAAGAACAAGCTGGAATCAAGATTGCTGGGAGAAATATCAATAACCTCAGATATGCAGATGACACCACCCTTATGGCAGAAAGCAAAGAAGAACTAAAGGGCCTCTTGATGAAAGTAAAAGAGGAGACTGAAAAACTTGACTTAAAACTCAACATTCAGAAAACTAAGATCATGGCATCTGGTTCCATCTGCTGCTACTGCTTCTGCTACTGCTAAGTCACTTCAGTCGTGGCTGACTCTGTGTGACCCCATAGACGGCAGCCCACCAGGCTCCCCTGTCCCTAGGATTCTCCAGGCAAGAACACTGGAATGGGTTGCCATTTCCTTCTCCAATGCATGAAAGTGAAAAGTGAAAGTGAAGTCGCTCAGTCATGTCTGACTCTGAGCAACCCCATGGACTGCAGCCTACCAAGCTCCTCCATCCATGGGATTTTCCAGGCAAGAGTACTAGAGTGGGGTGCCATTGCCTTCTCTGTCTGGTTCCATCACTTCATGGCGAATAGATAGGGAAACAATGAAAAATTGAGAGACTTTGTTTTTGGGGGGCTTCACAATCACTGCAGATGGTGAAATTAAAAAAGACTTTCTCCTTCGAAGAAAAGCTATGACCTACCTAGACAGCATATTAAAAAGCAGAGACATTACTTTGTCAGCAAAGGTGTGTCTAATCAAGGCTATGGTTTATCCAGTGGTCATGTATGGATTCGAGAGTTGGACTATAAAGGAAGCTGAGTGCCCAAGAATTGATGCTTTTGAACTGTGGTGTTGGAGGAGACTCTTGAGAGTCCCTTGGACTGTGAGGAGATCCAACCAGTCAATCCTAAAGGAAAACAGTCCTGAATATTCATTGGAAGGACTGATGCTGAAGCTGAGACTCCAATACTTTGGCCACCTGATGCGAAGAACTGACTCCTTGGAAAAACCCTGATGCTGGGAAAGACTGATGGCAGGAGAAGAAGGGGATGGCAGATAATGAAATGGTTGGGTGGCATCGCCAACTCAATGGACATGAGTTTGAGTGAGCTCCGGTAGTTGGTGATGGACAGGGAAGCCTGGCATTCTGCAGTCCATGGGGTTGCAAAGAGGTGGACATGACTGGGTGACTGAACTGAACTGAATTGAAGCCTTACAATTTAGTCCTTGGCTATATTTTATACTGTATCATTTATGTTATTTTTTATTTAAAAGATTTGGTTGTAGAATTCTAATCTTTATAGTGTGACAATACTTCTCATCCTCTTTCAAACATTTTTTACTAGAAATAAACAGAACAAGTAAGTATTGGAGTGAAAATTGAAACCTGTGTCCTGGAATGCTCATACAATAATTTAAAAATTCATTTGCTCTTTTAAAAATTTGTTGCAAAAGAATTCTATGGTTTATAAAGCCCAAAACAACACTTAGAAAGCAAATGAAAATGAGTAACTAAACTAAATATGAGATAATAATTAACAAATGTATAGTAGATATGCATATTTATTGTCTGATTATATACACTTATACATAAAGAATAACAATTTTACAATATATTTTAACATTTTAAATTACTATGTTAGTCTTAAAATTTAATACTTTATACAAGTTACTGCATTTTCCTTTGTATGGAACTAGTATATCAAATGTAAACAATCTGAAAATTTTAGTAACATGTAATCACTAATTTTTTATCTAAATCTTTACCTTAAATCTTAATGTAACTTATCTAAATCTTAATGTAAAATGTCTTTGAACATACATATTTACATAATTTCATGATACTATTTTAAAGATAAATTCCAATTTTAGAGACATCTCCTTAAAACTGTTGCAATTAACACAGGGTGATAATATTCCTGACATTATATAATAAGACTGTTTTTACCTCTATTTTGAAAGATCACCTTTTACAATAAATTTGAAAGTAAATTATATTTCCATCCTTATATGTGTCTTCTTGTGCCAGGATATCACTTTTTCACCTCTTTTCACCTCTGTCATTTACTCTGAATAACCTAGTAGAAACTACTTATTACCTATGTGCTTGTCTATAACTGAGAATAGTGACAATTTTATTGTATGGTGGTATTATGAGGATTGGTTGAGTTGATACATATGAAACTGAAAACAAAACAAAACTATACTTCATTTGTTTTTGTTGTTTGGTTTTGCTTTTTCTGTTGTGGTTTGTTTGTTTTGCTAGAATATCTATAGCAGTATTATTCACAAAAGCCCCAAGCTGGAAACTATCCAAATGCCCATCAACAGCAAAACACCAAAATAAATTGGGATGTAACTAGTACAATAGAGAAGGAAATGGCAACCCAATTCAGGATTCTTGTCTGTCAAATCCCATAGACAGAGGAGACTGGCAGGCTACAGTCTATGATTTCCTAAAAGAGTCAGACGTGACTTCGAGACTAAACAACAATATCTATTATGAATGAAATACTGCCTGGCAATAATAATGATTGCCCCACAGCCACATGCAACAACATGGATTAATTTCACAGACATAAAGTTGAGCAAAAGAATCTTCCTACAGATTTGTACTGTAGAAAGTATAAAAGCAAGCTAAAGTAAATGTTTCATTTGTGATAATTTAGAAATACATTTTAAGACTGTACAGTTCAATGACATGTTATTAAAACATTAATTCTATAGTCTTTCCAACTTGAAAGATTGAAAAAAGAAACAGAAAAGAAAACAGTAATACAAAAGGATTCAGAAAAGGAAGAAAATCAAAGGAGTGACTTTCAGGGAACAAAGAGAAAAGCACAACAGTGAACTTAAGACAGAACAGTGATAGAAATAAAAGTTGGGTATAAGGAGAAAAATATTTAAAAGACAGTAAAGTTCTATGACCACATCATGTTCATTTGAAATTTGGAGAAAATGTGGGTAGGGAGAACTAATATTAAAAAGATTCATGTCAATGTTATCATCACAAAACATATGGATATATTAGGAGACAAACTTAATTGAGAGCAGGAATAGGCATTCTGGTACCCTGATGTTTCTGGTCCTTTTTCCCTTGAGTTTACGAAGGAGGATATCACTTTTTCACTGCATTGAAATTCAGAGTGATTATGTAACTTGTTTTAGTAACTGAAACCTATGTCATTCCTATGAAGCAAACACTTAAGAGCTTTTGGTGATCTTACAGTTTTTCTCTTCTCAAGCAGCAGTGATTATAAGGTGGTTTTGATGTAAAGATGCTGGAATGGCAAAGGTAAAAAACCCCTGGACTCCAGTGTGACTACCTGAAGAGCAGCTGCCCTGGAGAGTCATCAGGAGCTCGGTCTTAGATTTTGTATGAAAAAATAACAGCCTTGTATTATGCCTAACTACTGGAGTTTTGCTAAATTATAACTAGCTCAAGTAATGAACAGTAAAAACTGTATTGCCCATAAATCATGTGGAGGCCTGTTCTATTATGGCAATGACATATTATTTTAAACTGGGAAATGACTTCAAACTTAAACTATTTATTACACTAATACTATTTTAGTAAAATAATTCTTTAATATGAAGAAAGGTTTATTTCCTGCTATCCTCTAATTTTCTTTCATTTTTTAACCTAGTGTAACTTATTAATAGATGTTGTATGGTTATCTATACGATAATATTTTATTACTGGTTTAACAGAAGCATAGTAATAAAGTTTGTCTTCAGATTTTCAAGCTTACAAACTCCACTTCATGTGTTCAGAGACACTAATTCAACTATTGATAAACGGCAATCAATCTATACACGTAATGGAGCAATTGGTGAGTCAAAGATTCATAAATTAATTTATTGTAGTACAAATGGTAAATACCCAGAGTACTTAAGAAATAGTATTACCATTTCTAATTCTTTGCAGAAAGACAAAATGTTCATAATATTCTATTACTACTTATATCATTAAAAAGATAATCCAGGTTAACTTAACCATTTTAAAATTATATTCTGAAGCCTCTGAATCAACTAAAGAATGTGATTATTTTATTTATACTTCTATAACACTTTCATAAAATTTTACAAAACTAGACTGTGCATATCCTTTGTCAGATGGTATAGAACTCATATGAACAAAACCCAACCTATTGTTTCTTCTAAACTCCGCCCCCCCCCCACCAAAAATTTAATAGATCCATCATTGTTTTTCTGAATAGGCTCTTGGTTGCAGCCCTCAAAGCTTTCGATTTTATTGAAGGCAGTGTTTTAGAAGGAAGGGTTTGCTTCTGATCCACCTACTCTGCAATCTTCCTTTAACCAAGTTCAATAGCGCAACACCATGACCCCTCTATTATAATACAATCCCCAAGTGCTGAGCACCCTTAGAGAAAGTGAAATAATGTCCTGGAATATTTCTCATGGCACAGTTCAATTCTTCTCCTGTCTTCTTAGTTGGTTATTCCAACACTTCACTTGTGTTTAAATGCCTTTCTTGTCTTTTTAAACGCATTTCAAACTCACCAGTTGCTCTATCATATGTATAGAGTGATTGCTGTTTCTCAGTATTTGAATACATAGTGTCTCTGAACATACAAAGTGGAGTTAGTAAAGTTGCAAATCTGAAGACAAACTTGTTTTACATATTGTCTCTTCACCCTTAGAAAGGCTATTGTAACTCCCATTATTCAGAAAATACCAAGACTCCCCAATATTCAGCATTTCTTATCACCTACAAACTGTATTTGTCTTTTTTATCTTCCTTCTGTTTCTCTAGAAGAAGCATGTGTCTTCACGAACAGAGTTCATATTCTCCCGCTGCCAATCTTCTATGATGTCTTGCTAACTCAATGATCTACTTAGCCTATAATTCTTCAACTACTCCTTCTATACTAGAGTTTTTCTTCCTAAATGTTAAATTAAGAGGAAAACAAACTGCTATCCTCTCTCTTACTTTTCAGCAAAATTTCTGGAAAAAAAAAAATGTATCTACATTCTGTGCTCCAATTTCTCATCTATAATTCATTTCTGAAAAAAAGGCTGATTTTTTAGTGAAATCTGGATTACTAAGACAACATAGACAGTTCTCTACCAATAAGCCACATCTGAACAAAATATAGGGATAATTTCTAGTCTTTATCTTATTTTCTCTTTCTTTTATAATGACTTAACTATCCTTCATATAATTTCTCTATACTGTTTCTTCTATGGCAATAATTTCAAACAGTTTTATTCTTTCATATACTGTTGTCCTCTATTATACCTATTCATCTATGTCCAGCTACTCAGTCATGTCCAATTCTGAAAACCCCATGGACTGTAGCCAGCCAGGTTCCTCAGTCTATGGGATTTTCCTGGTAAGAATACTGCAGTGGGTTGCCATTCCTCCTCCAGGGGATCTTCCTGAACCAGGGATTGAAGACTTATCTCCTATGTCTGCTGCACTGCAGCCAGATTCTTTACCACTGAGCTGAGGGGGAAGCCATCAGTTTATCCCTTAAATATTTCAGACAACTGTCTTCAGTTTTTAGATATTCTTATGCTGTGAAATGGCAACCCACTCCAGTTCTCTTGCCTGGAAAATCCCATGGACGGAGGAGCCTGGTGGGCTATCGTCCATGGGGTCGCGAAGAGTCAGACACGACTGAGCGACTTCACTTTCACTTTTCACTTTCATGAATTGGAGAGGGAAATGGCAACCCACTCCAGTATTCTTGCCTGGAGAATCCCAGGGACGGGGGAGCCTAGTGGGCTGCCGTCTAGGGGGTCGCACAGAGTCGAACACGACTGATGCTACTTAGAAGCAGCAGCATGCTGTTTACATGTCTGGTTCATCAAGTTTTATATTACCTCTACTTTCTTATGCCTAACTATTAACAGGCTTTTTTTTTTTTTTTTTTTTTACAGAGTGACCATCTTTGGGGTGGCAACATTGTGGAAACTATTATAAAAACAGTCTGTCTTCAAAGTCCACCAGCCAAAAAAAGTATATCAGCTAGGATGCTAACAGTGAAAAATGCATTATTGGCTACACTTATTAGACTGGTTATATTTTTAATATGAATTTCTCATTTCTTCTGCTATCAGTTATTTATTCTCAAATTTTTAAAAAATGGTTATAATATCTTTAGCAGATTGGTTATATAGCCTCCAATATGAATCAGGCTTCCCTGGTGGCTCAGACGGTAAAGAATCTGCCTCCAATGCAGGACACTCAGGCTTAGTTCATCAGTTATAATAAATGTACCACTTGGGCTGGGATTTTGATAACTGTGGAAGGCTGTGCATGTGTGGTGACATGAGTCTAGAGGTAATCTCTGTATCTCCCTCTCAAATCTGCTGTGGACCTAAAACTGCTCTAATTTTCTTTTGGACAGGAGGCAGATTAATTTTTGTCCAGGAAATAGAATGTGAAAGTGATAATGTTAGTCACTCAGTCATTTCCAGCTCTTTGCGAATCCACGGACTGTAGCCTGCCAGGCTCCTCTGTCCATGGAATTATCCAGGCAAGAATCCTGGAGTGGACACCCATTCCCTTCTCCAGGGTACCTTCCCAACCCAGGGACTGAACCCTGGTCTCAAGGCAGGCAGATTTTTTTTTAATCATCTGAGGAGTAGAATTGGGGGATGCAAAAGGGCGGAGGAAATGTTTGCAGGGGTCATGAAAATGTTCTAAAACTGGATTGTGGTGATTGGCTTCACTCTTATGAGAAATTACTAAAAAAATTAAAAATCTCTGAATTATATTAAGATGTAGAATGAGTGAATTTATGGTTTGGAAATTATGCCTCAATAAAGCTGTTTTAATAAAAGGGAAAACATAAAGTCTCTAAAAAAGGTGAAAAAGTGATTAAATATTTGGATTGTTCAGAGGTTTAATTACTTTCTCATTGAATGTTTCAAAGAATTTTTAAGCTTGAAAATGTCATGCATTTGTTCTTTCACAAAAATATATACTATTTTAATGTTTTTGGCCATTACATTTTTTGTCAGCAAATAGCTCTCTGTATTGCAGCAACTTACAAGAATTTTTGGAAAGAGAAACTCACCTAAACTCTCTTTAAAGATATTTTTTAAAATAATGGGTGATATTATATCTACCAAAAAAAAAAAAAAAAACACTTGTGCACTG
This sequence comes from Ovis aries, assembly GCF_016772045.2. Classification (NCBI taxonomy): domain Eukaryota; kingdom Metazoa; phylum Chordata; class Mammalia; order Artiodactyla; family Bovidae; genus Ovis; species Ovis aries. The sequence continues at coordinate 15,867,078 of NC_056065.1, forward strand.
GAAAGAATATTGTTTTTAAATAATCATCTGGAAATGTTCCAATACTAGGCAATTTTCTTGCTAAAAGGGTTTAACTGACATCTCATTAGACTTGCAGAAGCTGTAAGATTTTACCAGAATGAAGAATTCCCAAATGTGTAATATTGTTGTTTTTGTTTAGTTGCTAAGTCATATCCAACTCTTTGCAACCCCATGGACTGAAACACACTAGGCTTCCCTGTCCTTCACTATCTCCTAGAGTTTACTCCAACTCATGTCCATTGATTTTGTGATGTTATCCAACCATCTTATCCTGTGTCATCCCCTTCTCCTCCTGCCTTCAATCTTTCCCAGCATCAGGGTCTTTCTTAATGAGTTGGCTCTTCGCATCAGGTGGCCAAAGTATTGGAACTTCAGCTTCGGCATCAGTCCTTCCAATGAATAGTCAGGATTGATTTTCTTTAGGATTGACTAGTTTGATCTCCTTGCAGTCCAAGGAACTCTCAAGTCTTCAACACCACAATTTGAAAGCATCAATTCTTTGACTCTCAGGCTTCTTTATGGTCCAACTCTCATATCCGGACATGTCTACTGGAAAAACCATGCTTTGATTATATGGAACTTTGTTGGAAAAGTGATGTCTCTACTTTTTAATATGCTGTCTAGGTTTGTCATAGCTTCCCATCCAAGAAGCAAATGTCTTTTAATTTCATGGCTGCAGTCACCATCTACAGTGATTTTGGACCCAAGAAAATAAAATCTACCACTGTTTCCACTTTTTTCCCTTCTATTTGCCCTGAAGTGATGGTGCTGGATGCCATGATCTTAGTTTTTTGAATGTTGAGTTTTAAGCCAGCCTTTTCACTCTCCTCTTTCACCTTTATATCTGAGGTTGTTAATATTTCTCCTAGAAATCTTGATTATAGCTTGTGCTTCATCCAGCCCAGAATTTTGCATGATGTACTCTGTATATATGTTAAATAAGCAGGGTGACATTATACATCTTTTTTGTACTCCTTTCCCAGTTTGGAACCAGTCAGTTGTTCCATGTTCAGTTCTGACTGTTGGTTCTTGACCTGCATACAGATTTCTCAGGAGACAAGCTAGGTAGTCTGGTATTCCCATCTCTTTAAGAATTTTCTACAGTTTGTTGTGATCCACACAGTCAAAGGCTTTAGCATAGTCAGTGAAGCAGGAGATATTTTTCTATAATTTTATTGCTTTCCCTATGATCCAAAAAATGCTGGCAATTTGATCTCTAGTTCCTCTGCCTTTTCTAAACCCAGTTTGTATTTATGAAAGTTCTAGGTTCACATACTGCTGAAGTCTAGATTGAAGGATTTTGAGCATTACTTTGCTAGCATGTGAAATGAGCACAATTGCACAGCAGTTTGAATATTTTTTGGCCTTGCCCTTCTTTGGGATTGGAATGAAAACAGACCTTTTTCAACCTGCGGACATTGATGAGTTTTCCAAATTAGCTGACATGGAGTGTAGTACTTTAGCAGCAGCATCTTTTAGGATTTTAAATAGTTCTGCTGGAATTCTATCACCTCCACTAGCTTTATTCATAGTAACACTTCCTAAGGTCCAGTTGACTTCACTCTCTAGGATGTCTGGCTCTAGATGTGTGACCACACGATTGTGGTAATCTGCTTCAGTAAGACCATTTTTTTGTATAGTTCTTCTGAGTCTTCTTGTCACCTTTTTAAAATCTGGTCTGCTTCTGTTTGGATTCCCTGTTTGCTCAGACAGTAAAGCATCTGCCTGCAATGAGGGAGACCTGGGTTCGATCCCTGGATTAGGATGATCCCCTGGGGAAAGAAATGGCAACCCACTCCAGTATTCTTGCCTGGGAAATCTCATGGCCAGAGGTGCCTGGTAGGCTATAGTCCATGGGGTCACAAAGAGTTGGGCATGACTGAGTGACTTCCCACTCTGCTTCTGTGAGATCCTTACCATTTCTGTCCTTTATCATGCCCATCCTTGCATAAAATGTTCCCTTGATATCTCCACAATGCTTAGTCATGTCTAAGTCTTTGCAATCCCATGGACTGTGGCCAAACAGGTCCCTCTGTTTATGGAATTCTCTGGGCAAGAATAAAGGAGTGGCTATCCATTCCCTTTTCCAGGGGATCTTTCCAACCTTGCTGTTTACACTCCATAAATTTGGACAAATGTATATGACAGGTACCATCATTTTAATATACAAAGTCTTTTCACTGTCCTGAACATCTCTTGTGCTTTGTCTATTCATCTCTCTCCCCTAGCACTTGGCAACTACTGATCTTTTTACTATCCTCATAGTTTTACCTTTCCCAGAATGTCACATGGTTGGAATCATACAGTAAGTAGCATTTTCAGATTGGCTTTTTATCATAGTAATATGCATTTACATTCTCTCCCTGTCTTTTCATGGCTTAGTGGCTAATTTCTTCTTAGCACAGAATAATATTCTACTGTCTCAATATGCCAAAGTTTATTTATCCATTTACCTATGAAGAACATCTTGGCTACTTCCATGTTTTGACAATCATGAATAAAGCTGCTTTAAATGTTAATGTTCAGGTTTTTATGAGGCTCTGAGTTTTCAACTCATTTAGATAAATGCCAAATTGCTTTTATTTCTTTTTGATTAAAAATAATATTGTAAATATTTTGTTTAACTAAAAATTAACCTATATAAGCCACATAGGAGAACTAGAATGGATAATATATTAAAAATAAACAATATTTTTACCTTTATTTTTATATAAGTTAAAAATAGACTATTTTTCCTCACTTAGTGGATTTCTTTTCATAATACACTATGGTAAACACTGCTCTAAATTCTGTCTGGGAACTATAAAAACATCAGTGTCATCACACAATTTTCATCTCCTTAAATAATTTAAGATTTTCCAGTACTCTTGAGCATAACATTTAATCTCTTTAGCTTAGCAAATAATGGTGTCAATATATGGATTTTTTAAAAGTATTTTCATGTTTTTCTCCACTGACCTATCTGAAATTTATCCCTCAGCTTTCCATATACCAAGTTATTTGTAATTTCTTCAAAAGAGTCTTACAGTTTTTCTATATTTACATGCCCTTTGCTCTGCCAGTAACTCTTCCTGTTCAAAAAAATTATTTATCTAGCTAGTTCTAAAACTGTTCAAGCATCTGAAAAAATTTTTAAGAGACATTCTCTTTAACCTGGTTGTGAGTTAAATGACTGTGATATGCTTTCTTTAGCACTATCCTGCATCTTTCACATATACCACACTTAAATTTAATTATTGATTTATTACATTGTATCCTCTCCCTTCTTGGCAAAGTGCCTAAATAATATTTATTATTTAGCAAATTAAATTTTCTCCTCTTCCTATTTTCATGGATTTATGTTGAGGCAAGATGCTAAGCACAATATTTATATCCTATCAACTAGGTGACATTTTGTTGCCAACAATCTAATATTAAAACTCTCACTGAGTTTATTCTGGGAAGATGACAATCTTCTAATTATCAGAAAAATGGCCACCTCCCTAATCTAAGTTTCAGTTTGGGACTGCTGATTATAATCTTTAAGTTTGATAAGTAAAATACAGAGAACAAATTTTAAAGCTTAGAAAGCAGATTTCTTATTTTATTTCCCAAACTGTATGCAATAACTTTTAGAAGACCTGCATTAGATCCCTGGAAGAGATTACCCTTAGCATAAAGGGCATATTTGGTTGTTTATAAATGTTAAGAAAAAAGGTAGTATTAATGTCTTTACAAATTAGTACAACTTACATTTATACATAAGCAAATAAATAAGAAATATTTTAAATATCTAACATTTTGAGTCACTTATGTTAGCTGAAACTTTGTTTTTTTTTTCTTTGTGTGATTTTTTTTTCACACACACAGAGTAATTGTACAGATATTACATTTAGCTTTTCTTAGTACAATTATATTTCTGTTTATGTCATTAAGAAGCAAATATCACCAGAGCAGTGCTTGGTTTGTATCAGAATTCATTACGGTATTAAATTGAGACTTCTTTGACCTGGCTTCAAAAATTACCTGCCCTTTTCTCAAAATACACAGTGTACATATCAGTAAAAATAGGGCTGTTTCAATGTTCTGCATTTTATGTGCTTACTCTGAATTTATGGCTCAAGGCTTTCCTCTTGTCACATAACTAAGTCATCTTATTTTTTTTTTTAATTTCCTCTGTGTTCATGTGTCTAAAAATAATTTGAACTCTTAAGATCTCTCTTACAGAATTTCAAGTACATAATACATTGGCATTAATATAGCCACCATGCTGTACCTTAGATCTCAAGAATTTACTTTGTAAATTTGTTGTTGTTGTTCAGTCACCTAGTTGTGTCTGATGCTTGAGACGCCACGGACTGCAGCCCGCCATGCCTCTCTGTCCGTCACCATCTATCAAAGTTTGACCAAGTTTCTGTCCATTGCATTGGTGGTGCCATCCAGCCATCTCATCCTCTGATGTCCTCTTCTCCTTCTGCCCTCAATTTTACCCAACTTAATTTTGTCACTGTTACCATTGTTTCCCTGTGTATTTGCCATGAAGTGATGGGACTGGATGCCATGATCTTAGTTTTTTGAATGATGAGTTTAAGCTAGCTTTTTTGCTCTCCTCACTCCAGTATTCTTGGGCTTTCCTTGTGGCTCACCTGGTAAAGCACCTGCCTGCCATGCGGGAGACCTGAGTTTGTTTGATCCCTGTGTTGGGAAATCCCCTGAAGAAGGGAAAGGCTACCCACTCCAATACTCTTGCCTGAAGATTCCCATGGACGGAGGAGCCTGGTAGGCTGCAGTCCACTGGGTCGCAAAATGTTGGACACAACTGAGCGATTTCACTTCAGTTCAGGTTATTTCCACAACTTGCCTATTGTAAGTATGCTTCAATGTGGATGGGAGAGCAAAATATCTCTTATAAGATACTGATTTTGTTTTCTTTAGATATATAACCAGAAGTGGGATTGTGCATCTTATGGTAGTTCTATTTTAATTCATCTAAGAAACCTCTATCTTGTTTTCCCTAATGGTAGAACCAATTTTCATTCTCACCAATGGCCCATAACAGTTCACTTTTCCCCAATATCCTCACCAAAATCTATGTTTCTTTGTTTTCTTTTTTTTAATGATAGTCACCCTAAAAGGAGTAAGGTGATCTTGCAGTGATTTTGGTCTGCATCTCCCTAATGATTAGTGATGCTGAGCATCTCATAAGATACTTTTTGACCATTTATGTTTTCTTTGGACAAATGTTTATTCAGGTCCATTTCCCATTTTTTAATAAAATTGTTGTTTCTTTGTTATTGAGTTACATGATATCCTACAATGTATTGTACATTTAAATTTTGCTACAAGAGTAGATTTTAAGTTTTCTCACAGTACGCACACAAAAACATTAACTGTATTATTATTATATTATTATTAATATTATTATAACATATTATTGATATGTTAATTCACTTGACTTTTGTACTCATTATACAAGGTATACCTCAAAACATTTTGTTGTGTACCTTAAATACATACAGTTTTTATTTGTTAATCATAACTAAATGAAGTTGAACATAAATAAAAATAAATGGAAAAGCACTATATGTTGATATGGATATGTACATATGTATGTGTAGGCTTTTTATATGATATATATTTGTTATATGAGGAGAATAAAAATACTTTATTAGAGTGACTTTAATATTTTTATATCTAAATCATAGAACACTATACCAAATTTCAAGAACTCTATTTTAAATTGTACAGTTATTTTACTACCTAATTTGACCGCTAGTGATAAAAGTATTTAAATTTAAATACTTTGCTTTAATATATTATAATTGACAAATAAATCATATAATTGATGAATAGTTTTTAGTGAAAAAGTTATAATGACTTTAAAATATTAGTTTAATCATATACACTCTTTCTTGTCTAATGTTTCACTGTTGTGTTATCTTTCATAGGTTCTGGGATCTTAACTCAGGGAGAAAATGTTGTTGTTGCAATTTTTTGTGTCAAAAAAGTGCCCAGTGAAGAAGTTCTTCCTGACAAATTGGATTTTCTATTTCTCCGATTCCATGCATCATGCTATTTTTTCACCCTTGCTGACATAGTTTGTGATAGATATTCTATTTTTTATTGTGATTTTTCTTCTTTTTCTTTTCCTTCCTTAATATCTTTAAGACAGTTTTCCAAGCCAATGACTCATGAAAGTAAAGTGTCTATTTCTCATCTGACATACGATTTGCCTGTTGTAGTCTGGCCAAATTAGTATTCAACTCTTACAAAATCCTCATGAAGAAGTCATTTTGTGCACTTCAATAATATACATCCCAGCTCTTTGTTGGCATACATTCTTCCTTACTTTACCATGGAATGCAATTTGTTCCTAAGCATTAGTTCTTGGATTTTATTTTCAATATATTGGCCTATTTTCAATACCAGAGCCAAGTTCTTCCCCTGCCCTCCTCCACAATAAGCAAATAAATAACATTCAGAATCAAAAGAGAAATTCAATTCACAGTTACCACATATTCCACATTGCTTGATTCTCTAGTTAGTCTAGTGCTTTTTTTTTCTGATAATGGTACTAATAAGCAATTAGTATGTATGTATTTATCCATATCAACATATAGTGCTTCTCAATTTGCTTACTAGTGCCATATGTTCCTAATATATCAAGCTTAGAATAACAGGGCATTTTCTAAATAAACTAAGTTTTAAATAACATTTTTTTAATTTAGATTTTATTTTATTTATTGTTTTTACCTTACAATATTGTATTGGTTTTGCCATACATCAACATGAATCCGCCACGGTGTTCCCAATCCTGAACCCCTCTCCCACCTCCCTCCCCATACCATCTCTTGGGTCATCCCAGTGCACCAACCCCAAGCATCCAAATGACATTTTATAGTCCAATTGGTCATTAAAGAGCATAATGTAGATGTTTTTAAACATATTTATTTGTCCTCTATTATGTGATTAATATAATGTTATTTTATAACAGATTTGTAATGTGACTTAGCCATGTGTTAAATACTTTTGCTTAAACTGGTTATTTTTCACAGTAACTAAATGAGTTAGTAACATCTTAGTGGCAATAAAACAACCATTTTTTTTATGTTCAGGAAGTCCATGAGTCACCTAGGAAGAACTGAATGGCTGAGGCTGAAATCCCTAAGACTAGAGGATTCACTTTAAAGACAGATCCGGCAGGGGGTGGGGAGGGGGGGTGGGACTCTCAACTGGATGACACATATTAATGAGAATATTGTATATCTGTCATCTGCATATCTGAAGTATTTGAAAGCTAAATGTATGATCTCATTTATTTTCAGGTGAGGGAAATGATGCTCAGCATTTTTATAGAACTTGTTTTAAGACTATTGGGCAAGTAAGATAACAGTCTCTTTTCAAATTCTGGTAGATTCAACTCAAAGTCTATTTTGCTTTCAGAAAAGTAGAGTTCAAGTCAGTGAAATATATTATCAAAAACTGAAGACAGCATTACAGCCCAGTTCTAAACTCACTCTATGATATGGACATGCTTTTCAAGACAAAACAGGGTCTTGAATATTAAAAGTATACATACCTGTAAAATACAGTGAGAGTCATTTTCATTTTCAAGCTATAATGTACCAGAATCATTTCTTAGTTAAGCATCATGTATGGCTTTCTCCATAGCACTCAAGATCAAGACTGACCATGCTGTTTTATTTCTACAGAATAAATGGCAAAGGATTACAGCCACTAACTACCAGAGGCAGCAAGCCCATTACAGATTCTAGATGATCTTCTGTCTTCTAGATAGTTGATAAAACACTCATTGTGAATGGTTCAAGTAGCGTTAGTCACTCAGTCATGTCTGACTCTTTGCAACCCCAAGAACTGTAGCCTGCCAGGCTCCTCTGTCCATGGGATTCTCCAGGCAAGAATACTGAAGTGGATTGCCATTCCCTTCTCCAAAATGGTTCAGAATGATACCTTATTTTTCCTTTCAAAGGTTGGCTCTATGTGTTCCTGCCAGGACTCTACACTTTCATGTGAATCTACTTCATCACATTCATCCTGGAATGAGTTTCTAGAAATATTGTTACTGTTTCAGCTCAGCATGGCAATCTGAAGAAGGGAGAGGGTAAAAGCTGCACCAAAACTTTGTTCAGTTCAAATGAAAATGCATCTGGTTTTGGAACACTCAGCTGAAGATTTTGGTCTCTAGATCTTTAAGATGATTTTCTCTGACTTAGATTCCTAAATCTTGTGTTTCACTAACTTTATATAGTTCAAAACAGTGCTAATATAATTGAAACGGAATCAAATAATAATCTAGCATAAGCTTTGAGTCCATATCAAGGAAGTACTTTATCAAATTTTAGGACCATATGGTAAAAAGATAAATATCAATTAGCAGTCAAGGACTACTTTATTGATGAGGATTTTAATTTTAAAAATACTCCAAAGTAAACAATATATTGCAAATAATCTAACATAATTCTAAATTTTAAAAATCTATTAGCAAAGAGGAATAAAATTGAAGAGACAAGCATGAATTCTGAACTGAATATTAGACTTTGAAAATTGCTTTGCTTTGATTTCCAACTCAGTATTCATTATAGATTTGTGTTGTGCTCAGTTGCTTAGTTGTGTCCAACTCTTTGCAACCCCATGGAACATAGCCCTCCAGACTCTTCTATCCATGGAATTTTCCAAGCAAGAATATTGGAGAGGATTGTCATCTCCTACTCCAGGGGATCTTCCTGACCCATGGATTGAACCTGAATCTCTTCTGTCTCCTGCACTGGCAAATGGATTCTTTAACAATGTACCACCTATTTATTTGTCTACAACCTGTGATACCTCACACATGGCATATGCAGCCTTGGTCAGTAATATTTAAATACTATTTCAATATTGAACTCCATGACTCTCAAGAACTCTTTTTCATCTTAAGAAAAGGTTTTCTTATCTGGCACATTATCTAGGAGTTTAAGGAGACTGTCCATTTGGAGTTAGGATTTGAAGTTCAGCACTCAATTGCTGTATTCAGTATGGCCTATTATTTTTTCTTCTTTTTCCATTTTTATCAGATCACCAAAATTAGAATGCCTTTGGAAACTACCCTGGCAAAATTAATTCTTGTGTAATTACGAATAAGAAGGAGCGCTATCCATTTATTTATGTGTTTGTTTAATAAATACCTAGGTTTTATTCTCTTAATATCTATGAAATATGCTCAGAATACTTTGAAAAACGTAGCATTCAGAGTGTCCAGTCATCATCAACTATAAATAATACAGTACAGTTCATATTCATAAGAAATTTTAAAATGAATGAGAATAACATGAAGAAGAAAAATAATTCAGTTTTTTAATTTTGTTCTACTCTATAAAAGTGATTTATCCAAAGATTCTTATCAAATCTAGCTAATTGGCACTAAATGCTTGATGATTTTTAAAATAGTATTCTAATCCCATTATGACTTCCCTGGTATCTCAGACAGAAAAGAATCCTCCTGCAATGCAGAAGACCTGGGTTCAATTCTTGGGTTGGGAAGATCCCCTGGATGGGGGCATGGCAACCCACTCCAGTATTCTTGCCTGGAGAATCTCCATAGACCAAGGAGCCTGGTAGGCTACAGTCCATGGGGTCACAAAGAATTGACATGACTGAGTAACTAAACACAGCACACAGCAATCCCATCATACACAGATTTTATTTTAGCTTCTAAAATACATAAAAACCTTTTTGTATAATCTAATGGTAAATTATTAACTAATGTGAAGTCTGCTTAAAATCAGATACATACAAATAAACAGCATGGTAAGGGTAAAGAACAAAAAATGCATTTTAATCAACATTTATGATTCCCTTGGCATTAACTACTCATTATCTCAATTTCATTCAGTAGAACAAAAACATAAAATTATCAATATAATTAACTTTGACTATGTAATATTTCTGTCTCTAGGGTTGTCAAATCAAGTAATACATATATTAACTAGAAGTCAATGATTTTTAAAAATATGTTACAATAAACAGTTTCCTCTATCTCAGGAAACATGTTAAAAGTGATTTTTACCCTTTCTTAGGTTTGAACCAAGCACTTCATACAAAACTGAAAATATCAAGAAGCCATGACAATGAAAGCTTATACACATACACACCCACACACACGCATTCTCACAAGTACATAATCCTCTTATGTGTGAACACTCAACTTAAAATTTTTTTCACAGACCTGATTCCTCACTCTTAGAGATTCAAGAGGCAAGAAAAACTCGTGTACTGTGCCATGTTTTTTAAAAATCACATTTCCAAATTTTGTAGACATGCAGTGGAATAAAGGAATGGTATTTTAGACTTCGCTTATTTAAATCTGGGAGAATGTGTAGTTTGACCATACAGCAAAGGCCAGTCCTGCCATATATAGATGATTAGAAATGTTTTGTGAAGCAGGCAGCTGGAATGTTTGAAGCCACTGGTATATGGAATGCAGGTTTAAAGCAATCCACAACAAATTGGTGTGCCTGTATTCAATAAAACATGACCATTTAAAATTATACATAAAGTCACTGGCCTATGACTAAAAGAAAAAGGATGTGTATTACTTACCTATAGACCCTAATAGACTGCCATACACAGAATGGTCAACAAATTCACAAATTAAATGATAAAATCAACCTTACAGATATTTATAATCAAGCAGATTACTAAATTCTATCCTGGTTCCAAATGTGAGTAAAATATCCTCTTCCCTACTCATATCAAGGATTTTGTGATATGACAATGTAGTTAGTTGCCTTTGCTGATAAAATGCACCTTTATATTATATCCATGATTAGCTATGCTGTTTTTAAAGTACAAATCAATAAATTCTAGCCAATAATCAATACCTTTTACAGAAAATTGCCTCCCTCCTTCTTGGTGAATGGGTATTACTAGCTGTAGTAGGCAACTAAAGGTATTCTCTCAGTATTCTCATACCTTGGATATTCAATCAATACCAGTGTAGGTACTGATGTGAAAGGAGTTTGCATGTGGAATTAAGGTTTACTCATTAGGTGAATTTAAACTAGGAGTGTAGACAGGATGCTTCAGGTTGGCCCTATACAGTTACTTCCACCCTTAAAAGAAAAAAAAAAGTAAGTCAGATACACGAGGAAGAAGAAAGCGGATGAAAGATGAGGCACGTGGGGAGATCAGAGAGATCTAAACCATCAGGACTTGACACACTGTTATTGGTTTTGAAATGGAGAAAAGGATGACAAACTGAGGAAAGCAGACAGCCTCTAGAAAATGAGAATGACCCCTGGGTGACAGCCAGATAGGAAATAGGGACCTCAGTTCTACAATCCCCTCCCTCACCAAGCCAGAACTGAATTCAGCCTCCCACCTGATGAGCTTGTGAGCAAATTCTTTCCTAAAGCTTCTAGCAAGAAGCACAGCCTTCTCTGAGAACTCAGCTGTGGATTTCATTAAGGTAGGATTTAAATACAAATACACAGGTATATACAATATTAAATGAATACACAAAGATACTTATACATGCTGACTTTAACATTAAGCTATAGTTTGCATTATATCAGAAGAGAAATCATGGAATATGCTATATTCCTTCATGACAAATACATTTAACCTGTTTTTAAATGATGAAGAATAAAAAGAGAAACAAAATTTTAAAATGTATTATCAAGGCAAAAATTGTGGCATGAAAAGCTATTTCAGCAAGGAAGACTATTCAGACTGTCAACTTAAAAAATATTCACAACCCGAAAGTTGAGAGTTATGTGTTCCTGAGTGGGAATTTTTAGGACTTCAAGGCTGGGAGGCAGTATCTCAAGCAACCCTGAGAGAACTGCTTTGAGGAAGCAAGGGCAAGAACCAGGTTACATAGAAGTTTTGCAACAAAACACAGGTAGTCTGAGCCTCAAAAGATTATTGTTCATTAAGGAGAACCAGATAGCTCAAGTTAAGGAATTTAGCACTTTCTGTGTATGGGGAAATGCAAGAGCCTGGGCTAACTGAAGTCATCCTTTTGATATGCCCCTCAGCTAACTGGGACCAGTATGCTGTGTTTTCACATCCTGAGCTTCCTCAGGACTCACTATAGGGCATGACTGCAGTCCGATGGCTGCTAAATGGCAGATATTCTTTTCTTCCTGAATCCCTTCAGTGCTCACCAGTTCATCATTGGTGGTGGCTGCAATAGCTGACGACTGTGATATTCTTTATTTACTGATATGGCAGAAAATTTTCCATTTTGCAATAGAGGACAAACCGAACTTTCCACATAAACTAGGACAATGTGAAAGTGAAAGTGTTACTTGCTCAGTCATGCCCCACTCTTTGTGATGCCATGAACTGTAGCCCGCTAGGCTCCTTTGTCCATGGAATTCTCCAGGCAAGAATACTGGAGTGAGTTGCCATTCCCTTCTCCAGAGGATCTTCCCGACCCAGGGATCGAACCGGGGTCTTCTGCATTGCAGGCAAATTCTTTACCATCTGAGCCACCAGGGAAGGAAACTAGGACAAGAGGGGCTGTAAGCACTTAATGAATTAGTCGGAAAGTTTTGGAGGCTGTCGGGAAGGTTGATCAATGCGGTGTGTCAAATGATCACACTGAGTTACTTCCTTGTTTACAATTGTCTTTCTCCCTGATTAGGTTCACCTGTATTTGCTAGTTGGCACCCATCCAGCTAGGTTCCTATCTTCCCAAAGATACTGAAGAATAAGTGTCCTACCTCTTTAGATGTTTCCAGGTGAAAGAGATCGTTCCCACCTACTGGAGAAAGATATTTCCTGAGCTGTAAACTGACAAGAGACTGAGGGAAGACATATGTATATTTCAAAGAGCCTTTAAAGAATTCACAATGACCAGTTTTCTAGAGTAAATCCTCTGAGAAAAGGCAGATCAGTATCCCATAGTAAGGAAAAACCCTATTTCAAGCTGATAGGAACAATCATGATCAGTATTCTAAGGTCTCAGTACTGAACCAGATAGTTAAATTATGACCACATTTATATATTACATATTCTATTTTAATATATAACAACTATGTCTTATAAAATTTTATCAGGTCTGATTCTGTTGTAAATGCAGCAAAGGAAAACCAATGAAATTTTGAAAATAATCTAATGCTGTTATATTTCCACCACTTTTCAGTATAGCCTTAATCAGTCACTATTATGAACTCTGATGAGGTTTAAAAATGTATTCTAAGTAACACTGAAGTATTACAGAGTATATCAATGAGTGTAGTCTTAGGCAAACAGAGGCCAAGTGCTCCTACGTATCCTTGGCCTAGTTCAAAATACCAAGTCATTCCTCTAAGGAAATGCAGGATTTTAATCCCAGCCATTCTGTTTGACAGATATTTTTGTGTTTTTAATCATTCACCATTTCTTAGTTATTTTACTTACAAAGATCTGTCATAAAATTTTATAGTGAAAATGCCAAAAATAAAGGTAGTTACAGACTATCAAATATAATTAAATGAACACATGCTTTAAATTTATCATGTGATCGACATTTGGAATGCCAATATGATTTGTCAAATAAGAAAATAGAATGTGGGCTTCTCTGGTAGCTTGGACGGTAAAACATCTGCCTACAATGCGGGAGACATGGTTCGATCCCTGGGTCAGGAAGATCCCCTGGAGAAGGAAATGGCAACCCACTCCAGTATTCATGCCAAGAAAATCCCATGGACCAAGGAGCCTGGTGGACTACAGTCCATGGGGTCACAAAGAGTCAGACACGACTGAGAGACCTCTCTTCTTCACTTCACTCTAGAATAAGCATGTGGATGTTTGTGAGGACAAACAGTTATCTCCCTAAATATAGAAACTAGATTAATTTTTTTCTTTCTCAGGTTAATAGACATTAATGCCTTTATTATATTTGGAATGACTATCATTCTAATGTTATTAAATGCACAATGCATGAAGAGACTAAAAAGAATTTAAAACAGAAACTCTATTAAAAATGATGCAGATGGCATTTTATTGTACTTGTAGCAGGCGTCATGGATTCAGTCATTTTTGCTGGTTACATGTTGCTATTATACCGTATAATTTAATGATAATATGGTTTTATTATTTTCAGAAAACATGGTGCATAATGAAAAGTATAATATAATCCTGTTCTCATTCATGCCATTCTTAATAGTTTTTCCCATGATCTAGATCATTAATAAGATTATACATGCCATTCCTAGTACATTGATAGCTAGGCATTCTTGAGTGTAATTAGCATGTATTTCAAATATCTTGTGTTCAGTCTAAAGCTATGCTGGTTCAAAATGGTAGCAACTAGACCCTCATGGCTTTCTTATTTGAAAACTTAAATTAAAAAAATTAAACATCTGTCCCCAGTTGCACTGACCACTTTGCAAGTGCTTGATGACCAAGTGGCTAGTAGCTACAATATCAGCAATATTTTCTTCACTAATGAGAGTTCCATTAGACAGTATCAGTTGATGGAATATGCTTGCCAAATCAGTTTGACAGGCTACAGGCATGCAAAATACAGCCTAATATTTTATTTTTTATAAATGTAATGTAAAACTCTAGACAAAAATATGAGTGGAGTTTATTCATTCAATTAAATGATTTTTTGAGGCAAGTGATTTTTGATATAAGGAAAAAGAAAAGTATAAAAACTTCTTCCACCAGCTGATATACATATTATTCTGTAAGTAGTTTTTCCCAAACAACAAGTGCAAATACCAATCACTAAACTCCCAAACAGTATATCACTACAGAACTTCCAAGACTCAGATTATCATGTCACCTTAAATTAATTTAATCATATTTTATGTTGTTTTATAACATGGATTATTTTGGTGAGAAAGACAATGCCATAAAGCCAATAATTGTCTTGTCCAAAATGCCACTAATACTTTAATTGAGATATAATCTGTAGCTATTCCACTTCCATTCTAAAATATTTATTTCCCAAGCTATTGTGGAATAAAAATAGCAAGAATTTAGTAAAAACAATAAACATCAAAGTTATAAAACTGACTTTTTTGTGTGTGAAACATATAGGTCATCTGTAATTTGTGGAAAACATACAAATATATATGCCCATGTTGAATCTGAAGCAGTCTAAAAGTTTTATGTAGCAAACTGATGCTTATTTTTCTCCTTTTGTATTTCTAATCACCATGTCTAGAAGCTACATACTTACTGAAGCATAATAATGTCTCTCAGGAAAATAAACATCTATGGTCATGAATTCCAATACCTTGTGGAAACAGTACTTTCTTAACCAAAAACATGCCCAATTCTTTGATATCTATTAATTTGATATACAGCTCCATGGCTTAAACACTGTCAGCCAACTGTAAATTAATGTATATCTGAATCTGTCTCCTATACTGTGCACAGCTTTGAGGAACAGCTGAACAAGTGTTTTCTTTATACATGAAAGAAGGAATCTTATGTGAAATGCAACCTACTTGTCTTTAGCATCTATTCCACTAATCAAACCAGAATTTGGGGTTATTATGTTTAGTCAATGTATAGCCACAGGCTCTGAAAGATCAGTTTCACTTCACATATCACTGTGCTTTGGGAGAATGGCATTGAAACATGTATAATATCATGTAAGATCTAGGTTCGATGCAGGGTACAGGATGCTTGGGGCTGGTGCATTGGGATGACCCAGAAAGACAGTATGGAGAGGGAGGTGGGAAGGGGGTTCAGGACTGGGAACTCATGTACACCCGTGGTGGATTCATGTTGATGTATGGCAAAACCAATACAGTATTGTAAAGTAAAATAAAGTAAAAAAAAAAAAAAAAAAAGTGAAGTCACTCAGTCGTGTCCGACTCTTTGTGATCCCATGGACTGCAGTCTACCAGGCTTCTCTGTCCATGGGATTTTCCAGGCAAGAATACTGGAGTGAGTTGCCATTTCCTTCTCCAGGGGATCCTCCTGACCCAGGGATTAACCCAGGTCTCCTGCATTGCAACCAGATGCTTTACCCTCTGAGCCAAAGCATCTGCCTATATTTTAATGTTCTATTTTCTATTTCACCTATTTTTTCCACTTGGCACTATTCTTGCCCAGAAAGATGTTATAACTTTTGTCCTTAGCAATTTTATCAGAGTTGCTAAAAATATATTTTTCAGTCTTCTTCTATGGTAAACAATCTTTTTCTCTCTGAGGAGGTATTTGCACACAAGTCTGAATACTTCTCAGCAAGTCCTCCTACTGGTGAATAACTCAGCGGTCTAACTACATTTATAATTAGAATATAAATTATGAAAATACTGTAATCATTCTTGGGCAGGACTATAGGCCAAACTATCTAGAAAATACAGAATGCATTTTCACAATATTCTGTATAACAAGACAGTTCTGAACAGTAAGGAGAAGTTTATAGATAATTATTAATAGTTCTATACTGTTAAGACCTTTTTGTCCTTATTTTTCATAAACCAACTTGCATGAATACTTAAACTGTGTCTTTACTCAGACATGTATTAAATTGGGAATAACTTGTAAGGAAAAGTTGAAATTCAATATATAATAATAAAAGGCTTCAAAATACACTAAAATATCACTGATAATTCACTAACAATCATAGACAACTCTGCATGTACTGAATTCAGTAGTAACTCTTAAAGAAGCTTGCCTGAGTATAACTTATTTTTAGATGCAGATTACTTAGTTTAATGATTATTAAATCATTGATACATTTTAAAACAATTCAAAACAATAAAATCAATAATGTATATATACATTATCCATACTTAGTACACAATAATAAAAATTCATTGAGTATTCAAAATTGTAATTTATAGTGATTTTTAGTCACTTTTAAGCATTATTAGAATTAGGAAAAATGTATTCCAATTTAAACAGTATAAAATGGTCAGCAAAAGATTTAAAAGCATGAATCATATTAACATGGTTTTAAAAGAATGGAAAAAATAAAATATAAAATCAAGATAACATATGACATGTAGATAAAACTGTGTGTGGGGACGCTAAGTCACTTCAGTTGTGTCCAACTCTTTGCAACCCTATGGACTGTCGCCCACTGGGCTCCTCTGTCCATGGGATTCTCCAGGCAAGAATACTGGAGAAGGGTGCAGTTCCAAGATGGTGGAAGAATAGGACAGGGAGACCACTTTCTCCCCCACAAATTCATCAAAAGTTCATTTGAATGCTGAGCAATTTCCACAAAACAACTTTTGAATGCTGGCAGAGGACACCAGGCACTCAGAAAGGCAGCCCATTCTCTTTGAAAGGAGGTAGGACAAAATATAAAAGACAAAAAGAAAGACAAGAGAGTTAGGGACAGAGACCCATCCTGGGGAGGGAGTCGTGAAGGAGAAATTTCCAAATAGTAGGAAACCCTCTCACAGGTGGGATGTGGGGAGTTTGGGAATCTCAGAGGGCATCATAACTGGGAGAAACAACAACAACAAAATCACACCTAATCAAAACTGCCAGCAGAGAAGAAGCCCAGACACTCACTTCCGCCACTAGTGACTGGGGACTGGACAGGGAGCTGCGGACTGCATACTTGGTACTTAGGGTAAGGATGGGGCCTAAATGCCCTGAGACAATCTGAGAGAGCTAATGTGAGAAAGCAACCCAAGATGTGGAATCTCCAGAGAAAAAGAAAAAAAGACCTTTCCCCGCAAAAGGCTCTGACTTGCAGCCTGGCCTGCTCACAGAGCAAAGGATTGAGTGAATAACAAAGGAGAGCTAGGCTGCATACAGGCCCCTCCCCCTCACCAGAAGCAGAGAGGCAGGCGGGTGGCAGCCAGAACCAGAAGCCAAGGAGCTGCTGCAATCTTGGCCCCAGAAACCGGCATCCTCCACCAAACTGTGAGCAGGCTCCCAATTGTTAACCAAGTCTTCCTGGGATCCTGGACAGTTGACATTTGTCAGGAGGGTCACAGCCCAAGGTCAACTCCCCAGAGGAGACACACAGCACACCTGAGACTTGTGCTCTCATGGCATACCCAGGAAACCGAGTGGCTTGGACCAGGGAAGTGATGAAGATGCACAGTCCACCTGGGACAGTGTACTCACAATGTACCTGGTCGCTTGAGCTACTCAGACTTGGGAAGTGTACAAAATGCACGCCCAACTGAGTCTGCGCCCTTGCAGAGTATCCAAGAATCTGAGTGGCTTAGATCTGCGAAGTGCATGAACTGGAGGGTCTGCTTTGGACAGTGCCCTTGTAGAGCACTCTGGAGCCTGAGCAGTATAGACCCAGGAAGCACATGGTGCCATGAGTTGGGGCAAACCCAGTGTGGTCCATACACTGCAAGCACTCACCACACATGCCAGCGATATTTGTTTGCACTGTCCCTCCCTCTCCACAACACAGAAAAAATGAGCCTAAATAAGTGACCATCCTCCCTGCCTAGTCAGGGCAGAAATTAGACAATGAAGAGACTTGCAAACAGAGGAAGCCAAAATGAACAAAGAGGGAACTGCTCTGGAAGTGACAGGTGGAACAAATTAAAACATTATAGTTAACATTGACTAAGTATTGGGTGGGTGGGTTGGCAGGGCGGGGTTATAGACCTTGAGTAACTGAAACTGAACTGACCCCACACTGCCCACAACAACACCAGAGAAATTCCTACATATATTTTTTACTATTATCACTTTTTTTTAATTTTTAATTTTTTATTTTTTTATTATCACTTTTTGATTAAAAAAAAATTAAGTCCTTTACTACTTCTTTAATTTTCATTTTTATAATCTATTGCCTTGCAAAAAAAAGACCCTATTTTTAAATCAAATTTCATATATATATATATTTTAAAATAATTTTTGTGATTTTGTTTTGTATTTTTAATATTCTATTTTTGATAGTCTAACCTCTACTGTAGATTTTTAATCTTTGCTTTTTGGTATTTGTTATTAATTCTGTACCTTTAAGAATTTAATCTTCAGTATCCATTTTCACTTAGGGGTGTGATTACTTGCTTGATTGCTCTCTTCCCTTTTGAGTCTCCCTTTTCTCCCCCAGGTCACCTCTATCTCCTCCCTCTCCCTTCTCTTCTTTACTTAACTCTGTGAATCTCTCTGGGTGTTCCAGATTGTGGAGAGCACTCAGGAAACTGATTACTGGCTAGACTGCTCTTTCCTCTTTTGATCCCCCCTTTCTCCTCTTGGTCACATCTATCTCCCTTCTCCCTCTTCTCTTCTCCATGTAACTCTGTGAACCTCTCTGGGTGTCCCTCAATGTTGAGAATTGTTTCACCATTAACCTAGATGTCTTATCATGTGTGCTGTATGGATGGAGAAGTCTTGCGTCTACTGTAAGAATAAGACTGAAAGCCAGAGACAGGAGGCTTAACTCCAAAACTTGACAGTATTAGAGAACTCTTGACTCCAGGGAGCATTAATAGACAAGAGATCACCCAAAAGCCTTCATACCTATACTGAAACCAAGCTCAAACAGCCAACAATTCCAGAGCAAGACAAGCAATGTAAATTCTCCAGCAAAGCAGGAACACAACCCTGAGCATTAAAAAACAGGCTGCCCAAAGCCATGCCAAACCTGCAGACACTCCAAAACTCACTACTGGACACTTCATTGCACTTCAGAGAGAAGAGATCCAGCTTCACCCACCAGAACACAGACATAAGCTACCCTAACCAAGAAACTTTGACAAGCCACTAGTCCAACCCCACCCATGGGGAGCAGGCTCCAAAATAAAGAGGAACCACAAACTTCCAGCCTACATAAAGGGTGGCCCAAACACAACAACCTAAACAAAATGAAAAGGCTTAGAAATATTCATCAGGTAAAGGAACATAATAAATGCCCACCAAATCAAGCAAAAGAGGAGGAGATATGGAGTCTACCTGAAAAAGAATTCAGAATAATGATAATAAAGATGATCCAATATCTTGAAAACAAAATGGAGCTACAGATGAATAGAGACAAGGATTGAGAAGATGCAAGAAATGTTTAACAACGATCTAGAAGAAATAAAGAAGAGTTAATCAATAATGAATAATGCAATAACTGAGATCAAAAGCACTCTGGAGGGAACCAAGAGTAGAATAACTGAGGCAGAAGATAGGATAAGTGAGGTGGAAGATAGAACGGTGGAAATAAATGAAGCAGAGAGGAAAAAAGACTTAAAAGAAATGAAGAAAACCTTAGAGAACTCTGGGAGAATGTTTAACACCCCAACATTAGAATTATAGGAGTCCCAGACGAAGACAAAAAGAAAGGCCATGAGAAAATACTTGAGGAGATAATAGTTGAAAACTTCCCTAAAATGGGGAAGAAAATAGCCACCCGAGTCCAAGAAACCTAGAGTCCCAAACAGGATAAACCCAAGGTGAAACACCCCAAGACACCTATTAATCAAACTAACAAATATCAAACGCAAAGGGAAACACGACTGAGTGACTTCACTTTCACTTTTCACTTTCATGCATTGGAGAAGGAAATGGCACCCCACTCCAGTGTTCTTGTCTGGAGAATCCCAGGTATGGGGGAGCCTGGTGGACTCCCATCTATGGGGTCGCACAAAGTTGGACACAACTGAAGCTTATTAGCAACAGCAGCAGCAGCAGTCATATATTAAGTTGTCAGTAAGTAGATAGGTAGTATGCCTCCAGCCATAAATAAACAAAATGTCTGACTTTACTTTTCAACAGGTTAATTTAATTGTCTACTTTTGCTCATTTTTTTTAGATTAATAAATTGCGTATGTTTAATTGATAAAGGTAACTGAGAAAAAAATATGTTTCTAAGTGTTTAATTTTATAATAACCAGCAACTGTTTATAATCGCTAGTTTCATGTCAGATTTACTCACCTAATTCAGTCTAAAGATTTCAATAGTGAAATGAATTATGTAACTATCAAAGCAATGTATAGTATATATTTACTTGTCCACTATGGGTTAAAAATTAAGTGTGTCTGTATACTAAAAACTATTTTTAATAATTAAATTAGCCTTTTTATGGCCACTAAAAACTAACTTCCCTTTAAATGTTAATATTTAAACATCAATAGCATTGAGAAAAGTGGCAAGGTCAATTCATCAGCTAACATTATAATTAAAAGATGCACTTTACTGTGACATAAAAGATAATTGGAATTTATGTCTACATATGCCAATGAAAGAGAATAGTATCTGTGAAAGAAAAAAGAAGGATTCACAAATTCCTAGAACCATGGTAGGGATAGACCAGAAAATAGTACTCTCATTTCTTTCATCACTCTGGCCTCACACATTGAAGTAAGAGATTGAAGTTGCAGCCAGGGCATTATAGCGGCAGAACTACTTTACTAGTTGATAAATTTCAGTATGAACCACAGAGATATTTACAAATGTAAAAACTTCAGCCTGGACATGGCGAGCACTTGATTTTATATATTTTGTTGTTAGTTGCTCAGTGATGTCTGACTCTTTGCTACCATATAGACTACAGGAATTTTCAGGATTTTACAGGAATTTCCAGGCCTTTAGAGGAATTTCCAGGAATGAATGCTGGACTGGGTTGCCATTCCTTTTGCCAGGGGATCTTTCCAACCCAGGGATCAAAACAGGGTCTCTTGCACTGCAGACAGACTCTTCACCGTCCAAGCCCCAAAGACCCATATATTGTTAGTTAATCTCGAAAGTCTTTGCTTTGCTATTGTTCTGTATTCACTTACATTCCCACTAAAATGAATACTCATTAAATGTGTGTGTATATACTGCTATAATGTTTATGCAATTATACAATTCTAGAAAAATTAATGATATTCGATCTGGTTATGCAGTTCAAGTTTATAGTTCTCATTGTGTGTGTTGATGTGTATGTTCAGTTTTATCATTAAGCATGAATTTTTGTGACTGATGCAAGATCTGTTGCTAATATAAATTTTTTTCAGTTGAATCTTTAAAACTATTGCATCAGTTCAGTTCAGTCCAGTCGCTCAGTCATGTCTGACTCTTTGTGACCCTATGGAGTGCAGTACGTCAGGCCTCACTATCTATCACCAGTTCTGGGAATTGACTCAAACTCATGTCCATTGAGACTGTGATGCCATCAAACATTCTCATCCCCTTCTCCTCCTGCCGTCAGTCTTTCCCAATATCAGGGTCTTTTTAAATGAGTCAGCTCCTCACATTAAGTGGCCAAAGTATTGGAGTTTCAGTTTCAACATCAGTCCTTCCAATGAATATTCAGAACTGAATTCCTTTAGGAAGGACTGGTTGGATCTCCTTGCAGTCCAAGGGACTCTCAAGAGTCAGCTCCAACACCACAGTTCAAAAGCATCAATTCTACAGTCCTCAGTTTTTTTATAGTCCAATTCTCACATCCATACATGACCACTGGAAAAACCATAGCCTTGACTAGATGGATCTTTGTTGGCAAAGTAATATCTCTGCTTTTTAATATGCTGTTTAGGTTGGTCATAACTTTTCTTTCAAGGTATAATTGTCTTTTTATTTCATGGTTGCAGTCACCATCTGCAGTGATTTTGGAATCCCAAAAGATAAATCTGACACTGTTTCCACTGTTTCCCCATCTATTTCCCATGAAATAATGGGACCGGATGCCATGATCTTCGTTTTCTGAATGTTGAGCTTCAAGCCACCTTTTTCACTCTCATCTTTCACTTTCATCAAGAGGCTTTTAGTTCCTCTTCACTTTCTGCCATAAAGGGTGATTTCATCTGCATATCTGAGGTTATTGATATTTCTCCTGACAATCTTGATTCCAGCTTGTGCTTCTTCCAGTCCAGGGTTTCTCATGATGTACTCTTCATATAAGTTAAATAAGCAGGGTGACAATATACAGCCTTCATGTATTCCTTTTCCTATTTGGAACCAGACTGTTGTTCCTTGTCCAGTTCTAACTGTTGCTTCCTGACCTGCATACAGATTTGTCAAGAGGCAGGTCAGGTGGTCTGGCATTCCTATCTCTTTCTGAATTCTCTCTTGACTGTGTGGATCACAATAAGTTGTGGAAAATTCTAAAAGAGATGGGAATACAAATTATAAGCTGAAGGGTTAATAGGGTAGCAGAGATGTGCCTGCAAACGGGCGTCTCTGCTAGGGTTGGACGTCCTTGCAAACAAGGAGCTCTGCCAAAAAGTCTGGACACAGCCTTGAGTTTAATGGTCCCTTGCAAACGGGGGGAGCATTCCCTTCTTGTGATAAAGAAGGCATAGAGGGCTTTGTGCAGAGTCTGCAGTAGACTAGGATTTTACTCCCCTTTGCTATACGATAACATGTATGCACCTGCGCTGTGCTGAAAGGCTTATTAATGCAGTCTGGAATTCTGCCTAGGGGGCTTTTATAATAAATGGCAATTAGTTTTTTGCCCAGTTCTGTTCCTCCAGCCGGAGTGTGTGTGTGTGTCGTCTGCCTCGTGTGTCTCGTTCTGTGTCATTTCACTCGTAATCTCCAACAATAAGTTGATTTTTCATGAAGCAGTTAAATGTTTCAGCTTTTTAATAGATATATTATTTTGAAAATTAGGCAGGCATATAAAGAAAACATTTCGGACTTTTCCATTTGTATCAGTTTAGTTCAGTTCATTTCAGTCACTCAGTCATGTCCGACTCTTCGAGACTCCATGAATTGCAGCATGCCAGGCTTCCCTGTCCATCACCAACTCCCAGAGTTCACTCAGACTCATGTCCATCCAATCAGTGATGCCATCCAGCCATCTTATCCTCTGTCATCTCTTCTTTCTCCTGCCCCCAATCCCTCCCAGCATCAGAGTCTTTTCCAATGAGTCAACTCTTCTCATGAGGTGGCCAAAGTACTGGAGCTTCAGCTTTAGCGTCATTCCTTCCAAAGAAATCCCAGGGCTGATCTCTTTCAGGATGGTCTGGTTGGATCTCCTTGCAGTCCAAGGGACTCTCAACAGCCTTCTCCAACACCACGCTTCAAAAGCATCAATTCCTCGACTCTCAGCTTTCTTCACAGTCCAAATCTCACATCCATTACATGACCACAGGAAAAACCATAGCCTTGACTAGATGGACCTTTATTGGCAAAGTAATGTCTCTGCTTTTGAATATGCTGTCTAGGTTGGTCATAACTTTTCTTCCAAGAGGTAAGCGTCTTTTAATTTCATGGCTGCAGTCACCATCTGCAGTGATTTTGAAGCCCAGAAAAATAAAGTCTGACACTGTTTCCACTGTTTCCCATCTATTTCCCATGAAGTGATGGGACCAGATGCCATGATCTTCGTTTTCTGAATGTTGAGCTTTAAGCCAACTTTGTCACTCTCCACTTTCACTTTCATCAAGAGGCTTTTTAGTTCCTCTTTACTTTCTGCCATAGGGGAGTGTCATCTGCATATCTGAGGTTATTGATATTTCTTCTGGCAATCTTGATTTCAGCTTGTGCTTCTTCCAGCCCAGGGTTTCTCATGATGTACTCTGCTTATAAGTTAAATAAGCAGGGTGACAATATACACCCTTAACGTACTCCTTTTCCTATTTAGAAACAATCTGTTGTTCCACGTCCAGTTCTAACTGTTGTTTCCTGACCTGCATACAGGTTTCTCAAGAGGCAGGTCAGGTGGTCTGGTATTTAAATCTCTTTCAGAATTTTCCACAGTTTATTGTGTTCCACACAGTCAAAGGCTTTGGCATAGTCAAGAAAGTAGAAATTAATGTTTTTCTGGAACTCTCTTGCTTTTTTGAATATCCAGTGGATGCTGGCAATTTGATTCTGGTACCTCTCCATTTTATAATTAGCTGTAACAAAATTTTTCATGTTTACTTCTAGTTCAACATTTCTTTCACAAAGTTACTAGAAGTTTTATTAGTGCTAAGAACATTAATGCAACAAAATACAGCCCATATTACAAACAGAATTTTGAGAGCTCTAGTCCATGGGGTCACAGAGTCTTGGACATGACTGAGCAACTAACACTTTATTTCAGACAAAGAAAACTTGGGCTGAATTACATGTAATTTTACTGGTAGCTCAGATGGTAAAGCGTCTGCCTGCAATGCAGGAGACCTGAGTTCAATCCCTGGGTCAGAAAGATCCCCTGGAGAAGGAAACGGCAACCCACTCCAGCATTCTTGCCTGGAAAGTCCCATGGACTGAGGAGTCTGGTAGGCTACAGTCCATGGGGTCACAAAGAGTCGGACACAACTAAGCGACTTCAATTCACTGAAGTATGGAACTATCATTTCTCTTTCTTAATAATCAAAAAAGTACAATTTGTCTCACATATCTAACAATTCTATTTAATGCTTATTTTAAAAGGGGCATCTAAAAATATATTCTTAAAATCACTTTAAATACTTAGGTATTAATTAATACTTAATCACCTTAAAATATTTCAGTAAGCATTTTAATTCCATACTTAATTTTATTCTTAATAGAGTACTGTGTTAAATGGAGCTTTAAATATTTGTTATGTAAAAAAATGTAAATAACTTCCAAAAAAGAGTAAATAATGGCATTTTTAGGATATAAAGATAATATATATAATTACCTTAAACATAAATGGGTTGAATGCCCCAACCTAAAGGCAAAGACTGGCTGAATGGATACAAAAACAAGACCCCTATATATGCTGTCTACAAGAGACCCACCTCAAAACAAGGGACACATACAGACTGAAAGTGAAGGGCTGGAAAAGATATTCCACACAAATAGAGACCAAAAGAAAGCAGGAGTGGCAATACTCATATCCGTTAAAATAGACTTTAAAACAAAGGCTGTGAAAAGAGATAAAGAAGGCCACTACATAATGATTCAAAGATCAATCCAAGAAGAAGATAAAACAATTATAAATATATATGCACCCAACATAGGAGCACCTCAATAAGTAAGACAAATGCTAACAAGTATGAAAGGGGAAATTAACAATAACACAATAATAGTGGGGGACTGTAATACCCCACTCACATCTATGGACAGATCAGCTAAACAAAAAATTAACAAAGAAACACAAACTTTAAATGATACAATAGACCAGTTAGAACTAATTGATATCTATAGGACATTTCACCCCAAAACAATGAATTTCACCTTTTTCTCAGGTGCTCATGGAACCTTCTCCAGGATAGATCACATCCTGGGCCATAAATCTAACCTTGATAAATTCAAAAAAATTGAAATCATTCCAAGCATCTTTTCTGACAATAATGCATTAATATTAGATCTCAATTGCAGGAGAAAAACTATTAAAAATTCCAACATATGGAGGCTGAACAACATGCTTCTGAATAACCAAGAATCACAGAAGAAATCAAGAAAGAAATCAAAATATGCATAGAAACGAATGAAAATGAAAACATAACAACCCAAAACCTGTGGGACACTATAAAAGCAGTGCTAAGAGGAAAGTTCATAGCAATACAGGCATACTTCAAGAAACAAACAAACAAACAAAAAAGTCAAATAAACAACCTAACTCTACACCTAAAGCAACTAGAAAAGGAAGAAATGGAGAACCCCAGAGTTAGTAGAAGGAAAGAAATCTTAAAAATTAGGGCAGAAATAAATGCAAAAGAAACAAAAGAGACCATAGCAAAAATCAACAAAGCCAAAAGCTGGTTCTTTGAAAGGATAAATAAAATTGACAAACCATTAGCCAGACTCATCAAGAAACAAAGGGAGAAAAATCAAATCAATAAAATTAGAAATGAAAATAGAGAGATCACAACAGACAACACAGAAATACAAAGGATCGTAAGAGACTACTATCAGCAGTTGTATGCCAATAAAATGGACAACGTGGAAGAAATGGACAAATTCTTAGAAAAGTAGAACTTCCCAAAACTGAACCAGGAAGAAATAGAAAATCTTAACAGACCCATCACAAGCACAGAAATTGAAACTGTAATCAGAAATCTTCCAGCAAACAAAAGCCCACGTCCAGACAGCTTCAGAGCTGAATTCTACCAAAAATTTAGAGAAGAGCTAACACCTATCCTACTCAAACTCTTCCAGAAAATTGCAGAGGAAGGTAAACTTCCAAACTCATTCTATGAGGCCACCATCACCCTAATACCAAAACCTGACAAAGATGCCACAAAAAAAGAAAACTACAGGCCAATATCACTGATGAACACAGATGAAAAAATCCTCAACAAAATTCTAGCAATCAGAATCCAATAACACATTAAAAAGATCATACATCATGACCAAGTGTGGTTTATTCCAGGGATGCAAGAATTCTTCAATATCCACAAATCAATCAATGTAATTCGCCACATTAACAAATTGAAAAATAAAGCCATATCAGTGTCTCAATAGATACAGAGAAGGCCTTTGACAAAATTCAACATCCATTTATGATAAAAACTCTCCAGAAAACAGGAATGGAAGGACAATACCTCAACATAATAAAAGCTATATATGATAAACCCACAGCAAACATTATCCTCAATGGTGAAAAATTGAAAGCATTTCCCCTAAAGTCAGGAACAAGGGTGCCCACCTTCACCACCACTATTCAACATAGTTTTGGAAGTTTGGGCCACAGCAATAAGAGCAGAAAAAGAAATAAAAGGAATCCAGATTGAAGAAGAAGTAAAATTCTCACTGTTTGCAGATGACATGATCCTCTACATAGAAAACCCTAAAGACTCCACCAGAAAATTACTAGAGCTAATCAATGAATATAGTAAAGTTGCAGGATATAAAATCAACACTCAGAAATCTCTTGCATTCCTATACACTAATAATGAGAAAGAAGAAAAAGAAATTAAGGAAA
Organism: Ovis aries; assembly: GCF_016772045.2. Lineage (NCBI taxonomy): Eukaryota > Metazoa > Chordata > Mammalia > Artiodactyla > Bovidae > Ovis > Ovis aries. Next base: position 15,894,755 of record NC_056065.1, read on the forward strand.
CAATTCCATTCACCATTGCAACGAAAAGAATAAAACACTTAGGAATATACCTACCTAAAGAAACTAAAGAATTATATATAGAAAATTATAAAACACTCATGAAAGAAATCAAAGAGGACACAAATAGATGGAGAAATATACCATGTTCATGGATTGGAGGAATCAATATGGTGAAAATGAGTATACTACCCAAAGCAATCTACAGATTCAATGCAATCCCTATCAAGCTACCAACGATATTTTTCACAGAACTAGAACAAATAATTACACAATTTGGATGGAAACACAAAAAACCTCAAATAGCCAAAGCAAAATTGAGAAAGAAGAATGGAACTGGAGGAATCAACCTGCCTGACTTCATGCTCTGCTACAAAGTGACAGTCATCAAGACAGTTTGGTACTGGAACAAAGACAGAAATATAGATCAATGGAACAAAATAGAAAGCCCAGAGATAAATCCACACACCTATGGACACCTTATCTTCAAAAGGAGGCAAGAATATACAATGGATTAAAGACAGTGTCAGACTTTATTTTTGGGGGCTCCAAAATCACTGTAGATGGTGACTGCAGCCATGAAATTAAAAGATGTTTACTCCTTGGAAGAAAAGTTATGACCAACCTAGACAGCATATTCAAAAGCAGAGACATTACTTTGCAGACTAAGGTCCGTCTAGTCAAGGCTATGGTTTTCTGTGGTCATGTATGGATGTGAGAGTTGGACTGTGAATAAGGCTGAGTGCTGAAGAATTGATGCTTTTGAACTGTGGTGTTGGAGAAGACTCTTGAGGGTCCCTTGGACTGCAAGGAGATCCAACCAGTCCATTCTGAAGGAGATCAACCCTGGGATTACTCTGGAAGGAATGATGCTAAAGCTGAAGCTCCAGTACTTTGGCTACCTCATGCGAAGGGTTGAATCATTGGAAAAGACTCTGATGCTGGGAGGGATTGGGGGCAGGAAGAGAAGGGGACGCAGGATAAGATGGCTGGATGGCATCACTGACACGATGGACATGAGCCTGAGTGAACTCTGGGAGACTGTGATGGACAGGGAGGCCTGGCGCGCTGTGATTCATGGGGTCGCAAAGAGTCGGACATGACTGAGTGACTGAACTGAACTGAACTGAGCTGAAGACAATCTCTTTAACAAGTGGTGCTGGGAAAGCTGGTCAACCACTTGTAAAAGAATGAAACTAGATCACTTTCTAACACCATACACAAAAATAAACTCAAAATGGATTAAAGATCTAAATGTAAGACCAGAAACTATAAAACTCCTAGAGGAGAAGATAGGCAAAACACTTTCTGACATAAATCACAGCAGGATCCTCTATGATCCACTTTCCAGAATACTGGAAATGAAAGCAAAAATAAACAAATGGGATCTTATAAAAAGTAAAAGCTTCTGCACAACAAAGGAAACTATAAGCAAGGTGAAAAGACAGCCTTCTGAATGGGAGAAAATAATAGCAAATGCAGCAACTGACAAACAACTAATCTCAAAAATATACAAGCAACTTCCGTGAACTTCCAGATGTGCAAGCTGGTTTTAGAAAAGGCAGAGGAACCAGAGATCAAATTGCCAACATCCGCTGGATCATGGAAAAAGCAAGAGAGTTCCAGAAAAACATCTATTCTGCTTTATTGACTATGCCAAAGCCTTTGCCTGTGTGGATCACAATAAAGTGTGGAAAATTCTGAAAGAGGTGGGAATACCGGACCACCTAACCTGCCTCTTGAGAAATCTGTATGCAGGTCAGGAAGCAACAGTTAGAACTGGACATCCAACAACAGACTGGTTCCAAATAGGAAAAGGAGTACCTCAAGGCTGTATACTGTCACCCTGCTTATTTAACTTCTATGCAGAGTACATCATGAGAAACGCTGGACTGGAAGAAACACAAGCTGGAATCAAGATTGCCAGGAGGAATAACAATAACCTCAGATATGCAGATGACACCACCATTATGGCAGAAAGTGAAGAGGAGCTAAAAAGCCTCTTGATGAAAGTTAAGAGGAGAGTGAAAAAGTTGGCTTAAAGCTCAACATTCAGAAAATGAAGATCATGGCATCCGGTCTCATCACTCCATGGGAAATAGATGGGGAAACAGTGGAAACAGTGTCAGACTTTTTTTGGGGGGGCTCCCAAATCACTGCAGATGGTGACTGCAGCCATGAAATTAAAAGACAGTTACTCCTTGGAAGAAAAGTTATGACCAACCTAGAAAACATATTCAAAAGCAGAGACATTACTTTACCGACTAAGGTGCGTCTAGTCAAGGCTATGGTTTTTCCTGTGGTCATGTATGGATGTGAGAGTTGGACTGTGAAGAAGGCTGAGTGCCGAAGAATTGATGCTTTTGAACTGTGGTGTTGGAGAAGACTCTTGAGAGTCCCTTGGACTACAAAGAGATCCAACCAGTCCATTCTGAAGGAGCTCAACCCTGGGATTTCTCTGGAAGGAATGATGCTGAAGCTGAAACTCCAGTACTTTGGTCACCTCATGGAAAGAGTTGACTCATTGGTAAAGGCTCTGTTGCTAGGAGAGATTGGGGGCAGGAGGAGAAGTGGATGACCGAGGATGAGATGACTGGATGGCATCACGGACTCGATGGACGTGAGTCTGAGTGAACTCCGGGAGATGGTGATGAACAGGGAGGCCTGGCGTGCTGTGATTCATGGGGTGGCAAAGAGTCAGACACGACTGAGTGACTGAACTGAACTGAGCTATGCAGCTCAAGTCCAGAAAAATAAATGACCCAATCAAATAATTGGCCAAAGAACTAAATAGACACTTCTCCAAAGAAGACATACGGATGGCTAACAAACACATGAAAAGGTGCTCAACATCGCTCATTATCAGAGAAATGCAAATCAAAACCACAATGAGGTACCATTTCACACTAGTCAGGATCGCAGCGATCCAAAATCTACAAGCAATAAATGCTGGAGAGGGTGTGGAGAAAAGGGAAACCTCTTATATTGTTGGTGGGAATGCAAATTAGTACAGCTGCTATGGAGAACAGTGTGGAGAAAAACTTTAAAAACTGCTAATAGAACTGCCTTATGGTGCAGCTATCCCACTGCTGTGCATACACACCGAGGAAACCAGAATTGAAAGAGACACATGTACCCCAATGTTCATTGCAGCACTGTTTATAATAGCCAGGACATGGAAGCAACCTTAATGTCCATCAGCAGATGAATGGATAAGAAAGTGTGGTACATATACACAATGGAGTATTACTCAGCCATGAAAAAGAATACATTTGAATCAGTTCTAATGAGGTGGATGAAACTGGAGCCTAGTATATAGAGTGAAGTAAGCCAGAAAGAAAAACACCAATACAGTATACTAACACATATATATGGAATTTGGAGAGATGGTAATGGCAACCCTCTATGCGAGACAGCAAAAGAGACACAGATGTATAGAATGGACTTTTAGACTCTGTGGGAGAGGGAGAGGATGGGATGATTTGGGAGAATGGCATTGAAGCATGTATACTATCAGGTAAGAAATGAATCTCCAGTCTATGCTCGATACAGGATACAGGATGCTTGGGGCTGGTGCATGAGGATCATCCAGAGAGATGATATGGGTTGGGAGGTGAGAGGGGGGTTCAGGATTGGAAACTCATATACACCCGTGGCTGATTCATGTCAGTGTAAATGGCAAAACCAATACATTATTGTAAAGCAAAATAAAGTAAAAATAAAAAGTAAAAATAAAAAATAAAGTAAAATTTAAAAAGGGGGCATCTAAAAATATATTCTTAAAATCACCTTAAATACTTAGGTATTAATTAATACTTAATCACCTTAAAATATTTCAGTAAGCATTTTAATTCCATACTTAATTTTATTCTTAATACAGTACTGTGTTAAACGGAGCTTTAAATATCTGTTATGTAAAAAATATAAATAACTTCCAAGAAATAGTAAATAATGGCATTTTTATGATATAAAGATATGTATGCTTATATGTACTTATATATAAAGTTACAGTTAAAATGGAATGGAATGTTTCACAGTTTCAACATAGTTAAATAAGATCAAATATTATCTCTTTGAAGATTCTATGCTTTTTCTACTTAAGCAAATTTTTTTGCCTATAATTTATGTTATCTGTGAATAAGTTAACTCATTAAGATATACTGATAAAAATGTAGTGTACAAAAGTTGGCAGGTTTTAAATTTTAGGTCCAGTAATGACATCTAAATTGGAATATAAAGAGGAGGTAATTATATCCCAGAAAGGTATAGTAGATAGAGTGGACAGAGAATAAAGTTGTTATATGTTCTTCATGGCCTGGAGTTCACTGATTGTGTAACCCTCATTGATTATAGGAGCACCTATGACTTTCTTTTAATGAATAGAATTATGTAAAGATAATGGCATATATGATATTCTATATATGCAATTATACACACTTATTTTTCAATTGCTGGCTTTAACAAAAACTTCTGTTGTGAATTTTAGAGCTACAAGAAATATATTTAAGGCATTCCAAATTCTTTCAAAGTACTGAAACCTATATTAAAATAGTGATAGTCCCCAATAATACTTTGTTCAACATATCATTATTTTCTCTCCAGAATTTTCAAAACCTTCAATGAACATCTACATTTCAGGTTTTTAATGCTGGTACTCTGGTGTATTATTGAACACTGTGTATTTAATGATACATCAGTTCAGTTCAGTTCAGCCGTTCAGTTCAGTCATTCAGTCGTGTCTGACTCTTTGCTACCCCATGAATCGCATCATGCCAGGTCTCCCTGTCCACCCCCAACTGCCAGAGTTCACTCAGACTCACCTCCTTTGAGTCAGTGATGCCATCCAGCCATCTCATCCTCTGTCGGCCCCTTCTCCTTCTGCCCCCAATCCCTCCCAGCATCAGAGTCTTTTCCAATGAGTCAATTCTTCGCATGAGGTGGCCAAAGTACTGGAGTTTTAGCTTCAGCATCATTCCTTCCAAAGAAATCCCAGGGCTGATCCTCTTCAGAATGGACTGGTTGGATCTCCTTGTAGTCCAAGGGACTCAAGAGTCTTCTCCAACACCACAGGTCAAAAGCAACAATTCTTCAGTGGTCAGCTTTCTTCACAGTCCAACTCTCACATCCATACCTGACTACTGGGAAAACCATAGGCTTGACTAGACGGACTTTTGTTGGCAAAGTAATGTCTCTGCTTTTGAATATGCTATCTAGGTTGCTCATAACTTTTCTTCCAAGGAGTAACTGTCTTTTACTTGGCTGCAGTCACCATCTGCAGTGATTTTGGAGCCCCCCAAAATAAAGTCTGACACTGTTTCCATTGTTTCCCTATCTGTTTCCCATGAAGTGATGGATAAATGGCTATAAAATTCACTAAACCCATTAAATGTGACTGCAAACAAATTCCAACTTTGTTTCATCTGGAAAATCAAATTTAACCAATTTCTAAATTGACAGTAATAGTGGGTTTTGAAGTATGTGTGCTAAGAGTCTAGCTATTTCTTTTGCCAAATATTTCCCTGGTGGCTCAGATGGTAAAGTGTCTGTTTACAACGCTGGAGACCCGGGGTTCGATCCTTGGGTCAGGAAGATCCCTTGGAGAAGGAAATGGCAATGGCAATCCACTCCAGTACGATTGCCTGGAAAATCCCATGGACAGAGGAGCCTGTAGGCTACAATGGGGTCGCAAAGAATTGGACACGACTGAGCAATTTCACTTTCAGTTTAACCCTTTTCTCAGCTTGTGGAAGCCAGCATTAGTATGTTTATCACCTATATTTGATTTGTTCTATTTTTTTTTTTTTTTTAGCAACAGCATATATCCTGGTACATAGTTTTCCTATGATGTTCAAAAACTTTTAATAGACTAGAATTTTGTCTATTGATTAAATTAACTCCATTCCTTTCTACTGTACTTGAGTATAAGTAGCATTTTCTAAAATCAATGCAAAATTCACTTTATCATATTTTTCTGGCCAAGATATTGTTTTATATCCCTTTTAAACTGAGAAATCTTATTGATTTTTTTTTTTCATTTCTTTTCTATAGGAGAATCTTTTGTTTACATCCAGGAGTGTAAGGTGCTGGCCAGAGCCATTCTGAAATGAGTGTTGTGGGGAGTGACACTGAGATCCTGTGTATAAATATAAGAAACAAGAGATTACTTGGCTCTGAATGTACCTCAAATTAACATCAAGCAAGAACAGATTTGGAGGCAGCTGATCTGGTGCTTGTCAATTAACAACTGAAAGTAGAGAATCTCACACATTAGTTTTCTGATCACAGCTGTACTCTAAAGAATCTGAAGGGAAACTTTTCTTAGAAAATAATATGCACATAGAAATGCATACATACAAAGATATTTTCTCACCTTAGTCCTTTTTGCATGCCAAGTTAAGCTGTGCTCTGAAGTTTAAGGTCAAAGTACATCAACCTACATTTTAAAATCCCCTTGTCCTAAGATTAATCTCTGGAGCCCACATGGCCAGAGTTATATTATATTCTTTGTGTGACTGACTTTCTATGTGTGCAGTCATGTTTTTTTTTATGAATCAATTCCTTGCCTATCTGAAACCACTAGGTATCCAATAGTAATACCTGGTATAATATCTCTTGACTTTTTTCTGCAATTTTCTTTCTACTCTAATTGAGCAAACTTGTCTGATTCAAAAGGTTCAACATTTATCTAGACACAAATCACCACAGTGGCTATGTCCACATGAGTATGTGTGTATGTTAGTTGCTCAGTTGTGTCTGTCTCTTTGCGATTCCATGGACTATACTCCACCAAGCACAAGTGTCCATGGATTTCTCCGGGCAAGAATACTGGAGCGGGTTGCCATTCCCTCCTCCAGGGGATCTTTCCAACCCTGGGATTGTACCTGGGTCTCCTGCACTGCAGGCAGATTCTTTACCATCTGCTCCACCAGGAAAGTGGTTGAGTCTACTCATAACCTAAATGCAACATGACCATTACTAAACTTATCATCTTAATCACAAACCATTTATTTTTATAGTCCTTATGTTAGTCATTCCATTCCTACTCTTGTTCTCAAGGTTTCTGGCCAATGAATGCAGATCCTAATACCCATCTGATTTTAATATATCACTCAAAATTAAAATTCTACAGGATCTCCCACCCAATAAGTTTGTGCCCCCTGTAAATCTTACAACATAAAACTAGCAAAGCAGAAATATCTTTTTGCTGTTAAGAAAAGAATAAGAAATAGATTGTACTGTTCTGCGGGGATCCTTAATGTAAGCTCATTAACCCTCTTGGAGAGAAAAAAGATGGGGCAAAGATAGAGAAAAGAGAAAAGTGAAAAAGAAAAAGACTTCTCTTGAAAGTAGTGAAGATTTAATAATCACTCCATCATTTATTGCAACTGAGACATCTCATTAATTGCCAGACATCCTGGAATGTGAAGTCAAGTGGGCGTTAGAAAGCATCACTACAAACAAAGCTAGAGGAGGTGATGGAATTCCAGTAGAGCTATTTCAAATCCTGAAAGATGTTGCTGTGAAAGTGCTGCACTCAATATGCCAGCAAATTTGGAAAACTCAGCAGTGGCCACAGGATTAGAAAAGGGCAGTTTTCATTCCAATCCCAAAGAAAGGCAATGCCAAAGAATGCTCAGACTGCCACACAATTGCACTCATCTCACATGCTAGTAAAGTGATGCTCAAAATTCTCCAAGCTAGGCTTCAGCAATACATGAACCATGAATTTCCTGATGTTCAAGCTGGTTTTAGAAAAGGCAGAGGAACCAGAGATCAAATTGCCAACATCCACTGGATCATCGAAAAATTGCCATGGACACGAATGAGCTACTGAACTGAACTGAACTGAATAATGTAATATATATTCTAAATATTTTAATAAACTCTATTTGGTAAAAGCTAAAATAAAATGAGTATATAACTATGTAAGAATTCTGTTATACAGAATTATGATAGTTCTAATTTTACTTTTTTGTGTTTTTCTAAACTTTTTTTAATGTTGAATAGCTGATTCACAATATTGTGTCAATTTGAAGTATGATTGATATTTTTATAAATTCTAATCCATTGTTATGATTCTATTCCTATGCTATACATTATATCCTTGTATCTTATTTATTTTATACCTAGTAGTTTATACCTCTTAATCCCATTCCTTTATGTGGCCCCTTCTTCCAAACTTCTCCCCACTGGTAACCATATCTAGTTTGTTCTCCATACCTATAAGTCTGTTTCTGTTTTGTTATATTTATTCATTTGTTTTATTTTTTAAATTCCACATACAAATGACAACACAGTATTTGTCTTTTTCCTGTCTAACCTACTTCACTAAGTATAATACCCCTTCAGGTCCATCCATGTTGTTACAAATGACAAAATTAATCCCTCTGTGTCTAACTTCCAGTGTGTGTGTGTGTGTGTGTGTGTGTGTGTGTGTGTGTGTGTGTATCTCACATATTCTTTACCCATTCATCTGTTAATAGACACTAGTTGATTTTTATATTGGCTACATTAAATAATGCTGCTATGAGCATTAGACTACTCATATCTTTTTGAATTAATGTTTTCATTTTCGTCAGATATATACCCAGGAGTGGAATGACTGGGACACATGGTAATTCTATTTTTGTTTTTTTTTGAGAAACCTTCATACTGTTTTCCCCAGTGAAAGCACCAATTTCATTCCCATTGACAGTAAGGGAGATCCTGCTGGGCTGCCATCTATGGGGTCGCACAGAGTCAGACACGACTGAAGTGACTTAGCAGCAGCAGCAGCAGACAGTACAATAGGGTCCGCTTTTCTCCACATCTTTGCCAACATTTATTTGTGTGTTTTTTTTTAATGATGGTCATTCTGACAGATGTTAGGTAATATCTCATTGTGACTTTTATTTGCATTTCTCTGATTAGTAATGCTGAGCATCTTTACATGTCCCATTGGCTGTGTTTTCTTCAGAAAAATGTTAATTCAGGTTCTTTGAACATTTTTTAACCAGGTTGTTGGGGTTTTTCTGAGAGTGGATTGTATCAACTGTTTATATAGTTTGGACATTAAACCCCTTATCAGTCGTATCATTTGCAAATATTTTCTTCCATTCAGTAAGCTGTCTTTTCATTTTGTCAATGGTTTCCTTTGCTATGCAAAATCTTTTAAGTTTAATTAGTCCCATTGGTTTCCCTTGCTTAGGGATACAGGTCCAAAAAAAAAAAAAAGTTTCTAAGAATTATGTTAAAGGGTATTACCATTTCATCAAAAACCATCAGGATATAAATAATCAGAAAAATGTATTCAACCAACAGGATCAAGTTGACATACATAGAATAATCTACCCAATCTGTCTGAAAGACCATCTCTGCCTTAAAGAGCCTACAGTTTCTTCTGGATTGGATGTCTGAAAATGTTTGCTAGAGTCAATTTTTCTAAGTGTATATAGAAAAACCAGGATCCTGAAATGCAATTTTACTACTTCTCAAAAGCCTTTAGCAAAAATATTGGGAAGACAGAAACTAGAAGACTCATCACAAAGAAAAGGTATTTGTTATTATCATTTTTCAGTCACTAGTTCAGTTCAATTAAGTTGCTCAGTCGTGTCCGACTCTTTGTGACCCCACGAATCGCAGCACTCCTGGGCTCCCTGTCCATCACCAACTCCCGGAGTTCACTCAACTCACATCCATCGAGTCAATAATACCGTCCAGACATCTCATCCTCTGTCATCCACTTCTCCTCCTGCCCCAAATCCCTCCCAGCATCAGAGTCTTTTCCAATGAGTCAACTCTTTGCATGAGTTGGCCAAAGTACTGGAGTTCCAGCTCTAGCATCATTCCTTCCAAAGAACACCCAGGACTGCTCTCCTTTAGTATGGACTGGTTGGATCTCCAAGGGACTCTCAAGAGTCTTCTCCAACACCACAGTTCAAAAGCATCAATTCTTCGGCGCTCAGCTTACTTCACAGTCCAACTCTTGCATCCATACATGACCACTGGAAAAACCATAGCCTTGACTACTCGGACCTTTGTTGCCAGAGTAATGTCTCTGCTTTTGAATATGCTATCTAGGTTGGTCATAACTTTCCTCCCAAGGAGTAAGCGTCTTTTAATTTCATGGCTGCAATTACCATCTGCAGTGATTTTGGAGCCCCCCAAAATAAAGTCTGACACTGTTTCCACTGTTTCCCCATCTATTTCTCATGAAGTGATGGGACCATATGCCACTAAGCCATGTCCAATTCTTTGCATCCCCATAGACTGCAACACACCAGGCTCCCCTGGCCTGCACTATATCCCAGAGTTTGCTCAAATTCATGTCCATTGAGTCTGTAATGCTATCTAACCATCTCTTTCTCTGCTACCCCCTCCTTTTTTTTTGTCTTCAATCATTTTCCAAAGAAATGGAATACTAAACTATTAATGAAGAGCAATGACATACGGTAACTACACAACAACAAAAATCAAACCAGCAAACAACATCAATAATACTAATTAAAGTATTCAAAATGTGCTATGTTAAAGTTCTCTGGCCCACATAACACATAAAATGTTGATAGTACTTACATATTTTAGCACATGGATGTTTAACTGAAAAATTTTGGAAATTAGAAAACACATGAGTGAGTGAAGTCGCTCAGTCATGTCCGACTCTTTGCGACCCCATGGACTGTAGCCTATCAGGCTCCTCTGTCCATGGGATTTTCCAGGCAAGAGTGCTGGAGTGGATTGCCATTTCCTTCTCCAGGGGATCTTCCCGACCCAGGAGTTGAACCCGGGTCTCCCACATTGTAGGCAGACGCTTTACCATCTGAGCCACCAGGGAAGCCATAAATGATTAAAATTCTAGAATTTTTCCAAAGTTAAAATGATTCTTTTCTTCCTAAATGCTTTTATTTTAAAATAGTACACTGTTGACTTTAAAGTCAACCCTTTTGAGGACACAGAGTACATGGTATTGCATGAGAGTCATTAGCAAAATATGTTTCTACATGTACTGAAAAAAATATGAAAATATTATTTGTCAAATCATAGTGTCCAAGAAAATGCAATCATTTCTAAGATTTCAAGCACAACACACAATATATAATGAACAGGATCAAGTTGTAAAAGTATATATGTCCTTTCAAAGGAAATATGCAATTTTGATAATTAAATTTTAAATATGTATATACTGTTTTTGTACATATATGAATGTTAAACAAGAAAATTGTATTTATTTTTGGTTCTATGGGTACAGAGTTATTTTTCTATTGTACCAACTGGGCTAGTTGTTTGTGATGGTGATGTTTTGGAAATGTCTTTCTCTTTTAATAACTGAAACTGTAAAAAAGGTCTGGGCATATAAAACTAATCAATAATAGATTGTTGTTGGATCATTGCATCTTAAGGCAAAATACATAACAGCTTTCTGCCTTAGTTTTCTCATTCCAAATGTCAGAATAATAACCTAGACTACACAAATACAATACCAGACTTAATTGCAAGTATCAAAATAACAAAATGCCTTTAGGAAATAATTTATTTTCTATGGCTAATTTATAAGAAACCACTAAAACAAAAGTGTTAAATTTTTGTCTGTTGAATCAATCACTGGTTGTTTTCATATCATGAATTAATTCATCTAAGAGGCTACATGAAAAAAAGATTTTTGAATATAGAATTATATTATAAGGTCTTTAAAGTTATAAGAAATCTCTCATTTTTACCCATGCCTAACGAAAACAAAAGAAAATTACAGTCTCAACATTTAAATAACAATTATTTGTGAATTTCATATATGAATATATATTGTGTATATATATATATATATATATATATATATATATATATATATTCAAGTAAATGCCTCTGTTTCTCACATCCAAATTTACCTTCTATCTTTACCTCAAAGATAAAGCCTAATTTACTCCTGAGCATACTGGAGTTTCATGTGCAGCATTTATCAAGAAAATTTTCTATCAATAAAAATGTTTATTCTTTTAAACTGCATTATTGAGAAAGAAAAAAAGCAGTCCCTGATATCCAGGAGCCAGCTGGTACTTTAGCTAGGCTTTGTTGTTCTCCTAAAATAATTTCACAGAATATCAACATTTAAAAAAACCTTTATGTGACCATGATGGATCAAGACAAAAACTAGAACACTCTGTAATCATGTCTGAATGCAAAAAAAAAATGTGAATATTTTCCAGGATACAAAATACCAAATGGCTCCTCCTGGGGATGATACAAATGATTAACTGATACATCCTTATCAGTTATAATTTAATTTCACTCTAGTCTGCCCTTTCTAGAGGTAAGATTTATTGAGATACTCAGTTGGACTTATCCCTGCGGCTTAGGAGTAACCTATTCAGTGCAAAACCCTTGTTTCCTTGGGCCAGGCCCCAAATCACCCAACCAAAACCCAAATCCTATCACAACTCAAACCCTACCATAAGTCTTTTATAACACCCTCATACTGAGATGCTCAAAGACAACATTTCAAACCAAATCAAATTTCCATCTGAGGGTTTCAAAAACTGTAGATATAAACCACATAGATGTTATTTTTAAAACAAAATACATCTCTAATGCCAAGAATCAAAATATTTTGCCCATGTGGATATGTTTTTATATTCTTTTATATTCAGATACTTTGGCCATCTGTTGTGAAGAGCCCACTCATTGGAAAAGACCCTGATGATAAGACTGAAGGCAAAAGGAGATGGGGGCAGCAGAGGATACACAACGGACATGAGTTCAAGCAAACTCTGGGAGATGGTGAAGGACAGGGAAGCCTGTCCTTAGCTTGCTGTAGTCCATGGGGTTGCAAAAAGTTGGATACAACTTAGTGACTGAAAAACAACAACAACAACATTCAAATGTAAACCTTAATACTTATTTTGTTTTAATTATGGAAACATCACTACAATTTACTTCATACCTTCCATATGCTCACTTTTCAGCTTTCTGGTAATAAGGAGAATAATGTTTAATTAGCCACTCCTAAATTATAAGCTTCTTGATCTCAGAGATTATATTTAATCTATAGGTTTAGTTAGCTATAATGTTCTTTTATCAAAAAGTGCTAACTAAAGCAATGAATTTACACCATAACAAATATGAGCTGGTAAATGAACTAGTTAATGAAAACTTATTGCTTGCATAGGAAAAAAGAACCAGATAAATGTATATGAGCAAGAAGTTGTATAATATAAATATTATGCTAAGAGGAGGAAAAGAGTTTGGGCTCAAGTTAGGGAAAACTTTATAATGATAAAAGGACTTGAGATTTTCAGATGTGAAGGAAGAAGGAAACAGAGTATTTGTTGGCAAAATAAAAAGGAATACATTGTAATCGCTTGGGAATAGTGAGAACATTGATCGAACTGAACCAGATAACTGGTTCATTCCATCTCCTAGCAAAGTGTTATGTTCATTGAAGTTGCTCAACATTAGGTTGATAATGCCAAATGACTAGCTTAAAATGATATAAAAGTGATACTGAGTCATAAATATCAAGAAGAATGTCTTAACGTAATGCAAACACAGTCATAATGCTTAAAGCAGAGTTTTGAGCATAAGAGTTACATAAGAAAAGAAATACATTAAGTAGATGATTGGGAGCAAGTATAATAAATATTTGTTGACCATTTTCATCCAATTGCTTTCTTAGTACAGGAGAATGTAAATGAATGAAGAGGACATGGAAATGGAAACTGGAAAACATAACATGAATAAAAGGATAATTTATTAGCACAGCTATCATGAAAACCCATTGCAATAATGGTTTGTTTGTTTCATTTTCTTCTCATTTCCTAAACAGCCTGTAGTTCCAGGAACAGTAGCATATATTTTTAAACAACAAATTATTTACTGTTGGAAATCAAACTGGAATATTCATACTCTGCCTAATGCAACTATTTCTGCTCATCACTAACACTGAAATAATAAAAGTGAACATATATACATAGACACATATATACATATATATTCATTTATATCCCATTCATGGCTCAAATGATCCTGCTATTTATACCTCAGGCTTCAAGTATAAAGCAAAATATGAATTTTCCAAAAAACTTTCTCTTTCTTGAAAGCAATATCAAATTATAAATGCAGAATATATGAAATACATGATTCACCCCGATTGCTTTGTTAAAGACTTTAGTAAAAAATGATAGTTTTCTTTCTTTGCAAAAATTCATATGTTTTTGAAACTACATTGTTTACATTTCAGTCATCACAGTTTTTGCTTCTATATTCCTTTTTTCCAGCAAAATAAATGCTAATCAAGTTAGTTATTCCTTCTGTCAAAGTGATTCACATTTGAAATTACCACATGTAATATAGTGACATAAAACTTAATAAAAACTAATCAAGAAATCACATAGTAAAAAAAAGTTGTATTTTCAGAGGTTGTTTTTTTTTTTTCTTTTAACATGAAAAAATTGCATTTGCTTATTTTAAAATTTATCTTCCCTGGTGGCTCAATGGTAAAGAATCCGCCTTCCAATGTAGGAGATGTGAGTTTGACCTTGGGTTGGGAAGATCCCCTGGAGAAGGAGATAGCAACTCATTCCAGTATTCTTGCCTGGACAGAGAAACTTGGTGGTCTGGAGTCCATGGGGTCACAAAAGAGTCAGACAAGACTCAGCGACTAAACACAGTTTTAAACTTATTACAATGGAAACTGTATTTTACGCTATGTTATGGAAAAGCTTAAATTTGTAAGTAGCACTCCAACTACACAAGTAATACCCAAAATATTGCCTGTTTTTTGTTTTGCTAAGACAGAATTGACAATAAATGTGATACTTATGTTTTCAAGTGCAGAAAGTCAGCACTATTTTCAAATTCATAATTCTTGAACTAAGGAGAAACTGAAAACATGTAAATCCTATTATTATTGTTTAGATCATTTGTAGTCTTTTCCTATTGTGTGTCTGCTCTTGTAATACTGTAAGAAATGTCTTTACTTTCTTAGATCCAATAATATTTGCCTTGGCAAGGTCTCACCTAATGGGATTAAGTTCTGGAAAGTCTGGGAAAATCTTCTGTTATCAATTGCGAACTCTGCCCTCTGTCCTCTGCCTCCATGAAAGTAATTAACAGCTCAGGTCACTCTTTTATCTTTTTAGTTCCCAACGGAGTTTCAGCTATTGGCTGCAGGCACTTCAACTCTGTCAACTGTCTCTAAAATGAACATGCACTTCACAACCTACAACTTAAGACAGATTATTCAACTGAAAGTTCACAATGCAGAGAGAGCAGACAGAAAGATGGTTGGTTCTTAAATATTCTTTGAAATTTGCCTTTAAAATGGAATAAGAGCCTCTACTAACCGACTAGATTAATTTGGGTCTTTCTTGGTCTTATTTTTCTTTTTAATCTTATGAGGTATGATTAATAAAAATGTAGTGTGGGCCACAGAAGGGCATTCCATAATTTTATGCAGAGCTTAAAACAAATTAAGGGTGTTACATGCCAAAGCCTTTGACTGTGTGGATCACAATAAACTGGAAGATTCTGAAAGAGATGGGAATACCAGACCACCTAACCTGCCTCTTGAGAAATTTATATGCAGGTCAGGAAGCAACAGTTAGAACTGGACATGCAACAACAGACTGGTTCCAAATAAGAAAAGGAGTATATCAAGGCTGTATACTGTCACCCTGCTTATTTAACTTCTATGCAGAGTACATTTTGAGAAATGCTGGACTGGAAGAAACACAAGCTGGAATCAAGATTGCCGGGAGAAATATCAATAACCTCAGATATGCAGATGATCCCACCCTTCTGGCAGAAAGTGAAGAGGAGCTAAAGAGCCTGTTGATGAAAGTGAAAGAGGAGAGTGAAAAAGTTGGCTTAAAGCTCAACATTCAGAAAACAAAGATCATGGCATCCAGTCCTATCACTTCATGGGAAATAGATGGGGAAACAGTGGAAACAGTATCAGACTTTATTTTTCTGGGCTCCAAAATCACTGCAGATGGTGACTGCAGCCATGAAATTAAAAGACGCTTACTCCTTGGAAGAAAAGCAATGAGCAACCTAGATAGCATATGCAAAAGCAGAGATATTACTTTGCCGACTAAGGTCCATCTAGTCAAGGCTATGGTTTTTCCAGTAGTCATGTACGGATGTGAGAGTTGGACTGTGAAGAAGGCTGAGCGCTGAAGAATTGATGCTTTTGAACTGTGGTGTTGGAGAAGACTCTTGAGAGTCCCTTGGACTGCAAGGAGATCCAACCAGTCCATTCTGAAGGAGATCAATCCTGGGATTTCTTTGGAAGGAATGATGCTAAAGCTGAAACTCCAGTACTTTGGCCACCTCATGTGAAGAGTTGACTCATTGGAAAAAGACTCTGATGCTGGGAGGGATTGGGGGCAGAAGGAGAAGGGGACGACAGAGGATAAGATGGCTGGATGGCATCACTGACTCGATAGACATGAGTCTGAGTGAACTCCGGGAGTTGGTGATGGACAGGGAGGCCTGGCGTGCTGTGATTCATGGGGTCGCAAAGAGTCGGACACGACTGAGTGACTGAACTACTACTACTACATGTATATTTATATTTATTTTGGTTAATTTATCAGTCAGGACTAAAACTTTACAAATAAGTACTTTTTATGATAATTCATTTTTACAAAAACAGCACTAGATATTGCAAACAATCTTAGAGTTACCAACTTGCCAGTTTAAACTGCTGGGCATAGCACTCTTTTGTGGTCCAGATATGTTAATACTATTTTGATTTCCTAACTATCTCATCCATTTGCAAGCTTTCTACTATTATATCCACAGTATATTCATTTTCATGTTTCCAAATAAGCAACACTGGAATAATCAGTAGAACTACAAATGTGTTTCTATCCATCTGGCATTCAAGTACTTAATACAGGATGTAAAATATTTTGAGAATATGGAAACATTATGCTTATATAGCATAGATGTGACTGTGAACTGGAATGTCTGCAAGTCAGTTATATCACTTTTAAATACATAGATAATATGCATCTAATATATATAAATATCCATATACATATATACATTCATGTATATATATATATCTTCATATACATATCAATGATTATTAATTTACTAGTTTTTTTAGAGCATTGATAAAATAAAGGACACTTTAGATGACATGATTTAGAGTTGTAATGTTCAGATTCTGATACTAAATCTGTCACTACTATTAATATATTGAGGGTAATTATGGTTTCCCTATGCACTTGGTATCCCCTATTTGCCCTAAACATCATTATTTATCCTTCTGAATACTTTAATTGTTATAAGAAAATGATCCTCAAAACAGATTCTGGAATTGGTTGATTACTTATTTAAGGATTTCAAGGATGGACTAAAAGTAATATTTTCTTCACTATGGTTGATACAGTTACAGTCACAAGTTGGGTATACAAACTTTAAAGAGCACTGTTGTTTTGGAATTCCTAGCAGATCTCATCAGTCGTTAGTATGCTTCTTCTCAGCTTTATTTTTCATGATATCATATTGGTAACATGGCAGCACCATGGAAATTAGAAATCTGGGATCTTTTCCCATCTCAGGGAGTTGATTTGTCAATGAACACAAGGGACTTCAGCAAATTACTACCTGGCAGATTACATGAAATTCCTTGGTCTTGGAAAGATCAGTGCTTTGAGCTCATGGGAAGGATCAAATTTTCAGTCATGGGTTTAGACAGAGTCATTTAGTCTCTGTCTGACCTGCCAGGATCATCAATTTGAACTTAAACAATGCATTATTTATGGGTGTGATAATCCACATGTATTTTATTATGAAAAAATGTGACAGTGGATTCATGCAAATGGAAGCTACCAATTTAATAAGGAGCCCTAGCCTCATAGAAAGATTGAGTGTCTTGATGAAGACTCAATTTCTTCCCTACCTGGAGACAACATTTTGAGGGTTGGGTACCTACTGGATACCTTATCAGTATGTCTTGTAACAACAGCTAATATTGTACCTGTACCTCAAATTGTACAGGTGTAAGAATCAAGGAAAAGAGTAATTTGTGAACCATTCTCATCAATACACACAATCTCTAGTTGAAGAATTGTGTTTATTGTCCTCATGCTTGGGCTTAGTAGAATCAGAACATCTAGGAAAAAGAGCTGGGATATCTCAACTAGAGGCCCAATGAATTGAAAGTGAGAACTCTCTTTTGGCTATTCTGGGTACCTTATGTGCCAGGCAAATGTTATGGCAAACAGAGAGAGAGAGAAAAAAATAAAAAAAAAAACAAAAGAAAAGGTTGACCTAAGAGTGGGACAACAGAAGAAAAATCATGTGTCATAACATAGCACTGTCTGTCTTATCAGATTACTTGAAATGTACATAGTAATTCAATATTTAACTTGCAGAGAAATTAAAACTTAGATTGGTTAAATAACTTGTCCCATCTCACATGGCAAATATTTGAATTCAGGGTGATTGGTGTGAACATGCTGTTTATTTATGTCTGCCAATTTATTCCCAGATACAATTGAAACAAAGTAATTTCTCAATAAATTCCCACTGAATTAAAAATAGATTCTTGCTCCTTTTCCAAATCAAGTTTTATTAACATTATTAATTAACTGAAACCGAGTGACACCACATTTAAATAAAAGAAAAGAAATGATTATTTTTTGTGTGCTATTAATAAATTCTACCCCTGGCCTTTTCAAGACAGTGGCATTAGTTTGGGGATAATGCTGAGTTCTATGAAATGGCATTTGCCATCATTACTGTGTTAAAAGCAAAAATCTACAAATATAGTAACTGTGAATGCTGCAACATTCTCACTTACCTGTTTGTGTCATGGTATTAGGATTGATGGTGAGACATAATTGTGGCAACAGCACATCTTCTGTTAACCTACAGAACATTGCAAGCTTAAAAAAAAAAAAAACCTTCAACCTTGCATCAGGGTTAAGTGTATAATGAAGTTAAATGTAAAATGAAGCTTTTCTCAGACCCTTATCACCTATTACTTTCTATCTTGTGTCAGTTTCCTCTTACCAAGCCAGCTTTAATAACTCGATCCTGTAATTATTGCTTATCATAATTACGGGAGTAGCATGCTATTCTGTGAGCTATTTCACTGAGACATAAAAATGAGTTTCCTACCCTGTCATTATCAGAAATCTCCTGTCACAACATGTCAGTGTAAGAGTGTTGCTCTTTTGGTCCAGCCCTGAAGTTGATTTGATAATTAAAATTCCATCTCCTGAAATATCTCTCCCCCACCCAACTGGTATGAATTGGCTATGATGCCCATGTTCATCTAAAGATCTCTGGCTATTTGAGGTACAGAAAGGTCTGTAGGAAGGGTTTATGCTAGTGTGGAAACAAGCCAGATTTGAGTTAGCCTAGATACTTGCTTGTTTTAAATAAATGATTTGGTTTCCCAGTGATAATATAAAATTAATCCAAATTAAGCTGTCTCACCTACATTTATAGGTTAGAGTTACATTAATTATATGTGGTATTTTGATGCAAAGAATTTGCAGTGTGACTAAGGCAGAACTTTTGTCTCATAGACCACAAAACCAGGAAACACTTTGTGGGAATTAGATTGTTTTCTTTGCCCTAGATCTTCCCCCAAACACTATTTATTTAATCTTAAAATAATGCTAGCAAAAGATAATAAACACCACAGTAAGTGTACTAAGTGAAGTCAATAAAGTTCAGATAAATCTCTAGTCAAAATAGAAAGATGAACAGAAAAGAAACTGAACAGGAAGGAATCATTTAGAAGGAATGCTGATGAACTGGCTGAAAACTTAGAATTAGGTCAGGCTTCCTAAAAATTATTTGGATAATTAATCTCATTTAACCCAAGGCCAACAATATTGAATCAGTGTCATTATCCCCCTTTCACAATAGGAAATGTCTTTAGAAAGATTAAGTTACATGAAGTTTAATAAAAAGTATCAAGACAATATTTGAACTCATCTTTCCTACTCACCAGGAGATACTGACCTGAAACAAAAGAAAAAACGCTACCAGGCAGTGCTGCTCTGAGTTATTGCATTGTTCTTAGTTTTAGTAAACATTTACATGAGGAGACATATTAAAGCCTAAAAGGGCTTTGGCCTTTCCTTGCTCATACATTTGAGAGTAATAGCTGGAGGAATAAAACTCTCAGGAATTCAATAAAAGTGGCAGCAAATCTTCCTGAACAGGCTGACTCAGGAGATGTTTTACTTTGTGACAAACATTTCTCCTTCCTGAAGCCTTAGAAGTTGTTCCTTGTGGCAGAAGAGCTTCATGAGAACCGACGTTATGAAATTTCCACCGATTTCTCCCCAAGGAAGGAGTACAGAAGGGGTAAGCTTTTATAACTGTTGCATTATGAATTAGGAAAAGGAAATAGAAAACTGTCCAAGATGTATTCTATTTTACATTCACAACATTTCTTAAAAATCACATCCATTAACAGGAATCTTTAAGAATATGAAACTCCCATTTGCAAAACTGAACAAAGTTTGTATAATTTACTATTTAAAAATAATTTATTTGTGTATGTGTGTGGTATTTAAGATACATGCATATCCATATGAGATGTTTTTCATTGGGAGAAATTAGATTGGTTCACAAAACATCATTTTCCCCCAAAAATATGCTTTCTAACACAGTCATTTTAGTACATCTGGATATGCTTTATATAAAGTGACTGTCTTACCATGCCACAGCTTATGCTTGTTAATGGATAGCAACAAATTATCACTGAATATCTAAGTACAGGAAAAAATTTATTCCTGACTATGAGGCTCAGTTATTGTTTATCTATCCAATTATCCTATTGTTGGTTAGTCGCTAAGTCTTATCTGCCTCTTTTGCGACCCTGTGGGCTCCAGGCTGCCTGGATCCTCTGTCCATGGGATTTCCAGTCAAGAATACTGGAGTGGGTTGTCATTTCCTTCTCCAGGGGATCTTCTGGACCTGGGGATCAACCCTGGGCTCCTACATTTCAGGTGGATTCTTCACTACAAGCCCCAGGGAATCTCAAGTCATCTACCAAGATTCTATAGGGACTTATTTTGAGACTAAAGCATTGCATTCACTTTTTTTTTTTAATGATTCTAATAATTTCATTATTTTGCACTCATGGAAAATAGGGTAATGAATTATGGAAATATAATTTGGGACATAGCTTTCCTGTCTTTA
Organism: Ovis aries; assembly: GCF_016772045.2. Taxonomy (NCBI): domain Eukaryota; kingdom Metazoa; phylum Chordata; class Mammalia; order Artiodactyla; family Bovidae; genus Ovis; species Ovis aries. The sequence continues at coordinate 15,915,902 of NC_056065.1, forward strand.
GGAAGTCTGAGTCAAAAGGACATAGCACTCTATAATATACCTCTTAAAGAGCACTTCTAATGGATGATCCAACCACCTCCATAATCCTTATTGTGATTTATTTATTTGTATGTGTAGATAGCTCCCTGTTGGAGAAAAAAAATGGCAACCCACTCCAGTATTTTTGCCTGGAGAACCTCATGCCCAGAGGAGCCTGGTGAGCTACAGTTCATGGGGTTGCAAAGAGTCAAACAGGACTTAATGACAACAACAACATAGTTTCCTATATTTCAATTGGCTCTAGCTCTACAGTAATACCATTGAACTTTGCACCAGATGACCAAGCATATTAATCAGTGATATTTACACTTTGTTTTTGTGCCTGAATTGATTAGTACACATTTAGCTTTCTTTTATGCTTAATATTTTTCAGAATTATTTTGCAATGAAGTATTATTTAACTTTCCAGGACCTTCAATGCCCATAACTTTGCTGATTTTATATTTGTGCCAATACTTTTAAAGTGTTTTGAGTTAAATTTTGAATTACTAATCTAATTTCCATGTTTTGAACATATGTAACTCTGGTTTCATTATAAATTTTTGTTTGTACATTTAAGGTGATCAAATCATGGCCAATTATTAAAATATATATGTGGGTGAAATTCTAATACATCATCAGCAAGTTCTTTTTAATGAATAAAACCTAACCATATATTGATATACTAGCATAAGGGCTGAGGTTAATTGAGTTAGTTAGGTATGAATAACATGAACCTAATAGATATAGATCAAATGCTTTCATATTTTTAATGTAAAGCATAACCATTATGGAAAACTGCAAGAGACATTATAGGCAGATGAAAAAGTATTCAGGTTAAAAAAGTTTGGGCAATCTGGTAATTTATCTTTAATATGATGTTGGAAAAGGAAACATTTAGAAATCATAGTAAAGTGATTGACTGGTGGTTTACATTATAATACAAGTTTAGACAACACAATAAAAAAATCTTGGCAGGGAAGAGCTTGACTCTATTCATTTTATTTCTATTATTAACCATGCTGAAAACACTACAATTATATAGTTGAAATAATTTTCTAACATGGAAAGTTACAATTTCTGAAATATGTTTCTCTAACCAATATTCGGTATAAAGTGGTTAAGCTAATTAATACAATAGCAAATCCAATTCAAAAGGCAAAATCCAATAAAGCAGTCATTTTAATCTTGCAAATGACATACCTGACACATTACCCAGTAGTTATATTTTATATCATGTATATAGCTTTGAATTATTATACCATATTACATTTCAAAGACAGAATATAACTCCCAGCAGGAAAATTGTCATATGAATGAAATGACAATGATATTAACTGATAATACAGTGGTCACACAGATTTAAATTGACTTATAAGTTAATTTTATTCTTATATTGTAACCTACACACATTCCAGAATTTCTTGTATATTTAACTACCTTTCTAAAACTTAGAGAAATCAAACGTGCTTATATTTTGCAAGTCCACAAAGCAGGTACCCAGAAACATCTATTACTGTGCTGTAAAATGCTAAAATCTTTTTTCAATTTTATATATTAAATGGAAAAAAGTCACAGGATTCTAAAATTTCATAAACAGAGTTTTAAAATAAAAACTAGTAAAATATATTTCAAAAACAGAAATCAGAATGATCTAATTATTTCTCTTTAGATATTTCTGTAGTAGAAGGAAATTAACATCAGTATCAAATAACTCAACTCACATTCTCAGGTTTTTGGTCTGTTTCCATTTTAGGTAAATTAATTTGTATCACTTCAATGAATACAAATTCAAAGCAGAAAAGTTAACCCTGAAATTTCTGGTAATATATCTAAACAGAACATCAGATTGTTACTTTGCACGAAGTACATTATTATTAATTGTTTAGAAAATACAAATGATTCTAGACAATGATCTTTGGGGAAGGAGAAAATCACTGGTGATTGAACTAAATTAAAACATTTTCAAAGGGCTTCTTATTATAAACTTTATATCAAAGACATTTTTCTTCCTGTAAACTATAGTCTAAGTTGGATACACTGAAATTAAACTATATTTTTATAAAAACTATAGAAAAAACTAAAAGTTAGCTTTTAGAATGGCTTTGTAAGTAGTCTTGTACATTAATAAAACATTATCTATTCTTAAACTTTTATTTTACAGTTTAAGTGGAATCATGTTGCAATTTTAAGTTTAATGTATAATTTGTCTAACTAATTAAAATGCTCTCATTTACCCTTTAAATGTTTGGACTATGTGTAAAGGAGTCAGAATAATTCAAAGTAAGGGATAAATCATTAAGTGATCATCAGTTGGTCTTTTCTATAGGGAGAAAAATGTCCCTTACCCCCATCTACCCTGCTCCCCAAAGTTTAGAAGTTATTTCATTCTATAGCTTTCAGTATGAGGTCCTGAAAACTTCTGATGATACAGTTATGCACAGCCCTTGGATAATCTATGAATTTCAACAATATTATTCATTTCTTCCTGTATGAAATGAATGGTGCTGAATAAATAATGATCATTAGCAATAGGCTACCCTTTAATCTATGTATTTTCAAGTCTTTCCCTGAAACAGTGAACATTAACTCATACCCAGTTGCAGTTATGTAACTAAGGTCCTCCTCTATATTAGACCTTCACTAATTTAGACTGAATTCACATGAACAAAGCAGAATGTGTCTGGGAAGAGTTCCAACCATAACAATTTGTCAGAAGTATCAAAGCTGTCGACATGACAGTGTGTCTGATACTTCTGATATTTATAGATTTCTGCAAAGACATTATGATTCCTAAGTTTATTTTTACTGAATATATTCTTTAGAAATTTTTTAACATTCTGAATTTATTCTTATTTTATGTTAAATTTTCTTGGTGCATAATGAATCACCCTAAATAAATGTTACTTGTGTAAATTATTATAGTGTTTTGTATATGACCATATTATTTATTCAAAAAGTGTGTTAAAATATAATATCTACTTAGCAATTGAGTAAATGACAAAATTTGACATAAAACAGAAACAAAAACAGTATTTGTTTTTTCAGAAACAAAATCTGAAATAAAGCAGAAATCAATTGTTCCCTCTAATTTTTCACTATTCTTCATGATTTTCTTCTTTTATTTATTTATTTTTATTTATTTTTTATTTTTTTACTTTACAATATTGTATTTGTTTTGCCATACATTGACACGAATCCACCATGGGTGTACATGTGTTCCCCATCCTGAACCCCCCTCCCACCTCTCTCCTCATGCCAGCCCTTTGGGTCATTCAGGTGCACCAGCCTTGAGCACCCTGCATCATGCATAGAACCTGGACTGGCGATTCATTTCACATATGATAATATACATGTTTCAGTGACATTCTCCCATGTCAACCCACCCTCGCCCTCTCCCACAGAGTTGAAAAGACTGTTCTATACATCTGTGTCTCTTTTGCTGTCTCACATAGAGGGTTATCGTTACCATCTTTCTAAATTCCATATATATGCATTAGTATACTGTATTGGTGTTTCTCTTTCTGGCTTACTTCACTCTGTACAATAGGCTCCAGTTCCATCCACCTCAATAGAATTGATTCAAATGTTTTCTTTTTAATGGTTGAGTAATACTCCATTGTGTATATGTACCACAGCTTTCTTATCCATTCATCTGCTGATGGACATTGAGGTTGCTTCCATGTCCTGCCTATTATAAACAGTGCTGTGATGAACATTGAGGTGCACGTGTCTCTTTCAATTCTGGTTTCCTCGGTGTGTATGCCCAGCAGTGGGATTGCTGGGTCATCTGGCAGTTCTATTTTCAGTTTTTTAAGGAATCCCCACATTGTTCTCCATAATGGCTGCACTAGTTTTCATTCCCACCAACAGTTTAAGAGGGTTCCCTTTTCTCCACACCCTCTCCAGCATTTATTGCTTGTAGACTTTTGGATAGCAGCCATTCTGACTGGTATGAAATGATACCTCATTGTGGTTTGGATTTGCATATCTCTGATAATGAGTGATGTTGAGCATCTTTTCATGTGTTTGTTAGCCTTCTATATGTCTTCTTTGGAGAAATGTCTATTTAGTTCTTTGGCTCACTTTGTGATTGGGTCATTTATTTTTCTGGAATTGAGTTGCATGTATATTTTTGAGATTAATTCTTTGTCCATTGCTTCATTTGTTATTATTTTCTCCTATTTTGAAGGCTGTCTTTTCACCTTGCTTATAATTTCCTTTGTTGTGCAGAAGCTTTTAATTTTAATTAGGTCCCATTTGTTTATTTTTGTTTTATTTCCAATATTATGGGAAGTGGGTCAAAGAGGATCCAGCTATGGTTTATGTCAGAGTGTTTTGCCTATATTTCCCTCTAGGAGTTTTATAGTTTCTGGTCTTACATTTAGATCTTAAATCCATTTGGGGTTTATTTTTGTGTATGGTGTTAGAAACTGTTCCAGTTTCATTCTTTTCCAAGTGGTTGACTAGTTTTCCCAGGACCACTTGTTAAAGAGATTGTCTTTTCTCCATTGTATATTCTTGCCTCCTTTGTCAAAGATAAGGTGTCCATAGGTGCATGGATTTATCTCTGGGCTTTCTGTTTTGTCCCATTGATCTATATTTCTGTCTTTGTGCCAGTACCATACTGTCTTGACGACTGTGACTCTGTAGTAGAGCCTGATCAGGCAGATAGATTCCTCCAGTTCCATTCTTCTTTCTCAAGATTGCTTTGGCTATTCGAGGTTTTTTTGTATTTCCATACAAATTGTGAAATTATTTGTTCTAGTTCTCTGAAAAATACTGTTGGTAGCTGGATAGGAATTGCATTGAATCTAAAGGTTGCTTTGGGTAGTATACTTATTTTGATACTTATACTATATTGATTCTTCCAACCCATGAACACAGTATGTTTCTCCATCTATTTGTGTCCTCTTTGATTTCTTTCATGAGTGTTTTATACTTTTTTTATATATAGGTCTTTCATTTCTTTAGGTAAATATATTCTTAAGAACTTTATTATTTTCATTGCAATGGTGGATGGAATTGTTTCCTTAATTTCTCTCTATGCTTTCTCATTGTTAGTGTATAGGAATGCAAAGGATTTCTGTGTGCTGGTTTTATATCCTGCAACTTTACTATATTCATTGATTAGCTCTAGTAATTTTCTGGTGGAGTCTTTAGGGTTTTCTATGTAGAGGATCATGTCATCTGCAAACAGTGAGAGTTTTACTTCTTTTCCAATCTGGATTCCTTCCATTTCTTTTTCTGCTCTAATTGCTGTGGCCAAAACTTCTGAAACTATGTTGAATAGTAGTGGTGAGAGTGGGCACCCTTGTTCCTGACTTTAGGGGCAATGCTTTCAATTTTTCACCATTGAGGATAATGTTTGCTGTGGGTTTGTCATATATAGCTTTTATTATGTTGAGGTATGTTCCTTCTATTCCTGCTTTCTGGAGGATTTTTATCAGAAATGGATGTTGAATTTTGTCAAAGCCTTTCTTTGCATCTATTGAGATAATTATACGGTTTTTATTTTTAAATTTGTTAATGTGGTGTATTACATTGATTGGTTTGCAGTTATTGAAGAATCCTTGCATCCCTGGAATAAACCCCACTTGATCATGATGTATGATCTTTTTAATATGTTGTTGGATTCTAATTGCTGGAATTTTGGTAAGGGTTTTGCTATGTTTATCAGTGATATTGGCCTGTAGTTTTCTTTTTTTGTGGCATCTTTGTCAGGTTTTTGTTTTAAGATGATGGTGGCCTCATAGAATGAGTTTGGAAGTTTACCTTCCTCTGCAATTTTTCTGGAAGAGTTTGAGTAGGATAGGTGTTAGCTCTTCTCAAAATTTTTGGTTTTGTTTGCTGGAAGATTTCTGATTACAGTTTCAATTTCCGTGCTTGTGACTGATCTGTTAAGATTTTCTATTTCTTCCTGGTTCAGTTTTGGGAAGTTGTACTTGTCTAAGAATTTGTCCATTTCTTCCAAGTTGTCCATTTTATTGGCAAATAGTTGCTAATAATAGTCTCTTAAGATTGTTGTATTTCTGTGTCATCTGTTGTGATCTCTCCATTTTCATTTCTAATTTTTTGATTTTATTTTTCTCCCTTTGTTTCTTGATGAGTCTGGCTAATGGTTTGTCAATTTTATCTATCTTCTCAGAGAACCAGCTTTCGGCTTTGTTGATTTTTGCTATGGTCTTTACTGGTTTCTTTTGCATTTATTTGTGCCCTAAATTGTAAGATTTCTTTCCTTTTACTAACCCTAGGGTTCTTAATTTCTTCCTTTTCTAGTTGCTTTAGGTGTAGAATTAGGTTATTTATTTGAATTTTTTCTTGTTTCCTGAGGTAAGCCTGTATTGCTATGAACCTTCCCCTTAGCACTGTTTTACAGTGTCCCATAGGTTTTGGGTTATTGTGTTTTCATTTTCATTCATTTCTGTGTGTATTTTGATTTCTTCTGTGATTTGTTGGTTATTCAGAAGCATGTTGTTCAGCCTCCATATGTTGGGATTTTAAATATTTTTTCTCCTGTTCAATTCAGTTCAGTTCAGTTGCTCAGTCATGTCCAACTCTTTGCGACCCCATGAATCGCAGGATGCCAGGCCTCCCTGTCCATCACCAACTCCGGGAGTTCACTCAGACTCATGTCCATCAAATCAGTGATGCCATCCAGCCATCTCATCCTCTGTCTTCCCTTTCTCCTCCTGACCCCAACCCCTCCCAGCATCAGAGTCTTTTCCAATGACTCAACTCTTCGCATGAGGTGGCCAAAGTACTGCAGTTTCTGCTTCAGCATCATTCCTTGCAAAGAAATCCCAGGGCTGATCTCCTTCAGAATGGACTGGTTGTATCTCCTTGCAGTCCAAGGGGCTCTCAAGAGTCTTCTCCAACACCACAGTTCAAAAGCATCAATTCTTTGGCACTCTGCTTTCTTCACAGTCCAACTCTCACATCCATACATGACCTCTGGAAAAACCATAGCCCCGACTAGAAGGACCTTTGTTGACAAAGTAATGTCTCTGCCTTTCAATATTCTATCTAGGTTGGTCATAACTTTTCTTCCAAGGAGTAAGTGTCTTTTAATTTCATGGCTGCAGTCACCATCTGCAGTGATTTTGGAGCCCCCAAAAGTAAAGTTTGACACTGTTTCCACTGTTTCCTTTGAAGTGATGGGACCAGATGCCGTGATCTTCATTTTCTGAATGTTGAGCTTTAAACCGTTTTCACTCTCCTCTTTCACTTTCATTAAGAGGCTTTTGAGTTCCTCTTCACTTTCTGCCATAAGGATGGTGTCATCTGCATATTTTAGGTTATTGGTATTTCTCCTGGCAATCTTGATTCCAGCTTGTGCTTCCTCCAGCCCAGTGTTTTCTCCTGTAATTGATGTCTAATCTCACTGGATTGTGGTCAGTAAAGATGCTTGGAATGATTTCAATTTTTTTGAATTTACGAAGGCTGGATTTATGGCCCAGGAAGTGATCTATCCTGCAGAAGGCTCCGTGTGTGCTTGAGAAAAAGGTGAAATTCATTGTTTTGGGGTGAAATGTTCTATAGATATCAATTAGGTCTAACTGGTCTATTGTATCATTTAAAGTTTTTGTTTCCTTGTCAATTTTCTGCTTAGTTGATCTATCCATAGGTGTGAATGGGGTATTAAAGTCTCCCACTATTATTGTGTTATTGTTAAGTTCCGCTTTCACACTTGTTAGCATTTGTCTTACATATTGTGGTGCTCCTAGGTTGGGTGCATATATATTTAAATTGTTTTATCTTCTTGGAAAGATCCTTTGATCATTATGTAGTGTCCATCTTTGTCTCTTTTCACAGCCTTTGTTTTAAAGTCTATTTTATCGATATGAGTGTTGCTACTTTTGCTTTCTTTTGGTCTCTATTTGCATGGAATATCTTTTTCCAGCCGTTCACTTTCTGTATGTATCCGTCCCTTGTTTTGAGGTGGGTCTCTTGTAGACAACATATATAAGGGTCTTGTTTTTGTATCCATTCAGCCAGTCTTTGTCTTTTGGTTGGGGCATTCAACCCATTTACATTTAAGGTAATTATTGATAAGTATGATCCCATTACCGTTTACTTTATTGTTTTGCATTTGAGTTTATACACCCTTTTTGTGTTTCCTGTCTAGAGAAGATCCTTTACCATTTGCTGGAGAGCTGGTTTGGTGGTGCTGAATTCTCTCAGCTTTTGCTTATCTGTAAAGCTTTTGATTTCTCCTTCATATTTGAATGAGACCCTTGCTGGGTACAGGTATCTGCGCTGTAGGTTATTTTCTTTCATCACTTTAAGTGTATCTTGCCATTCCCTTCTGGCCTGAAGAGTTTCTATTGAAAAATCAGCTGTTATCCTTATGCAAATCCCCTTGTGTGTTATTCATTGTTTTTCCCTTGCTGCTTTTAATATTTGTTCTTTATGTTTGATCTTTGTTAATTTGATTAATATGTATCTTGGGGTATTTCACCTTGGGTTTATCCTGTGTGGGACTCTCTGGGTTTCTTGGACTTGGGTGATTATTTTTTTCCTCATTTTAGGGACGGTTTCAACTATTATCTCCTCAAGTATTTTCTCATGGTCTTTCTTTTTGTCTTCTGGGACTCCTATGATTCGAATGTTGGGGTGTTTAACATTGTCACAGAGGTCTCTGAGGTTATCCTCATTTCTTTTAACTTGCTTTTCTTTTTTCCTCTGTTTCATTTATTTCTACCATTCTATCTTCTACCTCACTTATCCTATCTTCTGCCTACTGTTGCTTCCCTCCAGAGGGTTTTAATCTCATTTATTGCATTATTCATTATATATTGACTCTTTTTTATTTCTTCCAGGTCCTTGTTAAACCTTTCTTGCAGCTTCTCAATCCTTGTCTCCAGGCTATTTATCTATGTGATTCCATTTTGATTTCAAGATTTTGGATCATTTTCACTATCATTATTCAGAATTCTTTATCAGGTAGATTCCCTATCTCTTCCTCTTTTGTTTGGTTTGCGGGGCATTTATCCTGTTCCTTTACCTGCTGGGTATTTCTCTGCCTTTAAATCTCATTTATATTGCTGTGTTTGGGGTGGCTTTTCTGTATTCTGGCAGTTTGTGGTTTCTCTTTTTTTGTGGAGGTTCCTCATTGTGGGTGGGGTTAGACATGTGGCTTGTCAAGGTTTCCTGTTTAGGGAAGCTTGTGTCTGTGTTCTGGAGGGTGGAGCAGGATTTCTTCTCTCTGGAGTGCAATAAAGTGTCCAGTAATGAGTTTTGAGATGTCAATGGATTTGTTGTGACTTTGGGAAACCTGTATATTGAATGGCAGGGCTATGTTTCTGTGTTGCTTGAGAATTTGTGTGGTATGTCTTGCTCTGGAACTTGTTGGCTCTTGGGTGATGCTTGGTTTCAGTGTAGGTATGGAGGCATTTGATGAGTTCCTATTGATTAAAGTTCCTTGGAGTCAGGAGTTCTCTGGTGTTCTCAGGATTTGGACTTAAGCCTCCTGCCTCTGGTTTTCAGTCTTATTCTTACAGCCTCAAGACTTCTCCATCTATACAGCACTGATGATAAACATCTAGGTTAATGATGAAAAGTTTCTATACAGTGAGGGACACCCAGAGAGGTACAGAGAGTTACATGGAGAAGAGAAGAGGGAGGAGGGAGATAGAGGTGACCAGGAGGAGAAGAGGGGGAATCAAAAGGGGCGAGTACAATCTAGCCAGCAATCACTTCCCTATGTGCTCTCCACAGTCTGAATCCCTCAGAGATGTTCATGGAGTTACACAGAGAAGAGAAGAGGGAGGAAGGAGACAGAGATGGCCAGGAGGATAAAAGGGGGAATCAAAAGAAGAGAGACAGATCCAGCCAGTAATCAGTTCCCTGAGTATTCTCCACAGCCCAGAACTCACAGAGATTCAAAGAGTTGGGTAGAGAAGAGAAGGGAGAGGGGAGAGATAGAGGTGACCTGGTGGAGAAAAAGGAGAATCAAAAGGGGGAGAGAGCAATTAGGCCAGTGATCTCACTGCCAAGTAAAAATGGGCACTGAAGATTGGGTTCTTAAAGGTACAAAGTTGATAACAAATACCAAAAAACAAAGATTAAAAATCTAGAGTAGAGGTTAGATTCTCAAAAATACAATATTTTTTAAAAAGACACAAAAATTATTATATATATGTATATATGAAGTTTGCTTTAAAAATAGGGTCTTTTTTTTTTGCAAGGTAATAGTAAAAATGAAAATTAAAGGAGTAATAGGGGACTTAAAATAATTTTTTTAATATAAAAAATGATAATAGTAAAAATATATCTAGGATTTTCTCTGGAGCTGTTGCAGACAGTGTGGGGTCAGTTCACTTTCAGATAGTTCCTTGGTCCAGCTTATACTTCTCAAGGTCTATAGGCCCCTTCCTATGTAGTCAGTTTGAACTACAGGGTTTTAATCTATTGCACCTGTCACTTCCAAAGTGGTTCCCTCTGTTTATTTTAGGTTCTTCTGTTTGCTGGTCTCTTCAGTGTCTAATTTCCACCCTGACACAAGAGGGGAGGTGGTGATCACTTTTTTAGGCTCACTTGTTCAGTCGTGCTGTGGGGAGGGAGGAACCCTGCAAACAAATGTCACTGGTATGTGGGGGGAGTGCTCACAGTGTTTCAGCTACACTGGGTTTGCCCCCACTCACGGCATGTGTGCTTTCCCAGTCTACACTGCTCAGGCTCTAGGTGGCTCTGCCGAAACTGTCTGATGTGGGTCCTGAGTTGCATGCATTCCCCAGGTCTAAGCCACTCAGGTTCAGGTTCTTGGGTATTCCGCAAAGGTGCAGACTTGGTTGGGCCTGTCTTTTGTGCCTGTCCCAGGTCCAAGCAGCTCAGGTGACCAGGTGCTTGGTGAACGCAGTCCCCCCCAGTTGAAGGCTGCAACTTATTGCCTCCCCCATCCCAGCCACATGGTTTCCTGGGTGTACAATGGGCGAACCTTCTCAGGTGTGCTGTGTGTCTCTTCTGGGGAGCTGATCTCTGGCTGCAACCCTCCTGGCAGATGTCAACCATCCAGAATCCCAAGAAGTCTTGGTTAGCAATGAAGTCTGCTTGCAGTTTGGTAGATGATGATGCCTCTCTGGGGCCGCAATTGCCCCCTTCTGGCTCTGTCTGCCACCTGCCTGTCTCTGGCAGGGGATGGGCCGGTCCGCAGCCGGCTAGCTCTACTGTCCTTTGTTCTGTGAGCGGGCCTGGCAGTGTCTTAGGTTAGGGCTTTTCGCAGGATAGCTATCCCATAGTCTGCATTGCTATTTCAAGCTAGTTCCCTCAGATTGCCCGGGGCATTCAGGCCTGGTCCTTACCCTCAGCAATGCAGCGCGTGTCTCCCTGTCCAGCTCCCGCTTGCTAGTGGGGGATGCGAGCGTCTGGGCTGCTGCTCCGCTGGGAGTTGCTGTTAGGCATGTAATCTGTGGGTTTTAATTATTTACTTATTTTTCCTCCTGGTTTTTTTGCCCTCTGAGATTCCAAGGCTCGCGACAGACCCGCTGAAGAGAGTGTTTCCTGGTGTTTGGAAACTTCTCTTTTTTAAGACTCCTTTCCCGGGATGGATCTCTTTTGTCTCCCTTTTTATCTTTCATATTTTGTCTTACCTCCTTTCTAAGACAATGGGCTGCCTTACTGGGTGCCTGATGTCTTCTGCCAGCATTCAGAAGTTGTTTTGTGGAATTTTTTTGGTGTTCAAATGTTCTTTTGATGAATTTGTTGGGGACAAAGTGGTCTTCCCATCCTATTCCTCCACCATCTTAGGACCATCCCTCTTTTCTTCACTATTTGCTTGAGCAATCTCCTCCTTTCCTTGATTAAATCTGATGCTCAGCCAGAATAATTACCACCTTGCATATTCCCTTGCACATGTGCTTGTCTTTCCCTTCCACTGTATTATTCCACCAGCTAAACAACAAGCTAAGTGAGGTCCACAGCTTCCCAGGTGACTCAGTGGTAAAGGATCCTCCTGTCCAGCAGGAGATGCAGGTTCTATTCCTAGATCAGGAAGATTTCCCTGGAAAAGGAAATGGCAACCCACTCCAGTATTCCTACCTGGGAAATCTCATGGACAGAGGAGACTGGAGGGCTACAGTCCATGGGTGGCAAACAGTCAGACATGACGTAGTGAATAAAAACCAACGACAAAGTCCAGGGCTCTAACTGAACTCTGCCAGGTTCCTGAAATTGAAAATAATAAGAGAAACATATAAATATGATCATCAGCTTCTAAAAAAAAACCTAACATAGATGGAAGTCTTACAATATCAGTATTTCTCCAATTCATTCACTGCCTTTGGCTTTGAAATAACTATTACATACTGTTTTTTTTCCTCAAACCTAAGCACAACACAAGCATTCCCCCAACCTACCCTAAACTAATGACCTTGTTCCCTATTTTACTGAGGAAATCTCCCCATCACATGGCTCTGTGATGCCACATGGATCTATATCTACATATTTTCTATGAAAATTTTCTATGAAAATCAGGGAAAATAGATATGTCTTCCTTTTAATTTTGCATACTATAACATGTTCTTTTTCCTATAAGAATTTATTTGGCAATTTTTCCCTCCTCTACATAATTACTTGTTCATGCTCTTGGATTTTATCAGTTTAAAAACATGCCATTATTGCTATAAACCCCAACAAAATTGTCCTGATTTATCATGGTCATGCTAAATACAATGGTAATTTTTTAGTTCTCATTTTGCTTAATTTATCAGAAGTATTCTGCACAGATGATCAATCTCCTTTTTTTAAAACATTCAGTTGCTTCTGATAATACCACGATGTCCTAGTTTTCCATTCAACATGCTCTCTCATCCTAATCAGTCTTCTGAGCTGATTTTTCTTTCTTTTTTCCCTACATCTGGGGTTGTTCTAGTGCCTAATTTTTTATCTCTTCTATTCTAGTTTTTTCCTCCAATCTTATCCCTCCAGTGATTACACCTGGTCTCAGTCTCATAGCTAAATAACCTTACCAAGCATCTCACTTTAAATGGCTCAAATTAATTACCTGATCTTCCTGCCCCCAGGAAACAGGAAGAAGTAATTTCTCCTTGGCAGAAATAAGTAATTGACATCTTTTAACTTCTGAGGCTAAAAATCACGAAGCTGCTAGTGACAACCTGGTAACAATCCACATGTCATCAATTAGCCCTTCCCACTGGCTCAAGGGCTTCCCTAATGGCTCAGTGGTGAAGAATCTGCCTGCTAATGCAAGAGATGTGGGTTCAATCCCTGGGTCAGGAAGATTCCATGGAGAAGGAAATGGCAACCCACTATTTGGGTTGCCTGGGAAATTCCATGGACAGAGGAGTCACAAAAGAGTCAGACACGACTTAGTGACTAAACAGACTAAATAACCACAAGAACTGAGTCAAACCACTCATCCAGAAGCCAAATTATTCTACTTATCTTTACTCTCGGTACCTGCTTCCAAGGCAATTTCTTTTACATTGATCTTTACAATAGTCTTCCCAAGATGTTCCCGATTCCATTTTGGCTTGCTGTTACCCAATAGTAATTAATCTATTACTTTTGTTTTAATTGTTAAATGTTTTTAATTAGAAATGAAACTATAGATACAGAAAATCATTTAATTTAGGAAATTACTATAAACACACATATAATCCACAATCTTTATTAAGACATATAATTTTGCAAGCCACACCAAGATAAAATTTAATTACCTCTAACTCAGTGAGATGACTATGTAACAGCAGAGCTATCTCATTCTTAAGGATGGGATAGTGATTTAGGGTTACTGATACAATGAATACCAATTTGTTCAAGGAATAACCCATACAAAATTGCATTTTAAATTAAAATTGATTATCGCTAGCCACAGAAGAAAATAGTCAACCAACTCAGTCATTTTGTAAGTCAATCCACTTTGGTTGTCAGTCAGTTAAGAAACAGAATAGTAGCCAAAGCATAATATCATAAATTTCACACACAATAAGAGACCAGATGAAGAAGAGAAATATGCAAGATGAAGGAAGGAAAGAACCACAGGTACACAGATTTGGAGTCAACAATCTGGTTTCTCAACAGAACTCTGTAAAGAAGTGAAAAATTCTGAGAATAAACTAACAACAGCAACAGCAATAAGTCTGAATCAGAGGAAAGAAACAAATATATTGAGAAATGCCTACATGGACTGGTGTAGAAGAGTGTCAGAGAGGAGAGGTAAAATTCAGAACTTGTGGAACTTTATGAAAATACAGGTGCCTAGGATTCACTCCATTAGGGTTAGTTCCAGTGGGTTGCAGTAAAGATACAATTCTTTCCTTTTTAAGATTTTGTATGAAATTCATTCATTCAGTTGAGAGCACAGATGTTAGGGTCAGAACAAATTTTGAGTCACTGAGTGTTATTCTCAATTTCCTATTTCTACAAAAAGGAGTCATAATAGGACTCTCAACTATGTTGTAAAACTTATACGGAATGTAAGGGAAAAGTGCACAACAGACTGTGATGCAAATTAGAAGTGCAATATCACTGTCATTATTTTACATTATTTTCTGTGTAGAAAGTCATCTTCTGAAGTATTTCTCAGTAGTAATTGTACTTGTCATTTTCTCCCCCCCAAAAAAAATAAATAAATAAATAAATAAAATAAAGCTGTAGTCTACTGGTTATTTTCATTTAAATGAATTCATGAGAAATTGTACAATTAAGGTATTTTTTGCATTTTGTTTGGTTTATTAATTATTTAAAACTTTCTTTACTGCTCAACAAAGTGCTCTAATGAATATATTTTGAGTGAATGAAAGTATAGCTAGATTTAACTCTGGTACTTTGGTTATCTGAAATACTATTAAGTCATTCTGTACCTATATTTTATCATTAGGGTGTTATCAATTTCATTGCAACTATCACCATGCATTCAAATCTTTGAAAATTTGCTTTTGCTATAATCATCATTAAATATATTATTCATTTATCAATAACTGAATATATTGGCAATATTTATGAATAAATTAATGCTTAGTTTCTAACACAACACCTTCTTATTATGCTTTATTTTTTCAGGTTATTTTTACTAATGCCAAATCTTTTAATTATTATAATAACTAATGGAAATTTTAGAATTCACAGTAAAGTAAGTTTTAAAAGTTAATTTAGCTCAGATCACCTCTTTATATATAAGTAAACAGAGAACATTCACTATCTCTCTTTCTCATTAACTTCTCACTGAAGTTAAATGTAGATAGAGAAAAATGGTTTGTGTAATAAATGGACAGCTAACTGATTTTTCAAAAATTACATATACCCATGCAATGAACATTCAAATCAAGAAATATACTTAATAATTTAACATTATTAAAGTTCCAGAAATCCCTGTTTGGCTCCATTTCAAACACTGGCCTCCAAAATGTCCTATTATTTCAACTTCTTGTACTTTATATAAAAGGGACATGTAAGGTCTGCTTCTGTTTCTTACTATTAAATTTGTGTGCTACATTTATATAGTTGCATGTATTTGTGTACTTTCAATCCTCACTGCTAAAATCTATTCCATTTGTGTGACGGATTCACATTTGGTTTGTTTCCTATTTGGGGTTATTATAAACAATACTGCTTTGAATGATTCAGTACATATCTATTTTAATTCTACATATAATTTAATCTTCCAAACACAACAGCTTTAGAAAAATCAATATCTATTTAAGTTAATCTATCTTTCTGATGTTCATTACTACTTCAAGTATTCCCATGTTCCTTCCTAGTATCATTTCATTGTTTCTAAATTCTACTTAAATGTTTCTTCTATTGCAGTACTACACAGGACAGATCCACTCAGCTTGGTTTAAGAATGTTTCAATTGTATCTCACTCAAAAATAAATAATTATTAAATGTTTGTGTTCCATGTTTATGTCTAGATTACATTTTGTTGAGTATATAATTTAAACTCGTGAGCATTTTATCTGTTTAATTATATAATTCCATTGATTTCAACTTTCCACCATTTCTGCTACTAAGTCATTGATCATAATTTCATTTCTTTGGAAGCATTATGTCTTTTGCTAGGCCAAGTTTTCATTTTCAGTCTCTTTGTCATGACTACAATTTATAAGTATCTGAAAGGAAGAAATTTAGCTACAAATACTCCCTTCACTTAATGATACAGAAATGCTTTTTTTTCTGTTTTTCAGTCCCTCTAGTGTTTCTTTTATAGCTTTCATACTTTAAAATTGGAATGTAGTCATTTATCCAGTTTTCCTAGTTGTTCTTTTTTTTTTTTTTTTTTGCAAATTGTTTCATTCTATGAGGATGCAGATTTTACATGTACTTATGTAGGGGAAATCTGTGTATGAGCAAATATGTGTTATCTTATGCCAATGATAAAGTAATGAGCTCCCACTATTTTTCTGCTATTTATCCTCTATTCATGCTCCTTATGGTAATCCTATGACAACTTTCTTCTGAGGAAACATCCATTTTCATTGAGTCTCAGTAGAGTTTGATACAACAATTAGTTTCACTCTAGGAGAAAAACATGTAACTTAGACTTAAACTAAATAATGTATCTGAAATGTTTAATAGAGTGTTTGGGAGAATATTCAAACTCGTAATTGCTGGATTTAAAGTTTGAATGCATAAGACCTCTGAAGTCACAATATCATCTTTTTACCACATGGCATTGGGAAATGAACTCAGAACAATGATACAGGAAAGTGAGGGAAAGTAACAAAATCCTAATACCATTTGGACCCTAATGCTATTCTTAAATTTTTCTTCTTATTCGACTTGATAAACTCTGCTTTATTTCAGATAATTTGTCTCATATTCTATCACTTTCAACAGAAAATGCCCTAATTTATTAATCAACGTAGTTATTAAGATTTTTTTTAATTTAAGGACCTAAAGTAAATTATTACTTCTATTTTTAAAGTTTTCTCCTTTGAAAGTAAATACTATCTTTAGATTAGATGTTCTAGATTCACTGTTTTTGCTAATAGTGATTAACTTAGAATTCTATGAAGTTATAAAAAATTTTCACCAGAGTTAAAAATAATACACAAGTAAGAAAACATGATTTAGCTCATAACTATTTCTCCTTGATGCAGACAAGTATAAAATTCAGGGAGTATTTCCCTATAAAATTATATAACAATACAACTTCTCACTTTATCATATATTCTTGAGGAAGTGATGTGCTTATCTGAAATTAATATGTATTCATATTTGACTGTCAAAATACCACATGCTATGGATATACTAACATTGTAGCTAGCTTGGCACATCTTTCTGAAGACAAGTAATTTATTTTAACAAATATTTTATTTATAACAACTTGTGTGTGCTGTGCTAAGTTGAGGCTCAACAGTTAAGAATATAGCTACAATTTTGGAGACCCATGTTTGATCCCTGGGTCAGGAAAATCCCTTGGAGAAGGGAAAGTCTACCCATCCCAGTTAACTTGCCTAGAGAATCCCATGCACAAAGGAGTCTGGTTCACACTTATTATTTGCACATGTAAAAAATATCAACATTTAGGTTCTTTGTAGTAACTAGAAAATAATTTGAAGATACTATAAATAATGAAAGGATAAACCCCAAATATTTTAAATGGCACAATTATTTGACTATTAAAAGCATTGAAAATATAAGTATATTGTGAATGCAAAGATTGAGGAACAATGTGTATCCTTTTCTAAACTTTGAGTATCCAAAAATCTCAACAATTTTAAGTTGATCAGTCAGACATGACATCAAAAAAACCACCACCGCCACAAACAACATAAATTAAGTTCCCCCCAAAGTCATGTTAAATACGTATAAAAACCAAGAAATTTTAGCATATATGAAAATCATGTTAAATTCTGTTGAGTCCACATGTGTGTGCATGTGTGTGATCAGTCACGTCTGACTCTTTCTGACTCCAAGGGCTGTAGCCTGGCTGACTCCTCTGTCCATGGGATTTTCTAGGCAAGAATACTGGAGTGCATTGCTATTTCCTTCTCCGGGGGATCTTCCCAACACAGGGATTGAACGTATGTCTCCTGTGTCTCCTGCATTGGCAAGTGGATTCTTTACCACGTGCCACCTGGGAAGCCCCTGAGTCCATATAGTAAGGTTCAAACACTTTTTTAGTAGAAAATTGCTTCAGAACAAATTTAATCTTGCTTTTTACAAAAACGAAAGTGATGTCTGATGATTGTTTGCAAGTTTGTTCCAGCTCTGCTCTGTACTGGAGTCTCGGATAAATGTCTTTTAATGAGTCAATCTAATCCAAGGCTATTCATCAGATTTTTTTAAGTGTGTAAACAAGGGTATATATGTATATATTTTAATTCAAAATAAGATTCTAAATTGCAAGACAGGTTGAATACCAGTGATTAAGTTATTGATTACTGACATTAAATTTCCAAATAGTAACTTGTACCTTTCAGTTATATGTCTTAAAAAGAAAAAAAAAAAAAAGGAGGGGGCGCTTTAAAACACTAATTCTGACAAAATGCATCTCCACTTTTACTCGCATTCATCCCCACCATCAGCTCTATGAGATGTGATTAAGAAGGCTGACAGTAGAGCCTGATGATTACCTTGATTATATCTCAGGCCTACTGTTTAATAACTGTGGAGTCTGTATCTCAGTTTCTGCCTCTGTAACCCAGACTTATAGATAATATCTACTTAATAAGTGGCAGCCTACGGTGAATAATATCAGATTCGTGAAAATTTCGTTTCAGGGCCAGAGATGGTTTCAGTTACTCAGAGCTTCCTTTGGCAAAAGTTTTATTACAGTGAAACAGGGCTAGAGAAAGCTTCTGACATAGACATCAGAAGTGGGTCACAGAGTGCCCCTTCACTAGTCTTAATAAAGGATCTATATAGTTTTTCAACTGGTTACTAACAATAGATTAAAAGAATATCTCAAGGTTGTAAGTTCAGTTCAGTTCAGGTCAGTGGCTCAGTCGTGTTCCACTCATTGCGAGGTTGTAAAAGTCTTAATACAGCTTCTTACATCGGAGAAGGCGATGGCACCCCAATCCAGTACTCTTGCCTGGAAAATCCCATGGACAGAGGAGCCTGGTAGGCTGTGGTCCATGGGGTAGCAAGGAGTCGGAAACGACTGAGCCACTTCCCTTTCACTTTTCACTTTCATGCATTGGAGAAGGAAATGGCAACCCACTCCAGTGTTCTTGCCTGGAGAATCCCAGGGACGGGGGAGCCTGGTGGGCTGCCATCTATGGGGTCACACAGAGTCAGATACGACTGCAGTGACTTAGCAGCAAACGTCTTACCAAATCCACTCCAACAACATACATTTTAAGATAACAGGATTAGTCAGAAGGTTCTTAAGAAGGAGAAACATGTCATCAAGTAGGATACATTGTTATATAATCACTAGTACAGAGTTAAAGGAAAAACATACCCTTAGGTAAGATGAATTGTTTTGTTGTGTAATCATTAGCTCTGGGCACAATGAAAATAATGTCTTTTGTGACTAAGATGAAGAAATGTAGAAAAAAAAAAAAAAAGTTTGTCCCTTTCTCCTTGAAGGCTCCAGACTACTTATCAATCTACCTAAGAATAAGCTCTCTCATTGGGATGCTGCAATGATCCAATAAATTAAAAAAGAGGTTAAAGCGTCTGCCTGGAATTCAGGAGACCCGGGTTCGATCTCTGGGTCGGGAAGATCCCCTGGAGAAGGAAATGGCAACCCACTCCAGTACTCTTGCCTGGGGAATCCTATGGAGGGAGGAGCCTGGTAGGCTACAGTTCATGGGGTCACAAAGAGTTGGACACGAATGAGTGACTTCACTTTCAAGAATAGTGCCAGCCAGACAAGAGCACAATGATGCTCACTAGTCACATGTCTTTGCTTTAGATCGATAGGTTTCATCCTCCCTTGTACATTTTAATTTATTGACACCATGCCATTAAAATGTCTCAAAACATTTATTTGAAGAACTGGCTGGAGTTAACTTCAGCCCTCTATTGTACTATTTCATTAGACCTTCATAATATAAATTCATATCTAATTAGTACAGAAAATAAGTTTTAACAAGTCTTCTTACACTCTACTTATCCCAGACAGTAGTTCTCTTTCCTCAAAATTACTACTCAGGGAAATAATTTAGAAATACATAACATTAAAACTTGTAGACATTATTCCTCTCAATAACTGGTATTGACTCGGCATCTAGTAGGAGCTCAAAAGGAAACAAAGACACTCAAGAACCACAGTTTGAGGTGGGGAGAGAAGGAAAACATGGGGCAAATAAAATATGTGTGAAGTGAAATGAAGTGAAAGTCGCTCAATCGTGTCGAACTCTTTGAGACTCCATGGAATTCTCCTCAGTATTCTGGCCTACTGGAGTGGGTAGCCATTCCCTTTCCAGGGGGTTTTCCTAATACAAGGATTGAACCCGGGTCTCCTGCATTGCAGGTGGATTCTTTACCAGCTGAGCCACCAGGGAAGCCCCTAAAACTAGATCAAACATTGAAATAGATAACATAAAAATCAAAACCAGATCTCCAGCAAACCAAGGTGAATTAATCTAAGAAATGGCTGGAAATTGTACTGTGCTAATGTGTGTAACAGGGCTTCCCTGGTGGCTTGGTGATAAAGAAACCCCCTGCCAATGCAGATGTGGGTTCAGTCCCTGGCTTTGGAATATCCCCTGGAGAAGGAAATGATAACCCACCCCAGCATTCTTGCCTGGGGAATCCCATGGACAGAGGAGCCTGGTAAGCTACTGTCCATGGGGTTGCAAGAGTCAGACATGACTTAGTGACTAAACAACAAAATTGTGTGTGAAAGAATAGCATCAACTTGTGAGTAGACTCATGGTAGCTCTATCCTTATCTTCAGGGATGCCCGGAGGTCTGGTGTCAACCCTTGGACAGGAGAAGGATGAGAAGTACTCTCTAGTGATTTATAATACAGCTTAGATCCAAATCATTCCCTACAGTGCTTTGAACAAGCTCATCTGCATTACTTATTGAAAATGTATAGATCAATGACTTGCACTGGTTTGCAGTTACACAGCCTATTTTTGACTCTGTGGCCAGTGGGTTGGACGTCCCTGGTGGCTCATACAGTAAAGCATCTGTCTACAATGCAGGAGACCTCGGTTCGATCCCTGGGTTGGGAAGATCCCCTGGAGAAGGAAATGGCAATCCACTCCAGTACTACTGCCTGGAAAATCCCATGGACAGAGGAGCCTGGTAGGCTACAGTCCATGGGGTCGCAAAGAGTTGGACACAACTGAGCGACTTCACTTTCCTTTCCTTTCCTTTCACTTTCCAGTGGGTTATTAAAGGCTACTAGGTAAACTCAGATTTTGATTCCCTGAGTAAAATTTTACATAGCTTAGTGTCTTCTCCAAAGATACAGTATGTATGGTTCTACTAATGGAATTCCTTGTAAAGTACACCTAGAATTCTCTGACCTGTATTTGTGCTTCCATTCTTCTTCTGTACAGTATTGTTAAACTAAGTATACCCTTTGAAAACTCAAGAGTTTTTTTCAATATTCCAACTTATGTTTTTGCTGCATTTATTTGTATTGTAAAATTGAAATAGACTTTGTTTCCATAATCTAAATGCTGGTCCTTTTGAGAGAAAGAAAGATGAGTAAACAGGAAATGAAGAATCTCAGAGAGCAGGCAATACACCAGGCCATTGTGGTTTCAAGGCTTTCAAGAGTTGTGACTACTGATTGAAGAAAAAGTATATCACAGGAATTTGATGTTGTTTATTTGTGGATCACAATAAACTGTGGAAAATTCTGAGAGAGATGGGAATACCAGACCACTTGACCTGCCTCTTGAGAAATCTGTATGCAGGCCATGAAGCAACAGTTAGAACTGGACGTGGAACAACAGACTGGTTCCAAACAGAAAAAGGAGTATGTCAAGGCTGTATATTGTCACCCTGCTTATTTAACTTCTATGAAGAGTACATTATGAGAAACGCTGTGCTGGAAGAAACACAAGCTAGAATCAAGATTGCCGGGAGAAATATCAAGAACCTCAGATATGCAGATGACACCACCCTTATGACAGAAAGTGAAGAGGAACTCAAAAGCCTCTTGAGGAAAGTGAAAGAGGAGAGTGAAAAAGTTGGCTTAAAGCTCAACATTCGGAAAACGAAGATCATGGCATCCAGTCCCATCACTTCATGGGAAATAGATGGGGAAACAGTGGAAACAGTGTCAGACTTTATTTTTGGGGGCTCCCAAATCATTGCAGATAGTGAATGCAGCCATGAAATTAAAAGATGCTTACTCCTTGGAAGAAAAGTTATGACCAACCTAGACAGCATATTCAAAAACAGGGAGATTACTTTGGTGACTAAGGTCCATCTAGTCAAGGCTATGGTTTTTCCAGTAGTCATGTATGGATGTGAGAGTTGGACTGTGAAGAAGGCTGAGCGCCAAAGAATTGATGCTTTTGAACTGTGGGGTTGGAGAAGACTCTTGAGAGTCCCTTGGACTGCAAGGAGATCCAACCAGTCCATTCTGAAGGAGATCAACCCTGGGATTTCTTTGGAAGAAATGATGCTGAAGCTGAAAGTCCAGTACTTTGGCCACCTCATGCGAAGAGTTGACTCATTGTAAAAGACTCTGATGCTGGGAGGGATTGAGGGCAGGAGAAGAAGGGGACGACAGAGGATGAGTTGCCTGGATGGCATCACGGACTCGATGGATGTGAATCTGAGTGAGCTCTGGGAGTTGGTGATGGACAGGGAGGCTTCCCGTGCTGGGATTCATGGGGTTGCAGAGAGTCGGACATGACCGAGCGACTGAACTGAACTGAACTGAAGAGCCAAAAAAATTGATGAATTAATTACTAAAGAAGGAAAAGCTAGTCAAGTATTTGATAGCTTGGCTGCTTGGGTGGCTTAAAGAAAAATAATAATAATAAAGTAACTTAGGAGCCTAAGACTTTGTGGTCTGCCAACTGATATCAACAATCCTACCAGTAAAGATTATAGAGGTGGCAGGGAGACATTATCAAGACACAACCAAAATAAAGATGTGTGTGTGTTAGTCACTCTGTTGTGTCCAACTCTTTGTGACCCCATGGACTATAACTCACCAGGCTCTTCTGTCCATGGGATTCTCCAGGCAAGGATATTAGAGTGGAGTGCCATTCCCTTCTCCAGGGGAATCTTTCTGACCCAAAGATTGAACCCAGGTCTGCACTGTGGGCAGATTCTTTACCATCTGAGCCACCAGGGAAGCCCATAAAATAAATATATGTTCAATCAAAGCATTTAAAGTTAAGCTAATTTGTGAATGATACACAGTACTTCCTGATGAAACACTAATGATATAGATTTTTGTGTTGGTGGAAAGAGTGTTTTTATTCTCTCATTCAATACTGTTAAATGGAAAGGGATGTTTGACCCACTCAGCATCTTTAATCAACTGCAGAAATTTGAATAAAAGGGCAGATTGCCAATCTCTTTGAGCTAGGTACATGTGAGGAAACATAACACATACTTTGGCAAGGCTTTTTATCACAGTAAATCCATGGATACAAAATTGAGTATTTCTTTCAGGATGTGTGTGTGTGTGTGTGTGTGTGTGTGTGTGTGTGTATAATTGTTGCAGAATAAACTACATCAGGAATTAGAGACAAAAGGAGAGTGAGCGACAGAGCAAGGGATCTATGTACCTGTAAACCATTTAAAAATTAAGACAACTTATGATGTCTTATGTTTTGAATATTTCAAGCATACCATTTAGCCTCAGAAACAGTGTGAATGGTGACAGAGAGAGGTTTTTTTGAGCTGAGTTTATAAAAGTAAATTTAACACATCACACAATAAAACAACTTCTTACATTATGCTAACAAATTTGGAATTTCTCAAAAATGCAGGATGAAGATATTGAAGAACTTTTAGTAATGTAGTGATGAAATTAGATTTATACTTTAGAAAGTGATAAATGTTGAATTGAAAATTATAAAGCAGAGAAAGGTTAACAAGAGCCTGACCAATTATAATTCTATTATAATATTCCAGACCACAGCAGTAAAAAGAAATGATAAAATTAAAGTAGTAGCCATCTGAGTGGAAAATTTAGATAGTTTACACAGACCTTGATGCACAAAGAGGGAGTTGGTATTGAGTTGAAAGGAAAGGAAAGTAATTGAAGATAATTTAAGGGGCTCAGTCTGGATAGTAAAGACTATACAAATCAGAGAGTAGATTTGAGAGTATTAACAACCACTTATAAATAAGCATTTAAGTTTAAATTATTTGTGTGATGCAACATTTAATAAGGTACAATAATAATATAGCTATATTTAACTCCCAAATCTGTTTCTCAAGGTGTCAAAAAGGGACAAAGCTCTAAAAAGAAGAATTAACTAAATTTGAGACCAATCTTTCTTTCAAATATCTCTACTCATCTTATTCAGAATTTGTGAATTCAGAAAATTTTTATTTTTCAAAATTATGGCTACTATGAATTCATAAAAATCTTCATGTAATATGCAAATATTTCTACAAGAATTAAGCAGCTGTCACTTACTCACATGTTAATTTGACTTAGTTTAATCACATAGCTATATTCGAATCATTTATGTGATGAGAGTTTCTACAAAAATTTTAACTGAAATTACCTAAAATGATAAAAAAGTAATTTGTAAAGTAAATTTGAATAAACAATGGCTTTGATACCAGAATAACAACTTTTATCTATCTCATTCCCCTACAATCCAGCCACAGTGATTTTCCAGTTATTTTTGCTCCTACATCTCAGCTTGTTTTCACCTTAAGATCTGTACACTGGAAGTCCTTCTTTCTGAAGTGCAACCACCAGATGTTCACATGAACTTGATCCAGTTTGGATTATATGTATATAAATTTTCATTATTTAGTTCTTAGCTCAATTATCAGCTTCTGATTAATCAAATGAAACCTGCATATCCACTCCTCTCATCTTATAACACTGTAACAGCAGAACCTAGAAGAGTACCAGGCCAAAAATAATATCTCAGCAATGCTATTTAATAATTGGAAAAAAGAGGAGATTATATCTTCTTTTGTTTAAAAAATGGTTTATTAGCAGTGGGAACTAAATATATTTGGGGGTATTGTATTATCTGCCATTTTTATGTTTTAAAATGTACATTGCAGCCTACAGAAATATAGGGAAGACAGGCTTTGGAAACAAATATATTTAGAACAAAATGTTGGTTGCAAAACATTAATCAACTTAGAAATTTTTCTGTAATTCTATTTTCCTACATGTGAAAAGAAATATTTGATAGGAATTGTATGATGATTAAGTGAAATATATTACAGGGTAAATATAAAGACCAAAATACACTTCACTCTAACATTAACCATTTCCTTCTCTGACCCAGAATGGACAACCATGTATAATTTTAAATAAAGTTGCAAGAAAATTAACCTATAATTTAAATCTGTCAAGCTTAAAATAAAATTTTGTAAAACATACTTTGAAATGGTGCTTTTCTTAAATGTAGCATGCTATGCATTTTTAAAAATAATATTTACAAAACCAAAAGGAACTTTTCCTTTACAACTCTTCCTCTCCAAAGCTTTATAAATCAATTTATTTTTCTTCCCAGATATAACATTGTTAACATGTCAAACAAGAGCACACTTATATATGTAAGTGTAATGAGAAAATAATTTATTAAGTTTAGCAAGTGGATTGAAATTTCTCAGGTACTTTGATGTTGTCTACACTTGATTTGGATGTGGAAGGTGAGAGAGTAAGCACCTGTTCAGACAAGTGTAATTACTTGTGGGAGCTGGACCCTCAACTGAAAATTAACTCATGAGCTCTATGATCAGTTTCTAACACTTCAGGCATAATATTCATTTTTTTGGAATCATCTAAAAATTTAAAATGGTGTCATTTGGTTGTTCACACACAATGAAAATTTGTGAAATTCTTTACATAATTATAATTGAAGTAGCTTGAAATTCACCATGATTGAGAGAAACTCTTTTAGAAAATGTTAAATTAATTGGAAATCTGCTTTTGGAAGTATACAATTCTAGGATTAAATCAATTAAAAATGTTATATTTTCAAACTTTAGCATATTTAACGATCTCAAGGTCTGAACTAAACAATTCCATTTAGGTCAGTAATACTTGTAAATACACTTTTCAGACCATCTAACAAGAAAAGAGATGATGTATCAAATTATAAATGCACAGATAAGAATCACTGTCATAGTGAGCCTATTCCAGGTGAATCCTATTGTATCAGATGTGTAAAAATAAGTTTGAATTTTTTAGCAGTAATAACAATACTGTTTCACTTCTAATTTTCACTATATACTTAGTATAGTACAGGTACTATCATCATTTCCAAATTGTACTAATTGTACACCTCTTGTTTGTTCACCCTAACCATATCAAATATCAGTTACCCTACCTACAGATTTAATTAAATTTAATTTCTAAAAGAAGTTAAATTATCAAAGAGTTTAACAAATAGCACATAGGTAGAAAAATCAGATAAGTGTTATGTCAAAGTTATACTTTCCTTACAAAAAAAATGAAGTCAACATACACAGATGCTTTTACATTATAAATAAGAAATAATAAAAGTGAGACGCTTTTCAAATAAAACATTTGTTTTTACTAATACCTGTGTCACAATTTTAAACCTTTTTTGGACATCACAAGGTCATCATCTTCAGATTTCCTTTTGTGAACATTTCAGGTTCAAATCAACAGGTGCACAAAAAGACAAAAGTAACTTACTAAAATTCCCACATTTGATTGATAATTATATATTGTATATTTTGGACTTATAACTACTGTAATAAACACAACAAATGCAAATTAGATAATTCTCCATTGACTGTGGAATATCTAATATCATAGACACAATGATTTCATCAAGTAAATCTATAATTCCAGGGGCTAGAAGGGAAAAAAATATATATATGTATTAAAAGGCGGTTCACTGTGTTCTAAGTGCATTTGCAACATTTGTAGTTTATTTTCCTTTACTTTCCTAACAATTCTTCTGAAGGAGTTCATGTACTTCTAGTTAACACACATGATAATAAAAAAAAATCTGCCTCCCACAGAATCCCACTATATTTATAAAGAAATATGTAATGAATACATGCAGACAATGGAAATGGAAGAATGAGCATCAGCAGCAAAATTTGAAAGACAGAAAATGGACAAGATGTTGTTGATGAAAAGGGTCTTTACTCCTCTCCTAGCATAGGCTGAAGCAGACGAATTTATTCCACCAAGTCCCCACACAACTCAGCCTCGAGGGCACCAACTACCTCTGAAAGCAGAAACTGAATATAATCTACAGATCAAAATAATATTTGAAAACATATTTAAATGGGTTTAGATTTTCAGAGTTGCTTCACACCCCTCTCCCTCAGCAAAAATTATAGCAAGTGTCTATTTGGCCAAAGCATTACCTTTGATTTATCACCTGCAGGGGTTGTACCAACCAGGGAGCCTGAGAGCCTGATATCAGCACAATGAAGGGGTCATACTGACAAAGGGATGTTAGTTGAATGAGATGCTCTATCCTGAAGTGAGGGCAGCCCCTTTCATCTCTAATTAGCTCTGACAAAAATGACAACTAGAATTCATCCTTCCAAAGTAGGGCACTGGAGAATTCCTCCAGGGGAAGAGTGAGTACCCGAAATAGACAGGCTTTCTTAGGTAGCATTGCCCAAGTACACAGACTAGACACATCAGTGTGGATAGAAGCTCATTAGTTGGTTATGTTTCAAACAGAACTACCGGCCTCCCAGGTGGCATTAGTGGTAAAGAACCTGCTTGCCAATATAGGAGAGCCAAAAGATGCAGGTTAGATCCCTGGGTTGAGAAGATCTCTAGGAGGCAGGTATGGCAACACATTCCAGTATTCTAGCCTGGGAAATTCCATGGCCAGAGGAGCCTGGCAGGCTACAGTCCAAAGGGTCTCAAAGAGTGAGACACGTCTGAAGAGACTTAGCATGCACACAAACAGAACCAGGGAATAGTCATTCAACTTGTTATTCCCCATAACTACATGTGATTGAATTGCTAAGACTTATCAGAACTTTGAGAATAGTTACTCACCAGAAAACAGAAATCAGAAGACACATGACAGGATAGAAAATGTATAACATATTCAGGTATCTGTGAGTAATAGCCTCTGAGAGGACATTTTACACATGGGAAAGAAAGAATCTTTAATAGGAAACTACAAATAAAGACACTTTGGAAATATAGACACAGCTACAGAGAAAGATATATAAACATTTCATAAAAGAAAGCTCCAATGGTAGAAATAAAGTTAAGGATTATTCTCAGATGGAAATGGCAACCCACTCCTGTACCCTTGCCTGGAAAATCCCATGGACACAGTCCACAGGGTCGCAAAGAGTCAGACACGACTGAGTGGCTTCACTTCACTTTTAGATTCTCTTATATACCAAACAACTGAGCAAAGGAGAATTTAGTTATGGAATAAGGAAATAATTTCAGAAAATTCAAATTTCTGAATTTTTGTACTAGTGATAAAAGATAAAATGGAGAAGCAAAATATCAAATATTTAATCCAGAATAGTTCATAGAACTGATAAACTTGAAACACCAAATTGAGAGCTCTACACAATGCCTAGAGCAATGGATGAAAAGAAATTTCCACCAAAGCACATTACTGTCAAAATTCAGAATTCCAGGAAAGAGACGCATTACCATAGCATCTGGAAAGGAAGAAAAAAAAAAGTCTCATAAGCAAATGTTCAGAAACCCAAGAGGTATTTGACTTCTTAAAAGAAGCAATTAAACCTGTGTCAGTGAAATAATGCTGGTTTCAGGTGGCCTCAGCCAGCAACAGCTTGAAATGGGGCTTGGGTTTTGTCACCAGAAAATTGGGCTGGGTCATGATGAGGAAAGCATCAGATCCTAGCCACTAGACCAGTGGTCAGTGACAAAGGCCCTGACCCTTCAGCTTTGCAGAAAAGTATTTCCACAAAGACAGAAAATAGTGAAGCAAGTAAAGTATTTATTAAGAGGAAAGAGAATACAATACGTGTGAACAGACACAAGGCCATATTCTTGAGAGAGTCCCAGAGCTGAGGGTTAATGGCAGTTTAAATCACTTATATGGAGACATTTCTTCTGGTTTTCCTTTGGTCAATCATTTTGATTTGCCTAGTTCACAACCATATTTAATATACCTCAGGATCCTTTCCTGTGTACACACGCATCTCTTAGTCAAGACAGATTTTACTGAAAAAGCATATGGGTAGAGCATCTCTTGACATTGTGCCCCATTTGATCTGCAAGGAGCCTTTCTGCCCATGGGTGGTTGGGGAGGTCTCCTAATTTTGGGAATGAGAAATAGGTGGCCTGGGCAGGGCTCAGCCTTCTCCCTTATTGTCCTGCTCTTCTCCCCTTGTAGTTTCAGTCCACAGGGAATGAATCTCCAATCGCTTTACCTTTGGAGGGGACCCATCTACTCCTGATTCAATGCATCAATGTTCGAAGAAAAGAAAAATATATAATTTTAAACCCTATATGAAGCCCTGGTGGCTCAGATGGTAAAGTGTCTGCCTACAATGAGGCAGACCCAGGTTCAATCCCTGGGTCAGGAAGATCCCCTGAATAAGGAAATGGCAACCCACTCCAGTACTCTTGCCTGGAAAATCCCATGGACGGAGGAGCCTGGTAGGCTACAGTCCAAGGGGTTGCAAAGAGTCAGACACAACTGAGCGACTTCACTTTCACTTTCAAACCCTATACTCAAATTAAAAATTAAGTATGAATATAAATGATATTGAAAATACTCATGATATTGTTTACTTCCTATAATCCATTCTTAGGAGGGTATTGGAGTATTTTCTCTATTAAAAGAAAATTAATATGAAAAGATGAAGAAATATATTTCAAGTAAAAGGGTATCCTTCACAGGACAGCTGATGTTTAACTTTGCACCAGGTGTAATTTATGGACTGGGTATGGCACATGGAAGCTGTTGCCCTGGGTTTCTTTGGCAAGCCAGTTATGAGGAATATATGTAAAGGGGTGGAATATTCACTGGGGAAGGAAGAATTTGAGGGTTGTCTTCCCTGGTTTTCATCTTGGCTCCATTTTCCCCAAGGGAGAAGGGATTTCTGTCCCTATTAAGTTTAGATCATTAGTGTCATGGCATCTGTGCATGATGGATATTTCTTATCTCTAAAGTTAAATTTATGGTAATGCTAGCACAATGAACAAAATGTTTTTTGGATTCAGGAGATTGCTGCCTTTCCCCACCTTTCTTTGTCTGCTTATAGAATGCTTATCCAAAGAAGGCACTGGCGACCTACTACAGTACTCTTGCCTGGAGAATCCCAGGGACGGGAGCCTGGTGGGCTGTCGTCTATGGGGTCACACAGAGTTGGACACAGCTGAAGCGACTTAGCAGCAGCAGCAGCAGGAGGATACTTACCATCCAAAAAGTGTGATTTCCTGTCAGTCTGAAGGTTCCTGCTTTCCTTTGTCTGCCTATGGACACTCACTGTTTACAAGATGCCTGATATTCTGCCACCTGGCCCCTGACCCCATTCTCCTCTTATATCTACCTACCTGCCTGCTGTAACAAAAGGAGAAATAAAAATTTAAAAGGAAAGGCTTAATTCTTCTTCTTGAAAATAAAGTAAGAGATTTCCCTGCAATTTTTTTTTCTCAATTACTTTAAGTAAATTCATTTCTTGTTGTTCAGTTGCTAAGTTGTCCCTGACTGCAGCATGCCAGGCTTCCTTGTCCTTCATTATCTCCTAGAGTTTGCTCAGACTCATGACCTTTGAGTCAGTGATGCTATCCAACCATTTTTTCCTCTGTCTCCCCCTTTTCCTCCGGCCCTCAATCTTTCCCAGCATCAAGGTCTTTTCCAATGAGCCGACTCTTCTCATCAGATGACCAAAGTATTGGAGCTTTAGCTTCAGCATCAATCCTTCTAATGAATATTCAGGGTTGATTTCCATTAGGATGGACTGGTTTGATTTCCTTGCAGTCCAAGGGACTCTCATGAGTTTTCTCCATCACCTAAGTTCAAAAGCATCAATTCTTTGGTACTCTGCCTTCTTTATGGTCCAACTCTTACATCTGTACCTGGCTACTGGAAAAACACATGGCTTTGACTATATGGATTTTTGTTGACAAAGTGATGGCTCTACTTTTTAATATGCTGTCTATGTTTATCATAGTTTTCCTTCCATGGAGCAAAAATCTTTTAATTTCAGCCAGTCACAGTCTAAAGTGATTCTGGAGTGATGTAGGGTGATTTCTTCACCCCACTTAACCAGCTTGCCAATAAAAAACCTCAGGGCAGCTACTCACCTGAGATTGCATGCTCTCCCCTTGAGAGTGCTCTATCACTTAAATAAATCTTCATGTCACTAACTTGACCTCCCTGTCTCATGTATGAATCCTTTTTGCAATGAAACAAGACCATATCCACTGGGAACAAAACTATTAAGAAAATTATGTCCTGAGTTTTTTTTTTTTTTTTTTTTTTTGCCTAAATTACAATATAGCAAATTAAGCAAAAATGGAACATTTCAGAATATTTAACGTTCAAAAATTTTTGAAACATTTGATGAGTAACTCTATATAGCAAAATAAATGTATTTTCATTTATGCTCTCCTAAAATGAGGCTATAACATTTGGAGGCTACACATGGCAAGATATTGTCTTTATCAACATTTTCATTAGAAACTACCTGAAAGTTTTCAATAGGAAAGTTATCTAAAGATAAATATTTCTAGGTCAGTGCCAAGCTTAACTTAGAGGAGTGGAACACATAATTGATGAGAAGAAACACTGATACAAAAATGCATTCTTAAAGTGCACTTTATGCAACACTGGTCCTGAGATAAAACTTCTAATAACACGTTTGATGTAGACCTCTATTAGAGATGGGAAAATGTTATTTTAAAAATACCAGGGTTGGTACACAAAAGATACATATATATTTTGCTTGGTTGTTTTTTTTTTAATTTTTTTTTACTTTATTTTACTTTACAATACTGTATTGGTTTTGCCATACATTGACATGAATCCACCACAGGTGTATACAAGCTCCCAGTCCTGAATACCCCTCCCACCTCCCACCCCATATCATCTCTCTGGATCATCCCCATGCACCAGCCCCAAGCATTCTGTATCTTGTATCGAACATAGACTGGCGTTTCGTTTCTTACATGATAGTATACATGTTTCAATGCCATTCTCCCAAATCATCCCACACTCTCCCTCTCCCTCTGAATCCAAAAGTCCGTTCTATACATCTGTGTCTCTTTTGCTGTCTACATACAGGGTCATCATTACCATCTTTCTAAATTCCATATATATGTGTTAGTATACTGTATTGGTGTTTTTCTTTCTGGCTTATTTCACTCTGTACAATCGGCTCCAGTTTTATCCATCTCATAATAACTGATTCAAATGTATTATTTTTAATGGAGTAATACTCCATTGAGTATATGTACCACAGCTTCCTTATCCATTCATCTGCTGATAGACATCTAGGTTGTTTCCATGTCCTGGCTATTATAAACAGTGCTGCAATGAACATTGGGGTACATGTGTCTCTTTCAATTCTGGTTTCCTTGGTGTGTATGCCCAGAAGTGGGATTGCTGGGTCATAAGGCAGTTCTATTTCCAATTTGTAAAGGAATCTTCATACTGTTCTCCATAGTGGCTGTACTAGTTTGCATTCCCACCAACAGTGTAAGAGGGTTTCCTTTTCTCCACATCCTCTCCAGCATTTATTGCTTGTAGACTTTTGGATCACATCCATTCTGACTGGTGTGAAATAGTACCTTATTGTGGTCTTGATTTGCATTTTTCTGATAATGAGTGATGTTGAGCACCTTTTCATGGATATAAAATCAACACTCAGAAATCCCTTGCATTCCTATACACTCATAATGAGAAAGTAGAAAGAAAAAATTAAAGAAACAATTCCATTCACCATTGCAATGAAAAGAATAAAATATTTAGGAATATACCTACCTAAAGAAACTAAAGACCTATATATTGAAAACTATAAAACACTGATGAAAGAAATCAAAGAGGACTCTAATAGATGGAGAAATATACCATGTTCATGGATTGGAAGAATCAATATAGTGAAAATGAGTATACTACCCAAAGCAATCTACAGATACAATGCAATCCCTATCAAGCTACCAGCGGTATTTTTCACAGAACTAGAACACATAATTTCAAAATTTGTATGGACATACAAAAAACCTTAAATAACCAAAGCAATCTTGAGAAAGAAGATTGGAACTGGAGGAATCAACCTGCCTGACTTCAGGCTCTACTACAAAGCCACAGTCATGAAGACAGTATGGTACTGGGACAAAGACAGAAATATAGATCAATGGAACAAAATAGAAAGCCCAGAGATAAATCCACACACCTATGGACATCTTATCTTTGACAAAGGAGGCAAGAATATACAATGGAGAAAAGACAATCTCTTTAACAAGTGGTGCTGGGAAAACTGGTCAACCACTTGTAAAAGAATGAAACTAGATCACTTTCTAACACCACACACAAAAATAAACTCAAAATGGATTAAAGATCTAAATGTAAGACCAGAAACTGTAAAACTCCTAGAAGAGAACATAGGCAAAGCACTCTCTGACATAAATCACAGCAGGATCCTCTATGATCCACCTCCCAGAATACTGGAAATAAAAGCAAAAACAAACAAATTGGATCTAATTAAAATTAAAAGCTTCTGCACAACAAAGGAAACTATAAGTAAGGTGAAAAGACTGCTTTATGAGTGGGAGAAAACAATAGCAAATGAAGCACTGACAAACAACTAATCTCAAAAATATACAAGCAACTTATGCAGCTCAACTCTAGAAAAACAAAAGACCCAATCAAAAAATGGGCCAAAGAACTAAATAGGCATTTCTCCAAAGAAGACTTACAGATTGCTAACAAACACATGAAAATATATTTTTAAATGTTAGGTAAGTCAGTGTTTCTGAATGAAGTTTCAAATACTTTGTACATAAAATCTTTTAAAACTCTGTCAAATTATTTTAAAAATTAGTATGTGGAAACTGAAAAATACAACAAACTAGTAAATATAATAAAAATGAAGCAGGCTCACAGATACAGAGAACAAATAATTGGTTACTAGTAGGGTGAAGCAATGGAGGGGTTGGTAAGGTGGGAGGTACAAACACTGGGTGTAAGACAGGCCTAAATATATACTGTAGAACACAGAGAATGGAGCTAACATTTTGCAATAACTGCAAATGAAAGTAACCTTTAAAAATTGCATAAAATTTAAAAACATAAACTTCAAATAAATAAATAAATAACAAAAATGTAAAGAGTGGCAAAAATAATACAGTAAGTAATTTGGACTTTCTAAACACAAAAGTCTTTCTAGGTGAATCTGTAGTCTGAGATTGTTGGATGCTCTAAGAATAGCAAATAAAGAAAAATATGCTCATATATATATATTTTCTTTTAATAAGGTGAAGGTTTACTTCTGTTTACAAAAATGTGATGAGGGGAAGACTATATTCCTCTCTTTTGTAGCAATGGCAGCTATAGTAAGTAATACTCAAGTTCAAGTGGCAGAGAACAGCAAGAATGGATGATTGCCATATTGTCTTTTGGCAATACACACCTAGAAATGAGGTACTTTATCTCAGTCCATCCTTGTATTGTTTGGACCCAGACACAGAGCTCAAAGTTGCATGGGAAACTGTAAAAATAGACTCCTTTGTGGTCAAGAGGAAGATAATAAAATTTTCTTCACTAGAATCATCTTTCTCTTTACCAGCATAATAAAATCATGATTCTACAAGAGAACATGTTCTAGTTATCAGTGGAGAAGAGATAACTAAAATTACTAGCCTAAGTTATAAATATAATAATAACAAATGTATAAACATTTCACATCCTTAAATATTTTGGGCCAATATTTGACACATAAAACTTGAGAATATATAAGGTTTGAGTTGAAAAGAATGCAACTTTTAATATTGGAAATGAGAGAAATTCAAGGACAATACTCCTGGATAGAGCACAATGAGTTAGTATAACTAAAATCAAGGATTCTAATGCTTTATACTAACACCTTTTGTTATGATAAAAGTCACTGAATAAATATTACCAGCAAAATGGAAACAAGGCATTTTGGTTTTCTGTTCACATGGAAGGCATCGAGACCAATTACC
Organism: Ovis aries; assembly: GCF_016772045.2. Taxonomy (NCBI): domain Eukaryota; kingdom Metazoa; phylum Chordata; class Mammalia; order Artiodactyla; family Bovidae; genus Ovis; species Ovis aries. The sequence continues at coordinate 15,951,094 of NC_056065.1, forward strand.
CTCACTGATCCAGGAATTACTTCCAGTCTACTCCCACAAAGCACAGGAGTGTGAACTTATGATGACAGCATGTGCCCAACAGACATGTTAGGTCTGATACTCTTTGTTCAGTTATGTTAACCTCAACAAAGACTACTGAAAAACAAGTTTATTCTTACTCTGCCATTAATATCACTCTCTGTGTTCTTTCTAAATCTCAGGGTTGTCACCTGCAATTGTTTTTCAGAGTTTTTAGAAATGAGGATGTGCCACTAAGGGAATTAAAAAGAGACCTAAATAAGTACAAAACAATATATTCCTGGAAAGAAATACAGTATTTGAAAGAAAAAAAAATATACCCAATTAATTTATGAACACAATTTCAATTGCTATATACTGTTTTTAATTGCTAAAAATTCTTAGACCTTTAGAAGAATAGAGGAATAAGAATATCCCAGAAGAAATTTTAACTCTTAAATTTTTCCTAACAAATATTAAATGTCATTAGTAATCATGGTGCTAAATACAGTGTGTATCTGACATAGAAACGGATAGACAAATAGAATATTTCAAAATTTAATGAGATAAACTCTGTTAAGAAATACAATATATTATGTAGAAAGGTGATATTTCAAAATAAGGGATAGATGAATCATTCAATAATTGTTATGTGACAAGTAGCTAATTGAAAAAATGATAAACTCATTATTACTTAAGTGGATGGATGAATCATTCAATAAATGATATTGAAACAAGTGATTAATTGTTTGGAAAAATATAATGATAACCTCATTTTAATTAATCTCCTTATTAGCTTTGCTAACTGCTATAATAAACATACAATAAAAGTATAATGACCTATGTAATAGCTCATACAATATTTCCTCATCAGAGAGCAGCATTCTTCCTGGTTCTATCCTAATCTCTGCTACACACAAGGACTTTGAAGAGCTTTACACCAGCAAATAAATAGAGAAGACTGAAAGTAAAACCCTCCAAACTGTGACTTGCAAGAATGATGCAGTATTTAGACTCATATTCCATTGATGAGGGGTAGTCACATAATTCAACCTAGAAGGAAAACCCGGGTGTAATACAAAATTCCGGGTGGAAAATAGAGGGTGAGAAATATGGATCATAAGTGGATAGTTGGCTTTATCAATCTCATCTATTATGTCCCAAAATAAATAACATAAATTGAACATTTAAATATGAAATTTAAAATAGAGTTATATTTATATATAATGAATCTTTATTAAGATTTACAAAAGAACTTCAAAAGGTAAACCCTAAAGGAAAAACTTACCAATTTGAATAAATAAATATTTTTAAAAATATGCATATGAAACAAGACAAATCTCCATGAATGGCATTGAAAGCAAACTAAAAAAGAATATAATATTTTCCAAATCTGGAAAAAGAATATGCAGAAAAATTCATATAAATCAATAGGAGATGACAATGCAAATACTATTAATAGACAATATGAAAAAGGAGGGATTTAAATGACAAATATATATACAAGGTAGAATATTGTTTTTCTGTCAATATGCAGTTAAAATGATAACACATGGAGTTTCATTTTCAGACACGAAGTAATAAAAACTGAACTTAACTGCCAATAGTATAAAGCTAAAAAGAACAAAAAAAAGATGTGAATCAACTGCTTTCAGACACTTTAGGGCAAGTCAGCAAAGGACAGGATCCTTGGGAGAAAAGAAGTGATCAGGTGAGCACTGTAATTGTTCCCATCTTCAGTCTAGAGGTGATTCCAGACAGAGTCAGAAGAACCACAGAGAATGTGTCCTCACTAATGAAATCAGGATGAGACCCAGAGAGCTCCAGACATCTGATGAGGCTTTTCCATTTAGTGTTTCCTGGTTACTAGGCTTGTACGCAGAGAGTGAAACTCCACAAATTCATACACACACAACCAAACTGGATGGGGGAAGGAATAAGCACAATAGTTATATAATTATAAACTCAGTAATTTCCAGAGTTCAATAATGAGAGAATACATTTTGGAGCTAAAATAAGTCAGAGTACTAAATGATCAGCAGGTATACTTAGGAGAAACATTAGAGATGAATTTTCCAAATAGGAAAATGAGTACTTCAAAGCTGTATATTGTCACCCTGCTTATTTAACTTTTATGAAGAGTACATCATGAGAAATGCTGGGCTGGAATCAAGATTGCTGGGAGAGATATCAATAACCTCATATATACAGATGACACCACCCTTATGGCAGAAAGTGAAGAAGCACTAAAGAGCCTCTTGATGAAAGAGAAAGAAGACAGTGAAAAAGTTGGCTTCAAGCTCAACATTCAGAAAACGAAGATCGTGGCATCCGGTCCCATCACTTCATGGCAAATAGATGGGAAAACAGTGCAAACAGTGGCTGATTTTATTTTTCTGGGCTCCAAAATCACTGCAGATGGTGATTGCAGCCATGAAATTAAAAGACGCTTACTCCTTGGAAGAAAAGTTATGACCAAGCTAGATAGCATATTAAAAAGTAGAGACATTCCTTTGCCAGCAAAGGTCCATCTAGTCAAACTTATGGTTTTTCCAGTTGTCAAGTATGGATGTGAGAGCTGGACTGTGAAGAAAGCTGAGCGCCAAACAATCAATGCTTTTGAACTGTGGTGTTGGAGAAGACTCTTGAGAGTCCCTTGGACTGCAAGGAGATCCAACAGTCCATCCTAAAGGAGATCAGTCCTGGGTATTCATCGGAAGGACTGATATTGAAGCTGAAACTCCAATACTTTGGCCACCTGATGTGAAGAGCTGACTCATCTGCAAAGACCCTAATGCTGGGAAAGATTAAAGGCAGGAGGAGAAGGAGATGACAGAGGATGAGATGGTTGGATGGTATCATCGACTCAATGGACATGAGTTTGGGTGGACTCTGGGAGTTGGTAATGGACAGGGAAGCCTGGCATGCTGTGGTTCATGGGGCCGCAAAGAGTTGGACAAGACTGAGCGGCTGTAATGAACTGAACCAAACTGAACTGAACTGAACTTACATGCAGGGAAAGTTACTCTAGAACCTAATTAGCAAAGCTTAAGAAGCCTCACAAAGATTAATGAGGAAGTAATGCAAATTCTTGTCAGAACAAAGCTATCCACCTTCTTAAGGAAGGAAAAAATAATTCCAAAAATATAACAATGAAATACCACAATGTTGAACATTTTATAAACATTAAATTATGCTAAATGAAATAAGCCCAGACATACAAAGTGATCTATGTGATCCCACTTATATGAAGACTCTAAAATAGTAAACTCACGGACTTCTCTTGTGGTCCAGTGGTTAAGACTCTGTACTTCCAATGCAAGAGGCATGGTTTGATCCCTGATTGGGAAGCTAGGTTACAGGAGACATAAGAGATGCTGGTTCAATACTTGGGTTGGGAGGATACCATGGCAAAGGGCATGGCAATCCACTCCAGTATTCTTCCCTGGAGAATCCCATGGACAAAAGAGCTTGGCAGGCTCCAGTTCATAGGGTTGCAAAGAATCAGACACGACTGAAGTGACTTAGCACACAGGGAACTAAGATCCCACATGACATGTCACAAAAAAAAAAAAAAAAAAAGATGAAATAGTAAACTCAAACAGAATTGAATGGTGGTTCCCAGGAGCTGGGGATATGGGAGGTATTAGTCACAAGTACAAAGTTTCAGTTATGCAGGATGAATAAGTCCTATAGATCTACTGTACAGCATAATGTCTATCATTAAAAATACTGCATTGTACACTGTACTTTTAAAAATTTTAAATGAATCCTAAATTTAGAATATTTCTAATTATTGAAATTATGAGGATTACTACTTGAGCACCTCTCAATTGAAACTTAAGTGATTTTTAGGAATATCAGATATGAATTATAAAGTCCAATCAAATCTTCATTCATTTTTATATGAAAATCAGATAATATAAATAATGGAATTGGAAGGATTTGCAATTGAATAAAGCAGAGGATGCAATTCCAAAGAGTTTAACCTAATATATTAGACAAACATTCTCTGTTACATCATTTTATGGAGGAGACTGACTTTCTGTTGGTATCTTGTTCACAGAGTTCTCTCTTGGTGAATACTGAAATGAAATTTCCAAGTCTAAGTACAGTCCATGAATCAGACATGCACTGCAGACACTCCCAGTTTACCTACACTGCCTTCCTTACTCCAGAGACAACTGGACAGAGAGTTGATAATTAAGGGTTTCAAGATACTGTCTTTTTAGGATTGTTTCAACTTTTTTTTTTTCTTCTTCTTCTTTTTTGTTTTTGGCTGCACCCAGTACATGCAGGATCTTTGTTCCCTGACCAGGGATTGAACACATGCCTCCTGCATTGGGAGCTTGGAGTTTTAATCACTGGACGGCCAGAGAAGTCCCTGTCTTTTTTAAATTTTGTTCATTACTTGTTGAGAAGCACAGCAGAACAAGTTGGTGAAACACAGAAAGGTGGATCACAACAAAAAGGGCTTTATAATATGAATTATTTTTATCATATATTATAATTTAAAACTGCATTTATTACTCACATTGTTTGAAGGAAATAAAAAAAGTGCATTGATAGCACCCTACATTGTTAAATTCATTCATCCCTATTTCAAAATCTTTAAAAATTAACACATCAGTTGATTTGTTTTTCATGTTTAAATCCAAATACTATACGTCATGGGTTTCCAAGGTGGCACTAATGGTAAAGAACCCACTTGCCAATGCAGGAGACATAAGAGATGCAGGTCCATTCCCGGGGTCAGGAAGATCCCCTGGAGGAGGGGATGGCAACCCACACCAGTATTCTTGCCTGGAGAATCCCATGGGCAGAAGAATCTGACAGGATACAGTCCATGGCGTCGCAAAGAGTTGGATATGACTAATGCGACTTAGCATGTTCTGATTACAAATCAAATCAATTTTTTTATTGACTAAACTAATTGATTTTATTAGAAATTTTCAAATTGGCTTGACTATGTATACCTAATTTTGATTTGATATATCTGTGTGTATAACACATTTGCCAAATTGGACTTGTCATGAGACAAGCCCCATATATACATGTAAATTTGAGTTTAGTTGAGTATTAAAATCATTTTAAATAACAAATACCTTAAGCTCAAGCCTATCACATTTTAATTTAATTATCTTGATATCTTACTGGTATTTTGTTTGGAAATTTAACTGAATTTATTTCCATATATCTGATCATTGACTTAATGGTGATATACACTTTATCATTTTCAGATAAAATTAACACTCGGTGAGAAATGTAAAGCCCAACAGTTTAAATGTCAGTTAGAATTATGCTAATGCAAATTGAATTTTAAAAATAACCATATTGTGATGAGAAAGGCCACTTGAAATTATATGGTATGTAGTTACTTTTAAGTGAAGCTTAAATGTGTAAATGGAATTCATCTATGAATGGCATGAGGTGTAGAACTGGCCTAGAAAGTTTCTCAAATATTTTCCTAATTTTTGAAATTAATCGCTCTATCAGTTATATTGTTAGCATTTACACAAACACCTACACCTTAAAAACAGCATCTCATTTCTTAAATTTGTAGTCATTGTCTTTGAAAACCTTGAGCATATAAAGAAATCTAGCAGGAAATTGGAGAATGGCAAGTGTCTACATCTACATGTACATGAGGCTAAATCCCATTTCTAAACTCAGCTATCTCATCTGGTTTTCTCATCCTCATCTCAACATATTCCAATGGCCACATTATTACCTGTGTTTTCAAAATAGTTTCCCTTATCAATTCCCTATTTCTGCCATTTGCCACTTAAAATCCTATTAGATTTTGCAGTGCTGCTTCTGTCAGCTTCACTCCAATACCCTAGTTTTATTGTGCCGTGATAAATTTCATTCTACATTTCAGTCCAGAGCATCCTCACCTACTGAATGACTGTAGCTATAATCATCAACTGGCATGTATTATCATCTAGTCTTCACAATCTTTAGATCATTTAATTAACCTATTCCCTCTCAACTGAAATTCTCAACACTTAAATTCTGATGTTGCTTTTCTGGATCTTAAATTCACACTCTCCTAATGGTACAACTATCACCAACAAAGTGTCAGAAAACAAATATTCTAATATCTTCAATGTGTTTGCCTGTTATAATACTGCTCTGCTCAAACTGTTGCTCTCCTGAAATAAAAAAGTAAAGATTAAGGAGGGGAAAAAAAAGCAGGATCTCTGACCAAAATTTATCTCAATTAAACACAATTAACTTTTACCAAAAGCTACTTTCAATTGTATGTAAGAATTCCAAGAAAATAGAGAAAAATTAACCCGAGTGCCTTTAATTAAAAGATGAATAATCAGAGACAAGGACATGTTACTCACTTTTTAATTTGAAGAAAACTAACAATCTTAACAGAGAGAAACCATCCAAGGCATATTCCTTCTTTCTGTCTTTATCATGTCACAAGTAAGAAAGTTCAGCTGGGCCACTAGAAAAATCATGGCAATGAGCAGTGTCCAGAACCCTTATGTGAAAGACTGATAATTTTATTCATAGAAAGAAACAAATAGAAAGCCAGTTAGGATAACTGACTAAGATTGTCAATTGTAGGCTATTGTTACATACCCAGTTTGCAGTAGAAGTTATTGGTAGGATTGTCAGGAGAGTCTACTAGAATTTGAGCCAAATAGAGCCAAGTGGAAGAAAGACATTTACCTTCCCCAAAGGGCTAAAGGGGACTAGTTTAAACAATGATTTATGTACTTTTAGACAGCATATTAAAATTGTATACCTTATCTCCAACTATGGTATGTACCTTTTATGCAAATTTATATTAAAAAATCAAAGACAGAGCAATTTGTGAGCTAAGAAATGTTTTAAGCTTTAAAGAGAAACAGTTAGGGTATTTTTTTTTTTGAAAATCACTGAGAAAACTTGAAATTAAAATAAAATGGAAACATTATTAAAATTATTTTTCATTTCCAAATACTTATATTTTAAAATATTATTAGTAAATAAATTATATGTGACCTTTATAAACTTTTGTGGGTTTTTCTCAATTAGAGAAAGTAATTGATAGAACCATGTACACTTTCTTGCTTTTTATTTTTTAGGTTGGATTAGCTAGTTGATGCACATATTTTTAGTCAATCTTTTAGCATTGAAGTAGGCAGTGTTTTTGATGAATTCCCCCTAAATCACAATTGCTTGCTCTTATTCATGAATTTTGTGATTCTTATCTAAAAATCATGTTCAAAGGAGAGAGAACAAATTTAATTCTTCTTTTGTCAATAGTGAATATAGAAATTTTATGCAAAATAAAATTCTTAAGCAAAATACAAATAAATAATCTAAGTGTAAACTCCTCTGAGATTAAATTTACCTGTTTGACTCGTACAATGTTAGACAATTCATTTTCATCTGAAGTAGATAGATAATTCTTTTTCATCTGAAAATGTGATGGACAATATAGAGAAGAGAGTACCTTGATTAATTAATTGGTTGAGTTATTAATTAAGTTTGGCCAAAACTTATTAACTTACTTTTTAAAAAAAATTTTTAATGACTTCAAACAAAATAAGTTTATAGTTGCTGTGACAAATAATCATAGATGGATCTGGATTACAGAAACATCACTCAGACTCTAAACCACAGTACAAATATTTAATTTCCTTTCCAATTTTTATGAGACTGATCAAATGGAATTTTTGTCCTCAATAATAAAACATGGAAGTACAATCATTAAAAATAAAAAAAATGGCAAATTCTTCTTTACACTCTCCCATCCTTTTCTATTAAAGATACAGTATTTATCTGAAGCCACATAGATGGAGGAAATATATGCTGGAATTTATTTTTATTCTACCAAGAGATATCTGAACAATTATTTCCCTGAAAATTATTAGTTAAGCAGAGCCTGAAAGAGTAGAATCAATTTTTATCCACTATCTTTGGGAGATCAAAAGTTTTCACCCACATGATTTGCTATAGAAAGACCTTAAGACTCCCTCCCCAGAGAGGGTATGGATAAAAGATAACACTCCCATACTGTTGGTGGGAATGGAAATTGGTATAGCTATTATAGAGAACAAAATGGATGTTCCTTAAAAAACTAAAAATAGACCTACCAGCAATCCCACTCTTAGGCACACATATACCTGGAGAAAGCCATAATTCAAAAAGATACATGCACCCCAATGTTCATTGCAGAACTGTTTACAATAGCCAAAACATGGAAACAACATAAATGTCCATCAACAGATGAATGGATAAAGAAGAAGTGGTACATATATACAATGGAGTACTACTCAGCCATAAAAAAGAACAAAATAATGCCTTTGCAACAACATGGATGACCCCAGAGATTGTTGTACTGAATGATATCAGACAGAGAATGACAAATATCATATGATATCACTTATAGGTGGAATATAAAAAAAGGTTACAAAGCAGAAGTAGAGTTATGGATGTAGAAAAACAAATGTATGGCTACCAGGAGATAAGGGGGAAAGGATAGACTGAGAGTTTGGGATTAACATATACACACTACTAGAGGTTTCCCAGGTGGCACATTGATAATAAATCTGCCTGCCAATGCAATAAACACGAGGTACTCAATCCCTGGGTCAGGAAGATCCCTTGGAGTAGGAAATGGCAATCCAATCCAGTGTTCTTCTTTGGGAAATCCCATGGACAGAGGAGTCTGGTGGGCTACAGTCCATGGGGTTGCAAAGAGTCAGACATGACTGAGAACACTCACATGTCATATACACTATTATATCTAATGTAGATAACTAATAAGAACCTACTATATAGCTCAGGGAACTCTACTCAATACTCTGCAATGGCTCAGAAGGAAAGATAATTTTAAAAAGAGAGGATATATGTATGTAAAACTGAATCACTTTGCTATTCAGCTGAAACTAACACAGCATTGTAAATCAACTATACTCCAATAAATTTTTTTTAACTGACCTTATACTCCTAGCACTAATCACCTTGACAAACAATACATCACACAAAAATACATTATTTTTTTCTGTTCTTTTCCTAAACCAATTAGAGTGATAGACAAACAAGTTTGTATATGCATTGTGACTTACTGAGATTTTTTTCTTTTAATTTTTTGCTTCGTAAATGTTTTTATCATATACATATTGCTCCTAAACAAAACATTCTGTTATTATATTTTTACTTGTATAATTTATTTTTTTTCTGTCTTTCTGTACATAAAGGTAAAATGTTCCATGCATCAATAAATAGTGGTCACTTAATATTTGACTAATGTTAATTAGTATATTCATAATTTACTTTCTAAGGCAGAATATTAATATATAACTAATACAGTCATGCATTAAGGACTGAGAAACAGGCAGGTGAAAACTGTATCCTTGGGTCACATTTTGCATTCTTTCTATTTATTCATCATTTTAAGTTCATTACAGTATATATAAGGACAGGAGCTTTCTTAAATAAGACGTTTATTCTGCTTTAATCCTTGTTTAGCATTAAAAAAGATTTCTTCAACTTTAAAAAGAAAAGCCAAGTTTTTCTTTAAAGATGATTTAAGTAACAATTCAGAAAGGAAAATAGAGGCTACCCATTTATTTTATTAAACCAACATGAATATAGAGAACTCATTACCAAGCTGTGAGTCAACAATGGCAAAGCAAAATCAAGAATCCAGGGGGACATGTGGATACTGATTCTAGAAATTATTCAGCAAACAAAGGGAAGATCTGGATCATTAGAACCTAGAAACTTGGAGGAGAGTTTCTATGGAGCTGACACTAAGATCTCCAAAGTGGGAATGCTGCCAGTAGAGAGAGAGGGGTGGCTCAACTGAGATCCCTGTGAACAGAGCATTGTGGGGCTGGTGCTTCCACTCTGAGGGAACACGTTACAGCTGGTTATGGGAAAAATACAAAGGAAAAAACTGGGTCCTGGACCTGAATGCCTCTACCAAAACAACAAGCCTTTGCTGCATTCATGCAGGCAGGACTAAATGACACCAAAAAAGGACAAAACCTCTTCCTTCTTTCTTCCAGGTTCCCAGAACACTTCTCTAGATGAACCCTTACACACTCACTTCACTGACACATGGGGATCTCAGTGGGATGGAGTCTGAAGCCCAACATCACAAAGCAAAGTTTAGAAGGTTTATTTTGGGCCTGACAGATAGCAACACCAACTGGGCTTTTCTGGTGGCTCAGTGGTAAAGAATCTGCCTATAGTTCAGGAGACTCAAGTTCCATCTCTGTTTGAGGAAGATCCCCTGGAGGAGGAAACGGCAACCCACTCCAGTATTCTTGCCTGGAGAATACCATGGAGAGTGGAGCCTGATGGGCTGCAGTCCATGGGGCTGCCAAGAGTCGGACATGACAGCAACTGAACACACACAACTGGCACAGACAGCTAATTTACTAATAGTGTTTCCAAAATATGCCCTTATTTTAAATTTTTTCCCTAAGTTTTCACCATACGAGTGAGCAAAAAGTATTTCATTTGTTTATGAAATATGTCAAAAGGGCCTGAGTTTCTTTGAGGACACTTCCTAGTGAATTTTCTGCACTACCAGACTACAAATGCCATGATTCTGAAGACTAATGGCTATTTAAAAGCACCATAGTGAGAAGTACTTCAATAATAATATGTCCTTCCTGATTGATATAAGAATACAGGCAATCACATACAATTTCCTATGGATTTATGACTTTATGAAATATCTCTGACTCAAGGGAAACCACAAATGGTGAAGTGTATTTAGAATGAGTTAATCTTAAAAGTATCTATTTATACTAAAATATGATTGGAATTAATCTTTACTAGATCTGAAATATTTATATTTTATCAATATTTTTAATTCTTTTGAGAATAAACTGTTTATAGGAAACATACTGTACTACCAGGCACAAGTGCTTATATTTGTAAAACATCTTTCAGAGTTGTCATTGACATAAGACCCTCAGGTAAAACTTGAGTGGCATAGTTTGGGAAAGTGATGCCAACAAGTTAAAAGTAATTCACTCTCTTAAGGCTCATTTGTCACAATACTTTTAAGAGAAAAAGGTCTAAAAGAAAACAGCTATTTAACATTTTTGAGTGCTCAGTCACAAAGTTATGTCCAACTCTGTTGCCTTCCTGTGGACTGTAGCTCGCCAGGCTCCTCTGTCCTTGGGATTTCCTGAGCAAGAACACTGGTGTGGGTTCCTGGAGCCATTTCCTCCTCCAGCGATCTTCCCAACCCAGGGATCCAACCCGTGTCTCCTGAAATACCAGGCAAATTCCTAACCACTGAGCCAATAGGGAGGCCCACCCATGAAAAATAAAGCAGCTTTAAACCTAAATACTCTCCAAAATAGGCATTGGCCAACACTAGAATATTACCAAATAGTCGTTGGGATGTATTACTTGTATTGTTATAATAATCTTCCAGTCTAACATCTTCTGCAACCATAGTCTGTCCTTGTAGCATCAATCATTAAAGCTGTCTTCTGTCTGACCAATGATAACCTATACAAAAGCTCTTAGACAATCTATGTATAATTTTTACTAGTTGCCTAGCTCATAATGAACACTCAGGAGCTTTTATTTATGTTGTTGTTATTGTTGTGTTGGAAAGGCATTAGGAATAGGCAGTATTCTTAACGCACCACACTCATTCTAAGTGAAACTGCATCTCAAGAGGTGCCTGAGTACAAACTCTCAGGTTACTGGTTTCTATCTTGCAAATAACTCCACGCTAAATAATTCATTTCACAAAATTCATTTCCTAATAATTTAGAGGCTAACAATAAACTTATAATTCAGGTAACAACTGTAAACATATGAGTTACCATTCATGCAACATCAATATATTTTTCTTATTATAGTAAGTTATATACCTCATTGGCTTTAACTGAACCCAAACCTAAGCTATCTACTTCAATGTCTTCTAAACTGTACTATATAAAATGGTGATATTTGTTTAAGAACTACTCATGAGCACTTACTATGATTGATTCTGATTGTATCTGTGTACACACGTGCAACTTTGCTACTTTGTTGCCCAGACATCTAGAAAGTGATGAAACTTTGGTTTCCTTTTGTATTTTTTACCCAATTTTGAGTTCCACTACTCACCATCTTAAGGCCAAGTCATCTTATTTCTTGTCTTTATTTTTTGTAATTTTTTTAATATTTTTATTTATTTATTTATTTTTATTTCTTGTCTTTGAAGTATCTCTTCTGTCAAAAGCTTAAATTGATAATTATCTCCTATTTTGACCAAATGGTAAAAATAATAGTGACACTTACACACAATAAAACAGTTACTATTACCAATTTCCACACTTAAAAAGAAAATGAGTTATAAGACCTTATTTATAAAATTCACTTGAAATAAAAACAACAAATTAATTAAAATATATGTCTTCTATTAGGGATCTCCAAACTTCTTTTGTAAAGAGTTAATAGTATGAGGTGGATGAAACTGGAGCCTATTATACAGACTTAAGTAAGTCAGAAAGAAAAACATCAAGTGCAGTATACTAATGCATATATATGGAATTTAGAAAGATGGTAACATGACCCTATATGCAAGACAGCAAAAGAGACACAGATGTAAAGAACAGTCTTTTGGACTCTGTGGGAGAAGGCAAGGTGGGATGAATTAAGAGAATAGCATTGAAACATGTATATTACTATATGTGAAACAGATCGCGAGTCCAGGTTTGATGTATGAGAGAGGGTGCTCAGGGATGGTGCACTGGGATGACCCTGAGGGATGGGATGGGGAGGGAGGTGGGAGGGGGGTTCAGGATGGGGGACACATGTACAACCATGGTTGATTCATGTCAATGTATGGGTAAAGCTATTAAAATATTGTAAAGTAATTAGCCTCCAATTAAAATAAATAAATTAATTTTTAAAAGGGTTAATAGTAAGTATTTTAGGCTTTAGAGATATATATAGTCTGTCTTGCAGCTGCATCTATTTTGTTTACTCTTATTTGTTTTTTTTTCAACCATTTAAAACTCCTGTAGCTTGGCCATTGAGTTGTATAGTTCAATAATCCTTGCCCAGCAGTAATGTTTTTCTTGTTGTTTGTTATATTTTAGAAGTTAAGTCTGGAAAAACAAACACTGTTAAAAGTAATAATTTGCTCTTCTTATTTTATTTAATAATAATAATTCTGGAACCAAAGCAACAACAACACCCAGTTGTGAATGGGACTGGTGATGGAAGCAAGGTTCAGTGCAGTAAAGATCAATATTGCATAGGAACCTGGAACGTTAAGTCCATGAATCAAAGCAAATTGGAGTGGTCAAACAGGAGCTGACAAGTGTGAACATTGACATTCTAAGAATCAGCAAACTAAGATGGACTGGAATCGGTGAATTTAATTCAGATGACCATTATATCTACTACTGTGGGCAGGAATCCCTTAGAAGAAATGGAGTAGCCAGCATAGTCAACAAAAGAGTCCGAAATGCAGTACTTGGATGCAATCTCAAAAATGACAAAATGATCTTGGTTTGTTTCCAAGACAAACCATTCAAAATCACGGTAATCCAAGTCTATGCCCCGACCAGTAACACTGAAGAAGGTGAAGTTGAACAGTTCTATGAAGACCTGCAAGACATTCTAGAACTAACACCCAAAAAAGATGTCCTTTCCATTATAGCGGACTGGAATGCAAAAGTAGCAAGTCAAGAAACACCTGGAGTAACAGGCAAATTTGGCCTTGGAGTACAAAAATGAAGCAGGGCAAAGGCTAATAGAGTTTTGCTAAGAGAACGCATTGGTCATAACAAACACCCTCTTCTAACAACACAAGAGAAGACTCTACACATGGACATCACAAGATGGTCGACACTCAAATCAGACTGATTATATTCTTTGCAGCCAAAGATGGGGAAGCTCTATGCAGTTAGCAAAACAAAACCAGAAGCTGACTGTGGCTCAGATCATGAACTCCTTATTGCCAAATTCAGACTGAAATTGAAGAAATTGGAGAAAACCACTATGCCATTCAGGTATGACCTAAATCAAACCCCTTGTGACTATACAGTGGAAGTGAGAAATAGATTCAAGGGACTAGATCTGATAGATGGAGTGCCTGATGAACTATGGATGGAGGTCATGACATTGTACAAGAGACAGGGAGCAAGATCATCCCCAAGGCAAAGAAATGCGAAAAAGTAAAATGGCTGTCTGAGGAGGCTGTACAAATAGCTGTGAAAAGAAGGGCAGAGAAAAGAAAAGGAGAAAAGGAAAGACATACAAATTTAAATGCAGAATTCCAAAGAATAGCAAGGAGAGATAAGAAAGCCTTCCTCAGTGATCAATGCAAACAAATAGAAGAATACAATAGAATGGGAACGACTAAAGATCTCTTCAAGAAAATTAGGGATACCAAGGGAACATTTCATGCAAAGATGGAGTCAATGAACAACAGAAATGGTAGGGACCTTACAGAAGCAGAAGATATTAAGAAGAGGTGGCAAGAATACACAGAACTGTACAAAAAAGTTCTTCACGACCCAGATAATCACAATGGTGTGATCACTCACCTAGAGCCAGACATTCTGGAATGTGAAGTCAAGTGGGACTTAGGAAACATCACTATGAACAAAGCTAGTGGAAGTGATGGAATTCCAGTTGAGGTATTTCAAATCCTAAAAGATGGTTCTGTGAAAGTGCTGCACTCAATATGCCAGCAAATTTGGAAAGCTCAGCAGTGGCCACAGGCCTGGAAAAGGTCAGTTTTCATTCCAATCCGAAAGAAAGGCAATGCCAAAGAAAGCTCAAACTGCCACACAATTGCATTCATCTCACACACTAGTAAATTAATGCTTAAAATTCTCCAAACCAAGCTTTAGCAATACATGAACCTTGAACTTCCAGATATTCAAGCTGGTTTTAGAAAAGGCAGAGGAACCAAAGATCAAATGCCAACATCTGACAGATCATGGGAAAAGCAAAAGAGTTCCAGAAAAACATCTATTTCTGCTTTATTGACTACACCAAAGACTTTGGGTGGGTCACAATAAACTGTGGAAAATTTTGAAAGAGATAGGAATACCAGACCACCTGACCTGCCTTTTGAGAAATCTGTATGCAGGTCTGGAAGCTACAGTCAAAACTGGACATAGAACAACGGACTGGTTCCAAATAGGATAAGGAGAATGTCAAGGCTGTATATTGTCACCCTGCTTATTTAACTTATGTGCAGATTGCATAATGAGAAACATTGGGCTGGAGGAAGCACAAGCTGGAATCAAGATTGCCAGGAGAAATATCAAGAACCTCAGATATGCAGATGATATCACTCTTATAGCAGAAAGTGAAGAGGAACTAAAAGCCTCTTGATGAAAGTGAAAGAGGAGAGTGAAAAAGTTGGCCTAACGCTCAACATTCAGAAAACTAAGATCATGGCATCCGGTCCCATCACTTAATGGCAAGAAAATGGGAAACAGTGTCAGACTTTATTTTGGGGGGCTCCAAAATCACTGTAGATGGTGACTGCAGCCATGAAATTAAACCACACTTATTCCTTGGAAGGAAAGTTATGACCAACCCCGATAGCATATTGAAAAGGAGAGACATTACTTTGTCAATAAAGGTCTGTCTAGTCAAGGCTATGGTTTTTGGAGTGGTCATGTATGGATGTGAGAGTTAGAGTATAAAAAAAGCTGAGCTTTCCGAATAATTGATGCTTTTGAACTGTGATGTTGAAGAAGACTCTTCAGAGGTCTTGGAGTGGAAGGAGATCCAGTCAATCCATCCGAAAGATCAGTCCTGGGTGTTCACTGTTAGGACTGATGTTGAAGCTGAAACTCCAATACTTTGGCCACCTGATGTGAAGAGCTGACTCAGTTGAAAAAACCCTGATGCTGGGAAAGATGGAGGGCAGGAGGAGAAGGGGACGACAGTGGATGAGATGGTTAATTGGTATCACAGACCCAATGGACATGGGTTTGGGTAAACTCTGTGAGTTGGTGATGGACAGGGAGGCCTGGTGTGCTGTGGTTCATGGTGTCACAAAGAGTCGGACACAACTGAGCAACCGAACTGATTAGCATGTATTATGATAAATTATGCTGTAAGAAATAACATTTTTCTTGTCTCATTTCTGGCCTTCAATTCATCCATTTTTCAACATTAGGGAATGTTTCCTGAGGTTATTTCACTCCACATTGTCTATGGTGTTGATTTTTCTCTCTTTCATATTATATTTAAAACCTATAACAGCAATACAATATTTTAAATCGATGTAATCAATGTATCTATATAAGCATAATTGCTACAGGGACTTTGTTTATAAAAATATAGTAAATTTCTTATAAAATTTCTTTTCTTTGTCCTTAGGCAATTTATTCATTGACTTATCATTTTAAAGATCAATTGTTCATACTTAAACTTTCTCATCAGGCTAAGGTAAAAGGCAGCATTTACATGTTTTTTTCCAGGAGTTCATATCTCGTATTATACATTTTGACTATTAAATGTATCAGTGTTTATACTGAATATATTCTCTATGGATCACAAATGCAGAGAAGCAGCTATAAAAATAAAATTATACAAGATATGAAAAGGAAACGACTTAAAAAGGAGAAGTAATGTGGACACAAGTATCATGAAAATCAAAGCATTTGTTGTTGTTCTGTCACTCAGTCATGTTCAACTCTTTGTGACCACATGAACTACAGCTCACCAGGGTTTGTTGTCATTCATCATCTCCTGGAGTATGCTCAAATTTATGTCCATTGAGTTGGTGATGCCATCCAACCATCTCATCCTCTCTCATCTCCTTCTCTTCCTGCCTTCATCTTTTCCAGCATCACAGTCTTTTCCAATGAAGGGGCTCTCTGCATCAGGTTGCCTGTATTGGAGCTTCAGCCTCAGCATCAGTCTTCCCAATGAATATTCAGAGTTGATTTCCTTTAGGGTGTATTGGTTTGATTGACTTGCTGTCCAAGGGACTCTCAATAGTCTTCTCCAGCAGCATAGTTGAAGGCATCAGTTCTTTGGTGCTCAGTCTTTTTTCTTGTCCAGGTCTCACATCCATATATGACTACTAGAAAACAATAGCTTTGACTATACAAACCTTTGTAGGCAAAGTAATATCTCTGCTTTTTAATACACTATCTAAGTTTGTCATTGCTTTACTTCCAAAGAGCAAGCATCTTTTAATTTCATGGCTGCAGTCACCATCTACAGTGATTTTGGAGCCCAAGAAAATAAAGTCTGTAACTGTTTCCATTGTTTCCCCATATATATGCCTTGAAGTGATGGGACTGGATGCCATGATCTGAAGTTTTTTGAATGTTGAGTTTTAAGCCAGCTTTTTCATTCTCCTATTTCACATTCACCAAAAAGCTCTTTAATTCCTCTTTAATTAAAGTCCAAGAGACCCTATAACTTGCTTTCTGCCATAAGGGTGATGTAATCTGCATATCTGAGGTTGTTGATATTTCTCTTGGCAATCTTGATTCAAGCTTGTGCTTCATCCAGCCTGGCATTTTGCATGATGTACTTTGCATATGAGTTAAATAAGCAGGGTGACAATATACAGCCTTGAAGTACTTGTTTCCCAATTTTGTACCAGTCTGTTGTTCCATGTTCAATTCTAACTATTGATTCTTGACCTACATACAGGTTTCTCAGGAGGCAGCTAAGGTAGTCTGGTATTTCCATCTCTTAAAGAATTTTCCACAATTTGTTGTTATCCACAGAGTCAAAGGGTGCAGCATAGTCAATGAATCAAAAGTAGATATTGATGTTGGCAATTTGATCTCTGGTTTTCTGCCTTTTCTAAATATAGCTTGTACATCCGGAAGTTCTTGTTCACATACTGTTGAAGCCTACTTTGAAGGATTTTGAGAATTACTTCGCTAGCATGTGAAATGAGTTCAACTGTGGGATAGTTTGAACCTTATTTGATAGTGCCTCTCTTTGGAATTGGAATGAAAACTGAATGTTTCCAGTCCTGTGGCCACTGCTAAGTTTTCCAGATTTGCTGGCACATTGAGTACAGCACTTTAACAGATCTTCTTGTAAGATTTGAAATAGCTCAACTGGAATTCCATCACCTCCACTAGTTTTGTCACTAGTGATGCTTCCTATGGCCCACTGATTTTGCATTCTAGGATGTCAGGCTCTAGGTGAATGAATTATTTTTTATATAGTTCTCTGTATTCTTGCAACCTCTTTTTAATATCTTCTGCTTCTGTTAAATCTATGCCTTATCTGTTCATTGTGCCCATCTTTGCCTGAAATCTTCCCTTGATATCTCTAATTCTCTTGAAGAGCTCTCTAGTCTTTTCCATTTCTTTGCATTGTTCACTTTAAAAAAAACAAGCATAATAAGCACAAGATGAAGAAAAATAACTGTCAGAAATGAGTGACAGTGTTACTATCATCATGCTAGATCAGGTACACCCTTGGCTAATTCACTTCTGTATATGGCAAAAACCATCACAATATTATAAAATAATTATCCGTTAGATAAAATTTAAAAGTTAATTGAAAAAACTAGATCTTTTAAAATATATTATTCCATATAATGATACATTTTTTCTGCTGTTCAGTCTCTAAGTCATGTCCAACTCTTTGCAGCCTCATGGACTGCAGCTCTCTGTGCTTCCCTGTCCTTACGATCTCCTGCAGTTTGCACAAACTCATGTCCATTGAGTTGGTGATGCCATCCCACCATCTCATCTTCTGTTATCCCCTTCTCCTCTTCAATTTTTCCCAACATCAGGAACCTTTCCTATGAGTTGCCTCTTTGCATCAGGCAGTCAAAGTATTAAAGCTGAAGCTTCAGCATCAATCCTTCCAATGAATATTCAGAACTAATTTCCTTTTGGGTTGCCTGGTTTAATCTCCTTCTGTCTAAGTTTCTCAAGAGTCTTCTCCAGTGCCACAATTGAAGGCATCAGTTTTTTGGCACTCAACCTTCTTTATGGTCCAACTCTCACATCTGTACATGACTACTGGAAAGCCATAGCTTTGACTAGATGGATCTTTGTAGGCAAAGTAATGTCTCTACTTTTTAGTAACCTCTCTAGATTTGTCATAGATTTCTTCAAAGTGTCTTTTAATTTCATGACTGATTTTGGAGCACAAATAAATTAAGTCTGTCACTGTTTCCATTTTTTTCCCATTTATCTGCCATGAAGTCACTGGACAAGATGTCATGATTTTAGCATTTTGAATGTTGAAGTTTTAGTCAACTTTTTCACTCTCTTCTTTCACTATCATCAAAAAGCTGTTTAGTTTCTCTTCACTTTCTGCCATCAGTATTGTTTCATCTATATAATGAAGTGGTTGATATTTCTCCTGAAAATCTTGACTTTCGCTTGTGATTCTCCAGGTTGGCATTTTGTATAATGTACTCTGCATATAAGTTAAATAAGCAGGGTAACAATATATAGCCTTGATGTACTCTTTTCCCAATTTGGAACCAGTCTGTTGTTCCATGTCCAGTTCTAACTGTTGCTTTTTGACCTGCACACACGTTTCTCAGGAAGCAGGTAATGTGGTCTGCTATTCCCATCTCTTGAAGAATTTTCAATAGTTTTTTTTTTTTTTTTTTTTTTTGATCCACACAGTCAAAGGCTTTAAAGTGTAGTCAATGAAGCAGAAGTAGGTGTTATTCTGGAATTATCTTTCTTTTTCTATGATATGAAAATGAAAGTGTTAGTTGCTCAGTTGTGTCTGACTCTTTTTGATCCCATTGACCATAGCCCACCAGGCTCCTCTGCCCATGAAATTCTTCAGGTAAGAATACTGGAGTGGGTTGACATTTTCTTCTGTAGGGTATCTTCCCAATCCAGGGAGCAAACCCAGGTCTCCACATTGCAAACAGGCTCTTTACCATTGGGCCATCAGGGAAGCCTCTATGATCCAAAGGATGTTGGCAATTTGATCTCTGGTTCCTCTGCATTTTCATACATACAATATAAAAAAGAAGTCATTTTGTAAGTAAAGACAAACTCACAGTTCTTATTAAGGACTTAATCAATAAGCAGGAATTAGATCCAGTACACTTGAATTCAAACTTCACAGAGTGTCCATATTTCTATCTCTCAGATATACAACATTTAGGAAAGTCAGTCTAAAACTTTTATATATTTTTATGTTAGTATGAATTAACTAAATATGAAATTATTTTATCAATTGTCTGTAAATCCAGTTAGTTCTATATTTTTTCAAACTGTAATGAAGGGAATGGAGCTGCCCTGGTGATTCATGGGTAAAGAATCTGTCTGCAATGCGGGAGAAACACGTTTGATCTGTGGGTTGGGAAGATCTCCTGGAGAAGGACATGGCAACCCATTTCAGTTATTTTGCCTGGGAAATGCCATGGACAGAGAAGTCTGGTGGGCTACTATCCATGGGGTCACAAAAAGTCAGATATGACTTAGTGACTAAACAACAACAACATTGAAGAGAATGAAAATTGGAAATAGTGTAGCCAATCCTCTAATTTTATGGTCAGGAACAAGTGATGAGCATGTTCAGTACAATTGATATAATGCACTGCCATCTAAAACACCAATTTACACAGCATGATCCTGATGAGTCCTTCTGCCAACAATCCTTAAGCTAGGTTTGCAGTAGGTATTTTACTGATTCATTTAAATCTTTGATGTAGGCAGTCACCAGCATCACTAGTCCCATTCAGTTACTCCTATTCCCTTTTTCTTCCTTACTCATCTTCTAAGATCCCCTGATAAACAGCAAAAGATTATTTTATGGGGACATAATTGTAATAGATTAAGTTCAGTTCAGTTACTTAGTCATGTCCAACTCTTTGCAGTCCCATGGACAGAAGCATGCCAGGCCTTCCTACACATCATCAACTCCCAGAGTTTACTCAAACTCATGTCCATTGAGTCAGTGATGTCATTCAACCATCTCATCCTCTATCTCCTTCTCTTGCCATCAGTCTTTCCCAGCATCAGAGTCTTTTCAAAAAAGTCAGTTCTTTGCATCAGGTGGCCAAAGTATTGGAGTTTCAACTTCAGTATCAGTCCCTCCAATGAATATTCAGGACTGATTTCCTTCAGAATGGACTGGTTTGATCTCCTTGCAGTCCAAGCGACTCCCAAGAGTCTCCTCCAATACCACAATTCAAAAGCATCAATTCTTTGGAACTCAGCTTTCTTTAGAGTCCAACTCTAACCTCCATACATGACAATTGGAAAAACCATAGCATTGACTAGACAGACTGTTGTAATGTCCCTCCTTTTTAATATGCTGTCTAGGTTGGTCATAACTTTTCTTCTAAGGAGCAAGCATCTTTTAGCTTCATGGCTTCAGTCACCACCTGCAGTGATTTTAGGGCCCCTCAAAATAAAGTCTGTCACTGTTTCCCCATATATTTGCCATGAAGTGATGGGATCAGATGTCACAATCTTAGTTTTCTGAATGTTGACTTTAAGCCAACTTTTTCACTTTCTTCTTTCACTTTCATCAAGAGGCTTTTTAGTTCCTCTTCACTTTCTGCCATAAATGTGGTGTCATATGCATATTTGAGGTTATTGCTATTTCTCCCTGCAGTCTTGATTCCAGCTTGTGCTTCTTCCAGTCCAGCGTTTCTCATGATGTACTCTGCACATAAGTTAAATAAGCAGGGTGACAATATACAGCCTTGATGTACTTCTTTTCCTATTTGGAACCAATCTGTTGTTCCATGTCCAGTTTTAACTGTTGTTTCCTGACTTGTATACAAATTTCTCAGGAGGCATGTCAGGTGGTCCGGTATTCCCATATCTTTAAGAATTTTCCACAGTTTGTTGTGATCCACAATAGATTAAGAAATGATCCTAACTCCAGTAGAGCATGCTGATTTACAATTATTTCATTAAATTTCAACACCATCAGATTATCATCTTTTTTTTTTAATGTATAGTTTAGGAAATGTCTGTAATCTGCATTTGCACAATTGCATTCAGTATTTTAAAATGATTAATG
Organism: Ovis aries; assembly: GCF_016772045.2. NCBI lineage: Eukaryota > Metazoa > Chordata > Mammalia > Artiodactyla > Bovidae > Ovis > Ovis aries. The sequence continues at coordinate 15,973,027 of NC_056065.1, forward strand.
CTTTCTGAAATATATAACTGACCTGGTATGAACACTGGTAAATATTTGATGACAAAAGATATATTAATGGAAATGGGGATACTATATAGACACAGAGCTATCCAGGAAATACTGCAGCTCTGGTTCCAAATCACAGTGAAGAGAACATCTCAATGAAACAGGTTACAGTTTCTTTGGTTTCCCATTACATATTAAATTTATGCTTAAATTGTACTGTAGTCCATGAAGTCTACATCAGCATTACATCTAAAAATACAATGTACACTCTTTAAAGTTTAAGCACCAATAGTTTGGCCACCTGATGTGAAGAACTGACTCTTTGGAAAATACCTTGGTTCTGGGAAAAATTGAAGGCAGGAGGAGAAGGGGACGACAGAGAATGAGAAGGTTGGATGGCATCACCAACTCAATGGACATAAGCTTGAGCAAGCTCTGAGAGTTGGTGATGGACAGGGAAGCTTGATGTGCTGCAGACCATGGGATCACAAAGAGGCAGACACGACAACAACTGAAGTGAATTGATACTTTAATTTAAAAGATTTTGTTGCTGAAAAATGCTAACTATCATCTGAGATTTCAACAAGGCATAATCTTTTTTTTCTGGTGAAGGGTCTTGCCTCAGTGTTGTTAGCAGCTGACTTATCAGAGTCAGTTCAGTTCAGTTCAGTTGCTCAGTCATGTCCGACTCTTTGCGACCCCATGAATCACAGTACACCAGGCCTACTGTCCATCATCAACTCCCGGAGTTCACTCAGACTTGCATCCATCGAGTCAGTAATGCCATCCAGCCATCTCATCCTCCGTCGTCCCCTTCTTCTCCTGCCCCCAATCCCTCCCAGCATCAAAGTCTTTTCCAATGAGTCAACTCTTCGCATGAGGTGGCCAAAGTACTGGAGTTGCAGCTTTAGCATCATTCCTTCCAAAGAAATCACAGGATTGATCTCCTTCAGAATGGACTGGTTGGATCTCCTTGCAGTCCAAGAGACTCTCAAGAGACTTCTCCAATACCACAGTTCAAACGCATCAATTCTTCGGCGCTCAGCCTTCTTCACAGTCCAACTCTCACATCCATACATGACCACAGGAAAAACTATAGCCTTGATTAGATGGTCCTTAGTCGGCAAAGTAATGTCTCTGCTTTTGAATATACTTTCTAGGTTGGTCATAACTTTTCTTCCAAGGAGTAAGCGTCTTTTAATTTTATGGCTGCAGTCACCATCTGCAGTGATTTGGGAGCCCCAAAACATAAAGTCTGACACTGTTTCCACTGTTTTCCCATATATTTCCCATGAAGTGATGGGACCGGATACCATGATCTTCGTTTTCTGAATGTTGAGCTTTAAGCCACCATTTTCACTCTCCTTTTTCACTTTCATCAAGAGGCTTTTTAGCTCCTCTTCACTTTCTGCCATAAGGCTGGTGTCATCTGCATATCTGAGGTTATTGATATTTCTCCCGGCAATTCTGATTCCAGCTTCTGCTTCTTCCAGCCCAGCATTTCTCATGATGTACTCTGCATAGAATTTAAATAAGCAGGATGACAATATACAGCCTTGACATACTCCTTTTCCCATTTGGAACCAGTCTGTTTTTCCACGTGCAGTTCTAACTGTTGCTACCTGACCTGCATACAGATTTTTCAAGAGGCAGGTCAGGTGGTCTGGTATTCACATCTCTTTCAGAATTTTCCAGTTTATTGTGATCCACACAGTCAAAGGCTTTGGCATAGTCAATAATGCAGAAATAGATGTTTTTCTGGAACTCTCTTGCTTTTTCCATGATCCAGCGGATGTTGGCAATTTGATCTCTGGCTCCTCTGCCTTTTCTAAAACCAGCTTGAACATCAGGAAGTTCACAGTTCACGTATTGCTGAAACCTGGGTAATGGTTGCTAAAAGTTGGAGTGGCTGTGTAATTTCCTAAAATAATACAACTTGAAGTTTGCCACATCCTTTCTTGGACAGTATTTCTTTGTAATATGCAATGCCATTTGATAGAATTTATCCGCAGAACTGCTTTCCAAACTGGAGTCAATTCTCTCAAATCCTGCCTCTACTTTGAGCAACCAAATTTGTGGAATAATTTAAACTCTTTTTTCCCATTTCAACTATCTTCAGAACATCTTCATCAGGAGTAGATTCCATCTCAAGAAACCACTGTCTTTGCGTATCCATGAGAAGCCACTTATCCATTCAAGTGCTATCATGAGATTGCAGTAATTCAGTCACATCTTCAGGCTCCCTTTCAGGACTAACTCTAGTACTCTTGCAAATTCTACCAGATCTGCAGTTGCTGCTTCTACTGACGTCTTGAAGCCTCACAGTCATGAAAGTTTGAAGCAACTTCTTTTAAACTGTGTTAATGTTGGCATTTTGACCTCTTTCCATGAATGTTTGTCATGGCAGCTAGAATGGTGAATCCTTTCCAGCAGGTTTTCAATTTACTTTTCTAGACCTATCAGAGGAATCACTGTCAATGGCAGCAATGGCCTTGCAAAATATATTTCTTAAATAAAAAGACTTGAAAGTCAAAATTTCTCTTTGATCCATGGGTTGCAGACTGGATGTTTTATCATCAGGCAATCAAAACAATATTAATCTCATTGTACATTTCCATCAGAGTTCTTGAATGACCAGGTGTATTGTCAAGGAGCAGTAATATTTTGAAAGGAAGTTTTTCTTCTGAGCATTAGCTCTCAACAAGGGACTTAAAATATTCAGTAAACCATGTTGTATAAACAGATGCGCTGTCATTCAGGCTTTGCTGTTCCATTTATAGAACACAGGGAAACAAAATCTCATGTAATCCTTAAGGGCCCTAGGATTTTCAGAATGTTAAATGAGCCTTGGCTTCAACTTAAAGTCACCAGCTGCATTAGCCCCTAACAAGAGAGTCAGCCTGTCCTTTGAAGCTCTGAAGCCAGACATTGATTTCTCTCTAGATGTGAAGGTTCTGGATGACATCTTCTTCCAACATAAGGCTCTTTGGTCTATATTGAAAATCTGTTGTTTACTGTAGCCACCTGTATTGATTATCTTAGCTAGATGTTCTGGAAAAACAGGTTTCCACAACTCTTATTAATGAAAATTTTAAAAATTACTATTTTTTGGAACACAGATCCACTGAAAAGAAAGAAATTCTTTTTAAAGAATAGTATTTTACTTGGTTGGGATTCAGAGTTGGTATTCCTTATCTTCAAGATAGATTGTGAGTACTTTTCATGCTTGTCTGTAATATTTACACAATTTATCTTTGAAAATGCCTGAAAATGATTGCTACTGCCAAGTATCAATATCCACCTATAAGCATAGGAGATCAATAAATCATATTCATTGCATGGTAGGCACCTGTAGAAATCTATGAGAGTCTTCTCTGAAGAGTTTTGACAAGTGAGTATGGTTTCTTATTATTAATTATTTGATTCTCCGATTGTCTCAGAGTTGCCCAGTAGGAACAGTCTCCTTTTACCCATCACTTTTTGAACACTTCCTTGTTTCTGATAAGATACACACACACACACACACACACACACACACACACACACACACACACACACACACAAACCACTACTTGCTTGTTCTTTCCATGCTTCATGCACTGGAATCAAATCAGCCCCCTCCATAAGAATTCTAATTTCTTTTGCTGGAGAATGTTCTTTACAAGATACAAGTGGATGCTGTGCATGCGTGTTCAGTCACTTCAGTCATGTCTGACTCTTGGTGACCTTATGGACTATGGCCTTGCAGGCTCCTCTGTGCATGGGATTCCCCAGGCAAGAATACTGGGATGGGTTGCCATACCTGCCTCCAGTGGATCTTGCTGACCCAAGGATAGAACCAGCTTCTCCTGCATTGCAGGCAGATTCTTTACACTGAGCCACTGGCGAAACCCAAAAGTGGGTGCAAGCCAAGCTCATTACTATTGGTGTGTCTATGCTACCAGGACCTCTCTGCAAACAGAGCTACAGAATGTAGATATACACACACATTATATACACACACATATGTGTGTGTGTGTGTGTATAAGTATAGGTATATATGCAATCTACATAGATATATTGGTAGTTATACAGAAAATATACACATTTCTAAAACTAAGTTGTTTTCATGAATTTCTTTATACTGAAGACGTGTTAACAACAATACTTCTAATATATATATATATATATAATTTGTTTATATATATATATACACATATATATTTGTAATTCCTTTCTCTGACAGTGAGAAGGAGACTTCCCTGGTGGCTCAGACGGTTAAGCATCTGTCTACAATGCGGGAGACCTGGGTTCGATCCCTGGGTCGGGAAGTTCCCTGGAGAAGGAAAAGGCAACCCACTCCGGTACTCTTGCCTAGAAAATCTCATGGTCGGAGAAGCCTGGTGTCCATGGGGTCGCAAAGAGTCAGATATGACTGAGCGACTTCACTAAATGTAGCTCTCATTAATTCTTTGAACTGAAGTATAATTGGGCTTCCCTGGTGACTCAGATAGTAAAGAATCTGCCTATAGTGCAGGAGAACTGAATTTGATCCCTGGATCAGGAAGATCTCCTGGAGAAGGGAATGACTATCTATTCCAGTATGCTTGCCTGGAGAATTCCATGGGCAGGTGAGCCTGATTGGGTCCGAAAGAGTCGGACAGGACTGAGCAACTAACATTTTCACTTTCTCCTTTCTTTTTATAAGTGACACACAACATTCAATTGTACATAATTGATGTACAGCATTCAGGTGAACATCATTAAGATTCAACAGTTGTATACAATGTGCAATGAGCACCACAATAACTTGTTTCCATCTGTCACCATATGAAGCTATTGATACAAGAACTATTTTTTCTCATGATAACTTTTAAGATTTATTTTCTTAGCCACTTTCAAATTTGTAGTAAAATGGTATCTGTTCTTCTTATGTTATTTATTTTCATATATTGAATTATTAGTACATTTAATTTTTTAAATACATTTATTTATTTTGATTGGAGGTTAATTACTTTACAATATTGTATTGGTTTTGCCATACATCAGCATGAATCCACCATGGGTGTACACGTGTTCTCCATCCTGAACCCCCTCCCACCTCCCTCCCCGTACCATCCCTATGGGTCATCCCAGTGCACAAGCCCCAAGCATCCTGCATCATGCATTGAACCTGGACTGGCGATTCATTTCACATATGATATTATACATGTTTCAATGTCATTCTCCCAAATCATCCCACCCTTTTCCTCTCCCTCAGAGTCCAAAAGTCCATTCTACACATCTGCGTCTCTTTTGCTGTCTCGCATACAGGGTCATCATTACCATCTTTCTAAATTCCATATCAATGTGTTAGTATACTGTATCGGTTTTTTTCTCTCTGGCTTACTTCACTCTGTATAATTGGCTTCAGTTTCATCAACCTCCTTAGAACTGATTCAAATGTATTCTTTTAATGGCTGAGTAATACTCCATTGTGTATATGTACCACAACTTTCTTATCCATTCATCTGCTGATGAACATCGAGGTTGCTTCCATGTCCTGGCTATCATAAACAGTGCTGAGATGAACATTGGGGTACACGTGTCTCTTTCAATTCTGGTTTTCCTGGTGTCTACGCCCAGCAGTGGGATTGCTGGGTCATAAAGAGGTTCTATTTCCAGTTTTTTTTAAGGAATCTCCGCACTGTTCTCCATAATGGCTGTACTAGTTTGCATTCCCACCAACTGTGTAGGAGGGCTCTCTTTTCTCCACACCCTCTCCAGCGTTTATTGCTTGTAGACTTTTGGATAGCAGCCATTCTGACTGGCATGAAATGGTACCTCATTGTGGTTTTGATTTGCATTTCTCTAAGCATTTATTTTTTTTTAAACCACTTCATCCATATAACATTAATCGTCCATCAGCACAGCTAGTTCCTCCTCACTATGGACACCTGGCCTCACTCCAGCTGCAGGATGCCATGCTCTGTTGCCCCCTCTTTCAGCTGCCCTCCCCAGCCCTTGGATTCTGACACACCTGCTAGGTAGACTCTGCATCTGAAGCCCCCTTCCCTACAGTCAGGGCATGAGAAGTAGGGGCAGGCTACTCTCGTGCGGTCACCCTCCCCTCACACACTTGCCTTCTGACATCCTCCAGTGTGCGTGCATCTCACCTCACTGACAACTTCTTTGAAATATCACTTCAAATACCCTCCCCTCCAGGACTGTTTAATTCAACCGATTCAAACTCTGCCATCTGGTGCTGGGCTGCCCCATGCCATCCCACATGCCCTACATCTTGATTACACTCTGACATAATGAACAAGGGCACCCATCAAGGAGATGCCCTCCTTCATCCTGTTTGGATCTAAACTCCCTACCAGGTCATCCCCATCTATGCCCAGATAGTTGCCCTTCTCCACCACTCCTCATGGCTCAGGTTCTGTACTCCAGGCCAGGCTAGATCTCACTCACCCTGCTCAGGCCTTCCCCAACTCCCTCCCTCCTCCCCAAGACGCATAGATGCCTTTCCCTACATAAAAGATTTACTGTTTCTTACAGAGGAGAGAAGGGAAAACAGGAAGAGAAAGAATTTGGCACTGTTTAAAGAGTTTCCCAAAAGTTCCTTTTCAATCTATTGAATTTCTCCCTTTTCCTTTACATCTTTCCCTGAGAGAAGGGGTTAGAATAATTTTCATCTATTTTCAATATTTTAACAACCTCTTAATTTACTAATTTTTCTCGAAACTAAGCTGTTAGGTAAGATTTTATTCCTTAACCCTCAGATTTTGAAATCTGAATGTAAGTTTCATATATGTATTCTCTGGATGTCCTAGGCAAATTTCAATGTTATAACCGGTGATTCTGTGAGTCACTGTGGACATGTGTGGCATCATATAGCTCCATTCCTAGAGCACAATGTCCCTCTCATTTTACATGCCTTCTGCTCTCATCCTTCATCTTTTCCTACAGGGAGTCTTCAATGGCTGGAAAATTGCCCTAAATGGCAAAACTTTGGTGTATCTCCATATGTTAATGAGTTCTTAAAAAGTACACATACTGTTGCTAATTTGCTTTGAACATACTAGACTCTTTCCTTATCTCTTATGCTTTTTCCATCACATTATAGGATTAAAAGTATTTAACTGCTTATAGTAACATGTACAGAGAAGGAAATGGCAACCCACTCCCATACTCTTGCCTGGAGAATCCCAGGGACAGAGGAGCCCGGTGGGCTGCCATTCATGGGGTCGCACAGAGTCAGACAAAACTGAAGTGACTTAGCAGCAGCAGAGCAGCAGCAGTAACATGTACCCACACAATTGATGCTTTACTCATGGGCTCCTGATATGTTTTCTTTATCCTCCTCTCTCTCATTCAATTCTGCTAAATTTTAAGGTTAAAGTCAGTGATCACTTTTTTTCAGAAGTTATGCTTATAATTGAGAATAATGCCACTTCTGTCTTTATTACATTGCTTGATAATGGTTGTTTAGGTTTCTTTTCTCCAAGACTGAATCCTTGATCAATTTCTTGAAATCAGGACCTTTTCTGATCTGATGAGAGTAAAACCTTGGGTTTGCAGTAGATTGTGGATGAATGCTTTGTAAATAAACTGTTTTTCTCTACTGTTCTTGACAAGCAGTATTTTTGTATGTTTTTTCACCCTCACTACTTGTCCTGGCTGACAGATCAGTACTTAATGACCAACTTAATCTTGGCTCAGGTTGGTTTCTTTTGCCACAGAGTATTTTTCAAACTATCTCTCAGCTTTCCAAGTTCTGATTTGCAGTTTGGCAAGCTCACTATGTGACTTCGTCTTTAAGTGACAGACATACTTTGTATATAAACAAAGTATACATCAATTAATGTATGGTTCTATATTATATCCTCTGAATTTGAAATAAATTGGTGTATATAAGAACTACCTTTGCTGGTTACTTTATACAATACACTCTAATTTTCACTCCAAGCTTTTGATGCTTTTACAATCATTCCTGCTGTATTTAAATAAGAAAAAAAAAAAAAAAAGCTTGAGAGGTGAAGTGATTTGATCAGAATTGCACAATGATTCAAACTCAGAATCATCTGGTTTGATACTCATTTCCTTAATTTACACTATTTCAGAAAACTCAGATGTATGAGGATGAAACATATGTGACTGCATTTGTGGATTTTTATTACTATTACTATTATTTCATAAGATGTTAGTAGATTAGCCAGATTAGCAAATGAGAAAATACAGAATGCCAAATTATATTGCATGGATTATATATTGGTACTAAAATTTATTTGTTTTGGAAATTCCATGGTTGTCCAGTGGTTAGGACTTGGTGCTTTCACTGCCTTGGTTTGGATCTCAGTTTGATGCCTTGTCAGGGAACTAAGATCCTACCAGCAATTCAGGGTGGCCAAAAAATAAATAAATAAATATATAATTGATTTGTTCTATATTTCAAATTCAAAATTAACTAGCATCCTATAGTTTATTTAGCAACCATAAGATAAGTAACAATAAATAGTCATGCTCAGAATGTGAGGAATATCCATTGTTGAATGTTTTCAGTGTATGAAGATTTGTGTGTGTGTGTTCCTGTGTGCTCAGTTGGGTCTGACTCTTTGCGAGCCCCATGGACTAAAGTCTACCAGAATCCTCTGCCCATGGAATTTTCCAGGCAAGAAAACTGGATTGCTTTGCTATTTCCTACTCCATGGGCTCTTCCTAACCCAGTGCCAAATCCTCTTCTTTTGTGTCTCTTGCATTGGTAGGTGGAAATTACTGTATCTTCTCCAAAAAGGGTGCATGAAACAAACATAAGAATAAAAGAAGATATCATGGCAGGAATACACAGAGAGGAAGAAGAAAGAAAGAAAAGGGAAGAAGGAAGGAAGGAGGAAGGGAGGAGGGGAGAAAGTATGAAAATAAAAGAAAATGAAAAGAGACAAAAGAGTGATAATTAAGAATATGATTGAAAACAAACATTAAAAATGCAACTAGTACTGACACTTAGAAATAATACTGCTGCTCCTGCTAAGTAGCTTCAGTCTTGTCCGACTCTGTGTGACCCCATAGATGGCAGCCCACCAGGCTCCCCCATCCCTGGGATTCTCAAGGCAATCACACTGGAGTGGGTTGCCATTTCCTTCTCCAGTGCATGAAAGTGAAAAGTGAAAGTAAAGTCGCTCAGTCGTGTCCGATCCTCAGCGACCCCATCGACTGCAGCCTTCTAAGCTACTCCATCCATGGGACTTTCCAGGCAAAAGTACTAGAGTAGGGTGCCATTGCCTACTCCAGAAATAATACTATTAGGCCTCTAATCCCTCAAATATTTAATAAATTATAAATCTGAAAAGATTTGGTCTATTCATAAACTGAAAATTAATCAAAACTCACAATTATGTTCCTGCCATATCTCTCACCATTTGTTGTTGTTGTTCAGTTGCTAAGTCACGTCCAACTCTTGTGACTCCATGCCAAACTTCCCTGTCCTACTCTGTCTCCTGGAGTTTGCTCAGACTGATGTCCATTGAGTCAATGATGCCATCCAACCATCTCATCCTCTATTGTCCCCTTCTCCTCTTGCCTTCAATCTTTTCCAGCATCAGGGTCTTTTTCAATGAGTCAGTTCTTCGCATCAGGTGGCCAATATATTAGAGTTTCAGCTTCAGCATCAGTCTTTCCAATGAATATTCAGGGTTGATTTCCTTTAGGATTGCCTGGTTTGAGCTCCTTGCAGTCCAAGGAACTCTCAATTCTTATGCCGTCAGCCTTCTTTATGGTTGTGTGTGAAAGTCGCTCAGTCATGTGTGACTCTTTACAACCCCATGGACTATACAGTCCATGGAATTCTCCATGCCAGAATACTGAAGTGAGTTGCCTTTCTTTCCCAGCAAATCTCCAGTAGATTTTCCCAACCCAGAGATAGAACCCAGGTATCCTGCATTGCAGGTGGATTCTTTAACAGCTGAACCACAAGGGAAGCCCAAGAATACTAGACTGGGCAGCCTGTCCCTTCTCCAGGGGATCTTCCTGACCTAGGAATTGAACTGGGGTCTTCTGCATTGCAGGCAGATTCTTTACCAATTGAGCTATGAGGGAAGCCTAACTCACCATTAGTGCTTATTATCTCAATTAATGTCTTTCCTTGTTACTGTATGTTACTTCCGCATCATTATTTGGAACTCATTAAATCCCATCTTTGGAAGGAACTGGGGATATGTTTATATGTTTCTTGTGTCCTTGGGTCTCAACTTGAGGTCTTAGAAGCAAAAGATGTGTTGAACAATTTTTTATGTATTAAGATCATCTCCTTCACCTCTTGTGAAGCTTGCTAAAAGTACTTTTCTTTACAGATTTAAATCACAAGAAAAACTTATTCTGAAATTCACTAAGTGCTTCATACCCTGCTAATTTCAACAACAGAACAAATACTTTAAGTAAAAAGTGAAAGTGAAGTCGTAGTCATGTCCAAATCTTTGCGACCCCATGGACTGTAGTTTACCTCTGAGCCACCAGGGAAGCCATAAACTAATAACTTAAACAATTGAAAATATTTTTAAAGTTAGTATTTACTTTAAAAGAATTTGTTGACACATTTTCTAATTTTTCTCTTTGAAAAAGCCTTATAAAGAATGCCAAACATTCATTATAATAAAAATATTGACTATCTTCTTTTTTCCTTTGAAAAAGTAATTGTAATGGAATAATATTACTTTCCCTTATGCTTAGATATATATTGAGGGCAGAGAGACTAGTAGAAAAATTTAGAAAGTCAAGCCATTAATTAAAAAGTCATGCTATGCTTAAACTTATGTGAATGTATTAAGATTATGATTCTAGAATTTCTATCAGCTGTGTAATCCTGAACAATCACTTCCTACCTCTGGGGCACTGTTTTCAGATGTAAGTATTAAATTAAGCTTTTTGAAGTAATTTTTTTACATTGTCTTTCCATCTCAATTAATTTGAGGATCTTTAAAGATAAAATTTTTACATTTTATGCATTTTAAAATTATAGTCAATGTATATAATTTGGGAGTGTTATATATATTAATTTTAGCTGTGAATTTATCTAATGTAACTAGGAGTAAAGCAAACCACATTTATTGGACATCAAAGAGATTTGAAGAAACACTTTAAATTTCCCCACTCTCAGTTCCTTATCTTTAAGTGACTTTGGTTGTAGTGGAGTTAGATATTCAAGATTCCTTCTGAGCCATACATAAAAGAGACAAAATATGTAGTTGCCAAGTCACCACTTTATTTGTTGATGTATAGACTCAGTCATTAAATACAAGCACAACATGAAATACATGATACACATGAAGGTGAATGCAGGCCGCCTTAAATCTGAGGAAACTGCATTTTCAACAATGAAATCTAATAAGCCTGAAGTTCATAAAATAACTGGAGAAAAGACACATATAAGAGCACATTAGCAATTTAGACATGAAAACTATGGACGCTGAAGCATTTGTACACTGGCCAAAGAAAGAAAATCATTAGGTAGTATCATAAAACTTCCCCAACCCATAAAATGCTGCTATTTTATTCCTGCAAACAGCAACTTCATCCCCTTTTTTTCTGTGTATTTTATGGTATGGGATTCTTTTATGGTGTCATTTATATTTAAATCTCATTTCTTTAAAGATTTTTTTTCTCATCTCTTATCTTTTGAAAATACTACAACCCACAATGGAGTATTCAGTGTTTCTAGAGCAAAAAGTTCTCTATTATAACATGTAAAGTGTTTCAGAACAAAAGAAATGCATTTTCTGTTCAACATAGATAATCATTGTGATGTTTGGAATACAATAATGAGATTGATGTTTTAATAGCTACTTATTTATTCAATAAGTGTCATATTTGTCCTGTTTTCTTTTAGGTATATTTTATTCATTTGGTTTTGAGAAAGTTTGCAAAAGGCTTTCTTTGCTGATGATATACCAGGTGGAAAATTACATACAAGATAGAAAAAGCATATTCTTTAATAAATTTTGAAACAGATCAATTAATTTATGACTCAAAAATAATTGTCCATACTTTTGGGTTATAATTCTGAACATTTCGAACAGTTATGTCAAGTAAATGATAGATCAGCAAAAAAATAGAGATGTGAGCTAAATTTCTAATTATCAGCATATTCATTACCATTATTAAATAACAAGTCACCACAACATTTAGTAACTGAAAAAAGAAATGAACATTTTTATATTATAGATTTTGGCTGGTCAGGGATACATTATCAATTTTTCTGGGTGGTTCAAGACCAGGGGCTTTCAGTAGGTAGCACTTAAGTTTTCAGTTGCGGACTGGCTTTATATTTTCACTGGGAATCTTCACTGAATCTTCAATGGGACTAAATAACCCACTTCTAAGCTCATGAATGTGGCTACTCACACATTCTCATCAATTAGGTGTTTTCACAGACTGGATGAGTAAACCCACAATATGGCACTTGGTTTCTACCAGTGTCCTCCCAGGACACTAACATTAATTCACACTAATTTTTTTTTTTATTTTATTTTTAAATTTTAAAATCTTTAATTCTTACGCATTCCCAAACATGAACCCCCTCCCACCTCCCTCCCCATAACTTCTTTCTGGGTCATCCCCATGCACCAGCCCCAAGCATGCTGCATCCTGTGTCAGACATAGACTGGAGATTCAATTCACATGATAGTATACATGTTAGAATGGCATTCTCCCAAATCATCCCACCTCTCCTCTCCTCTGAGTCCAAAAGTCCGTTATACACATCTGTGTCTCTTTCTCTGTCTTGCATACAGGGTCGTCATTGCCATCTTCCTAAATTCCATATATATGTGTTAGTATACTGTATTGGTGTTTTTCTTTCTGGCTTACTTCACTCTGTATAATCGGCTCCAGTTTCATCCATCTCAACAGAACTGATTCAAATGAATTCTTTTAATGGCTGAGTAATACTCCATTGTGTATACTAATTTTTAAGATCAAAAATCTTTGAAATGATGATGGCAGAATAAAACATCTGAGTGACTTGCGTTGCTTATCTGAGTCTTGGGAGTTAGTCCACACATAACTTTATTGAAATTTTAACTCTTTAAGATCTTTTGCTATCATGTCATTAAAAAAAAAATTTACAAATATCCAACATTTAACTTGACACACTTGCTCAAAATATTCATAATTTCTTTTGTAAAGATTTTCTTAGGTGAATATTTTTAGCATTATTGATTTTCTGTTACATTTTCTGCATAATTTATTTGATTTCATCCTATTCAGTTATTATCTCTATCAGGTTCATGAGAAGGAGAATTTATATTTTAAAAACTTCCAATTAAAAAAATAATTTTCTCCAAATAGTTATTCTGAAGTTATTTTAGTGCCAACATATGAACAACAGTCTCTTCAATAAATGGTGCTGGAATCACTGGATATCTGCATATAGAAAAAGTAATCAAGACATAGTAGACCTTACACCTTCTATAAAGATTAACTCAAAATTTCTCCTGTGTAATTATGCATGCTAAGTCGTTTCAGTCGTGTCCAACTCTTTGCGACCCCATGGACTGTAGCCCACCAGGCTCCTCTGTCCATGGGGATTCTCCAGGCTAGAATACTGGAGTGGGTTACCACGTCCTCCTTCAGGTCTGTATCATTATATATTTAGCAAAACCCATAGAATATACAAAACCAAGAATGAACTCTGATAAAAACTATGAAATTTAGGTAATAATGAAGCTTCCATGAAGGTTCATAGATAGTAACACACCGCTTAGTTCTGTAGGATGTTGACAGTGGAGTGGTTGCATTGGTGGGAGGTGGGACACATGGGACTCTCTGTGCTTTCCATTCAATTTTGCTGAGAGCCTAAAACAGCTCTAAAAATTAAGTTCTATTTTAGAAAAGAAGGGCTCAGTACTCAGCAGTGTATAACGATAAGCATTTACTTTTGTGCATTTGCAGATTTTCTGTGGTGGCCTTGCTGATCTTAGCCATGCTTTCTTGAGCCTAAGCTGGGATAAGGGAGCTTAACTGATGCCCTACTGAGCCTCTCACCTTTCTCCTAAGACAACCTGGCCAGTCTACATTTGTACTTCTCTTGAAGCTCATCAGAGGATGAGAAGGAAAATAGAAACAATGCCAATGTGGAGGGGCCTGGCATAGGACTGACATTTCCTTCTCACTTTACAGGCCAAAGCAAATTGAACTACATTACTTAGACCAAAGTCAAAATAGAGAGACATTGAAAAAGCATAACAAAGCGTTGAAGACATGGGGCCATGAATGTCATCTACCACTCAGCATGAGAGACAGATTAAAGAAATTCACTGCACAAAATAAAATGGATTTGCTCGAAGTTTCCCTAAAACTGCTATCTTATCTTAGTTATGTTAAGTGAAAAAGTGATTATCTTTAATAAAATTGCATACAGATAGTAAAAGATTACAATTTTAAATAATAAGAAAACAAAGCCATAATCTAAAATAATACAAGAGGTCAAACCTCACTGAACTGAGGATGTTAAATTATTATTTAAATATAAATGCTTGGAGTCATCCCATGGTTATGCTTTTTGAATTTTTAAAGGAAAAATATGTTATAAGTAGCCAAGAAAGAGAAATCTCTGTTATGTCTACCTATAGGATATAAAGAATATAAAGATATAAGTTCATATAAAGAATGAATATCTTCTAATCAGGTTATGTTATGAGACCATGAAATGTAATGCTCTGGAATTCTTTGTAACAAAATATTTCTGTTAAAGGTCAGAGGATATATTAAAATTGCTATAAGCAAAATATATTAATGTTATATAATATTTAAATGAATGTTAAAAAAATCAATTCTTTACTTATGCAGATTTGCATATTAGACAAGCACTACTTTCAATGGCTACTTTTTATGAATATGTACAAAAGTGAAAATATTTTTATTAGTCACTAAGTAGTTTAATAAAAATATTTTCAGTGTAGTCATAGTTTATTATATCAAATACTTGTAGAAAAAGCTGTTTCTTAAATTTATAAAATAATTGACCGATTTCTTCAACAGGTGTTATAACTGTCAATGTTTAATAAAAATAGTAAATTTTACCAAATCATATAGCTAACATATTTGTTTTCTGTGATAATCATATAACCACTTATTCACTTACCTAGATTTATTTTTCCTGTTTTACTTTGATGTTTTCATACAAGAGAGTGATAAAAATTAAAAAGTGCAAAAATATTCATTGGGGGAAAAAAAAGAATATTCAGTGAAAAATAAAACTCTGCTTGAAACTTGATGCCCTTGTCTACAAAGAAATTACTTCCATATTATTCTATAGATTTAAACATATACAACATTTACATATATAAGTATTCCTGTACATAAAATTATAAAATAATACTTAAAAAGTAGCTCTGACCTTAGTTATCTTCTGTGAAAAAAATTTATCTAGGAAACGGTTTCAAGTCAGTACACAGACATTCACTTACACTCCTGCATGCAATGGACACACATACATTGATGTGTTCACTTCCTAAATATAACTTTTTAAAGTATATTCTGTAAATCTTCACAATGAAATACATAGAGAATAATACCATGATAACCAAATTCAATAATAAAGACGTTTAAATGCCAGAGTATTTAGATGCCTTGTCTTAGAGGAAGCGCAAGAGACAAATTCTAAAATAGTCTCAGAATATGGCAAATCTGTGGACACAGTAATTAGGAATTAGTAAAGAGATAATACTGAGATAATAAAGCAGAATTCTGTCACCAGTCTGGTAAATCAACCCAATATTCTTGATATTACTACACTTTGTCCAACCATCAGTTTTAGATTTAGAACATTTCTCACCATCTCTTTTAACCCTCAAGATTCCAGGTAACAAAGAACCTCTTTCTTGAGATGGATGTAAACTTATGGCAAATAAATAAATAAATAAAAATTAACTAATGGAAGAAGACCTAAAACCCAACCTATTTATCTTCAATAATAAGGCACTTTTCACAGGAAAGAGCAGAGTGGATGAGTCATTAACTTTACACAACTTACTTTCTTTACGGCCTGTTAAGCTATTCTTGTTGTTGGCCAGCAGATTCAGGTATCAGAGGTTGATGCTTGAAATTCATCCACATGTGCAATGTTAGTTCATGTCATTCTTTAAATAGTATACATTTATTGTTTTTGTTGCTATCATGCTGTGATGGACAGTCTGTAAAACCGCTCACAATGACCCTGCCTTCTGCTATTCACGAACTTGTGTGATTGTCTCTTCATGATTGTGGACTGAAGCTGGCTTACTTCTAATCAAAAGAATATGGCGAAAGTAATGAAATGTCACTCAAATTAAATTTAAAAGGCTACTGCTTTCCTTTTGCTTCACTCGCCTCTCAGCCTGTCTCTTTGTCTTTTTTGCCCTCTCTCCCTCCACTCACTCTGGGGGAAGCAAACTGCACTGTCGTGGGTAGCTGTATAGAGTTATACAAAGACAAGGGTGGCAAAGAGCTGAATCTAGTCAAAAAGCTGGAACTGACCTGAGGTCTGTCAACCATCACTTCAGTGAAACTGGAAACTTCCTGGGTCAAGTCTCTCGATGACTGCAGCCTGGTGTGAACCCCAAGACAGAGAAATTCAGCTGTCACTGACCCACAGAAGCTGTGAGAAAATAAATGCATCTAGTTTTAAGCCACTGACTTTTGAAGTAATTTCATATAACAATAGATAATAATATACACGATAACAAGTGTTCTGACATTCTTCAGAAACAGTATTTGAAAACCTGCAAAGTGACCACTTGGTCATGAGAAAAAAAGTAAAACATAAAACAAATAAAATCATGTGTGACAAAACCAAATGAAAAATACATACTAATATGAAAAATATAAAGCAGGCATACATAACAACACTTTCAGATCATTTAACAATCATGGCGTTAAGTGAAGCAAGTGCTGAAGTCAACAGAGCTAGTAGGTCTCACTGAAGCCTGTTTATTATCTTATCTTCCTAGTTTAATATCTATGAAATCCCAGAGAAATCCAAAGCAGAAATAGTTGTATTAAAAACATCTCAGTTAGGGGAGCTTCCCCCGTGACTCAAAGGTAAAGAATCCGCCTGCCAGTGTACAAAACACAGGTTTGATCCCTGTGATCAGATTAGAGGAGATCCCATATGCTGCTGAGCAACTAAGTCAATGCAGCAAAACTATTGAGCCTGGGCTCTAGAGCCTAGGGTCTGCAACAACAGAGCCCATGTGCTGCAACTACTGAAGCCTGGGTGCCCTAGAGCTTCTGCTCCACAACAGAAGCCGCTACAATGAGAAGCTTGCGCACCACAACTTGAGAGTAACTTCCACTCGCTACTACTAGACAAAAGACCCAGCACAGCCAAAAATAAATAAACAAAATTAATTTTAAAAGATCTAAGGATATGACAGTTCTTTTCAAAAAAAGGAGTATTTTCATTTACCAAGTAAATTAAAAAATGTTATAAAAAAGGTAGGATCAATATATCAGAATATTTTGCTCCAAACGGGGCAGTTTTTCATTAGCTACATCCAGTAATCTTCCTTTGCTTAATAAAACTCCTTTACAATAGGTTCTTAGAAGGAAATTATAAAAAAAAAAAGAAAGAAAGAAAAGAAACACAACCATTACACAATGTACAACATCTGTGATATGTTTCAAAATTATATACAGAGAGGGATAAACCTGAGTATTTTCTTCTATATGGAGCCTTTGAAGTCATCTTATTGTCTTGGGTTTACCCACCATACTATCAACAGTTTGGAAGAAAAGTATAGGTGATCAAATATATTTGTTGAATATTTGGTGAATGAACTAACAAGCCTACATGCTCCCATGATTATATATTTGGCTCACCATTAAATTTTTTCAGACTTATTTTTGTCTTTGTATTATGCTGATTTTTTAATGAGCTTACAATACATGATATATGCAAATACTGTTAGTTTATTTCCATGGTGGCACAATTTGTTGATTCTAGAAGGCAGCACCCTAACTTTTACATTTCTGTTACTTCACAACTCCTAACAGCAGTGTTCTTTAACATAGAAAATGTTCTATAAATGAAAATATATACACAGTTATCAGTAGGCAATATCATCCAAAATATTTCTTTCATAAATATTCTATGAAATAAACTTTTAGATGACAGCAAAATAAAAGTGGATATGAGCAAACTAATACTTCTGGTTGGAAACAATCTAATAACTAATCTTTAATTGTAGAGAAACTATTACTATGTCTATTTTTTATTTTTGCATTTTCTCTTTCTGGAACACCTTCTCCAAGGACCTACTTGCAAGGTTCTCCACACAATATACAGTAAATACTTGTAAACCAGTCCACTCTAAGATACTTCATCAAAAAACTAATTGCATTTCTGCCACCATATTGCTGTTGCTAAATTGAGTCTAAAGAAAAGAAAATGAGTGTAGCTTTAAGTGAAAGAAATATTTTGTAATTATCTGATAAACGTGAACAAAATAGATTTTCAATTCTATTTTTTCAATTCTAAATTAGGTTTTAGTTCCTAATCTAATTTAGCATTATATTTCAATAGGAATTCAAGATACCATTTCAACTCTCCATCTCACTTAGTCTATCAAGTCCCAATCTCATCTGTATAAAGAAGACCAAACCTATTCAAGCACATCAAAATTGGATAGGGCAGAATAATCTTTTTTTCTACATGACAGCGCCACTCAGTAGGGACCTAGAAATTCTAGTAATGCAGTTCATCCTCTTGTAATATGAAGTTAAAACTCAAATTCAGGCAATATTTTGATATAGCAAATCTAGGTGTAGTTGTAGAAACAGCTGCAAAATTAGCCTACCAAGAATATTGCCACTTTATTTCTCTTTCAAATTCTCAGTTATTCCTTTCTTCCATTTTATTGAATAAAACTATTCCTTTTGAGGAATACCTGAATGCAGATTTAATGTTTACACATGCACTGCCCTGAATGATATATTGACATCTCTTAAAGATATTTTTTTCAGTGTTCTAAAAACTGCATATTTGAAAAACTGCACAGTTGAATTTTATTCAACTATTTAAGTTTTTAATTTTGGCATATTAGTTTGCATATTATCCATTTGCTTATTTCTTTTGGGGGAATTTTCTCTACTATATTGTATACAATATTGGTAGGAAAATAACTGGTTTATGGGATTCATTTTTCCTCCCTCCAGGATCCCCAGTACAGGTGAGCTGATCTGACCAATATTTGCTTGACTAAGCAGGCTGTCTCCTAGGACTTCATAACTTGTGAAAGTAACATAAGGACATAAATGAGAAATGTAGGTCATTCATCACAGTAGAATGAAATGACCAGATTGTATCATTGCAAAGTTACCCGTTCTGTTTCTTGTTTCTTACACATCAGGAAAGTCCGTTCTAATCCTAAAACTAAAACTCCAAATTCTTAGTTCCTTGATATATTGCTAATAATGATCACTTTCAAAAATAATAACTATTGAATTTAACCAAGAAACATAATTGATCTAAAATGTGGTAGCGATTAGTATATTTTATTACAATAAACTTCACATTTGTCCTCAATGTGACATACATTTGAATTGTGTGTCACATCTTGATAAGATGATGACACCTGCAAAAGGACCCCTAAAGTTTTGAGAATTTCAGTGACATAATTTTAAAATATATGATTAGGAGAATAGTTAATATGATGGTGAATTAAGGGGAATGATTGTATACGGCATGAAAAAGGTTTAAAATTATACAAGAGTAGAATAAATTTTAAAAACTTAACTACTTAAAGGAAGTTAAAGTCATTCAGTCATGTCCAATTCTTTGCGATCCCATGGACTGTAGCCCACCAGCTTCCTCCATCCATGGGATTCTTCAGGCAAGAATAGTGGAGTGGGTTGCCAATACCTTCTCCAGAGGATCTTCCCAACCCAGGGATCGAACCCAGGTCTCCTGCACTGGAGGCCGATGCTTTATCATCTGAGCTACCAGGGAAGTCCAACTACTTGACATATATGTTACAAAATAGGCTTGATATTATAAGTGAGAATACTGGAAATAAAAGCAAAAATAAACAAATGGGATCTAATTAAAATGAAAAGCTTCTGCACAACAAAGGAAACTATAAGCAAGGTGAAAAGACAGCCTTCTGAATGGCAGAAAATAATACCAAATGAAGCAACTGACAAACAACTAATCTCAAAAATATACAAGCAACTTATGCAGCTCAATTCCAGAAACATAAACGACCCAATCAAAAAATGGGCCAAAGAACTAAATAGACGTTTCTCCAAAGAAGACATACAGATGGCTAACAAACACATGAAAAGATGCTCAACATCACTCATTATTAGAGAAATGCAAATCAAAACCACAATGAGGTACCATTTCATGCCAGTCAGAATGGCTGAGATCCAAAAGTCTACAAGCAATAAATGCTGGAGAGGGTGTGGAGAAAAGGGAACCCTCCTAAACTGTTGGTGGGAATGAAAACTAGTACAGCCACTATGGAGAACAGTGTGGAAATTCCTTTAAAAATTGCAAATTGCCTTATGACCCAGCAATCCGACTGCTGGGCACACATACCGAGGAAACCAGAATTGAAAGAGACACGTGTACCCCAATGTTCATCGCAGCACTGTTTATAATAGTCAGGACATGGGAACAACCTAGATGTCCATCAGCAGACGAATGGATAAGACAGCTGTGGTACATATACACAATGGAGTATTACTCAGCCATTAAAAAAAATACATTTGAATCAGTTCTAAGGAGGTGGATGAAACTGAAGCCAATTATACAGAGTGAAGTAAGCCAGAAAGAAAAACACCAATACAGTATACTAACACATATATATGGAATTTAGAAAGATGGTAAGGATAGCCTTGTATGTGAGACAGCAAAAGAG
Organism: Ovis aries; assembly: GCF_016772045.2. Classification (NCBI taxonomy): domain Eukaryota; kingdom Metazoa; phylum Chordata; class Mammalia; order Artiodactyla; family Bovidae; genus Ovis; species Ovis aries. The sequence goes on from NC_056065.1 coordinate 15,993,882, forward strand.
ACACAGATGTATAAAATGGACTTTTGGACTCTGAGGGAGAGGGAGAGGGTGGGATGATTTGGGAGAACGGCACTGAAACATGTATACTATCATGTAATACATGAATCGCCAGTCTATGTTCGATGCAGGAGACAGGATGCTTGGGGCTAGTGCACGGGGATGATCCAGAGAGATGATATGGGGTGGGAGGTGAGAGGAGGGAGGTGAGAGGAGGGGTTCAGGATTGGGAACTCATGTACACCTGTGGTGGATTCATGTCAATGTATGGCAAAACCAATACAGTATTGTAAAGTAAAATAAAGTAAAAATAAAAATTTAAAAATAAGTAAATAAAGAGAAGTATGCTTGCAACTGGAATAACAAAAATAGGAGGATAGGGAGCTCAAAAATTAGTTAAATGTATTAATATTAAAAAAAAACAAATTCAGATTATGAGTAATTTCCATCACCTTTCTTCTTTTTACTAATAATTTCTGCTCCTTGACTTTAATAGAAATGTTTATATGTATAGGGTATATATATATAGTGTATATATACACAATTCATTTAAAATTAATTATTTAAATGAAGATTTATGTCTTATTTACAATAAATGAGCGGAACTATTTACAACATATTTGCATTTGCTCATATTCATGAAATATGCTTTTCAAAAATCTTAATTTTGCAAAGTCTAATTTTGTTTCAACCATATCTAATGTAGTTGTTCATGATAATTTTCGTTTTTCACTCTACAGACAAAATACTGAAATATGCTCTATTCACAAGTTAAAATATAACTGCTACTATACACATTATGGATCAATGTTGTTTGGCTATATTTTAAAATGTGCTTAATCCACAAATATTATTCTATTCTACAACTGTAAGCAATAAGAATAATTTAAAAGATTAATTACCCAAGAAAATAATTGTGTCATATGATGTTTTCAACTCATTGTTCCAAATGCAAAGGATGTTAGACTGAGTTGTTTTTTTAAGAGGCTTTAAGAATATTTGTTAAGAAGCAAGCTTTTAATAGAGTGGCTTGCAAATCATTTGTATTTCACATCACTCCATATGGTTAGTCAATGCTGCAGAAAATGTGGTCTTGCTTCAATTTATTATTCAACTTAAAGTAATTATTTAGATTTATATCTAGAATGTTTTAAATGTCACAACACTTTTCCTGCTTAAAAACTGAATGTAAAAACTAGAATTTCCCTAGCAGTGGGAAATATATGTTTTGCAAACAGAATTGAAATGGAGAATAGTGTTCAAACTGTTCCATTATATCAAAGTAGCCTTACTCAGCAGTAAACTTATTCCACAAAAATCGATTGTTTGATGGAAGCTGGTTATGAATTAGAAAAAAGGAAGGAAAACAAGTGTTTCTTCATACCAATAACTAATGGTTTATTTTAAAAACATTTCTAAGCAGTTTGAAGAATCAGAGTGGTATAAAAACACACAAAGGAGACCACAGAACTCCTGTCTTTGAGATCTGACAGACTCTATAGCACCCACACACACACACAAAAAGAGATTTTCTATTCTTCACGGTACCAAATAAATAAAAAGGAAACAATGTCTTTTTCACTGAAATAACTTTCTAGAGAATTAAGTAAATCAAATACCATTTATATTTGAACTAAAGAAAAGTCATCATTTTTCATTCTGTGCTCCTCAATATATAGGCGTCTATTTAGGCTTATACAGATTAAGGTACATTTAAAAGTCTTTAACATCATGCCTTATGTGCAGCTAAGTATTTTTAAACACAATATGCTGCTAAGTCACTTCAATCGTGTCCGAATCTGTGCAACCCATAGACGGCAGCCCACCAGGCTCCCCCGTCCCTGAGATTCTCCAGGCCAAGAACAATGGAGTGGGTTGCCATTTCCTTCTCCAATGCATGAAAGTGAAAAGTGAAAGTGAAGTCGCTTAGTTGTGTCCGACCCTCAGCGACCCCATGGACTGCAGCCTTCAAGGCTCCTCCGTCCATGGGATTTTCCAGACAAGAGTACTGGACTGGGGTGCCACAGCTTGTGATTCCTAAAAATCCTCTCAATTGTCTTAAAGTCATAAGTAGGGGATGATGTAGTTAAGGTTTAATTCTCTCAGAGCTTATGACCCTAGTCCCTTCTGATATGATCAGGCCCAGATATCTAACAGATTGTTGATGAAACTGAGCCTTTTCACTTGAAGGCTTGTAACTTCAGCCTGCCAGAAACTTTAAGAAATCTGAGGCTTGTGAGCAAGCTTCCTGTGTACAAAGCAGATTATCATCTACATATTGTAGCATCATTGCTTCAGAGCTATTAAAGTTTTGTAGATCCCATGACAAATTTTGCCCAAATGAGTGGGGGCTGTCATGAAATATCTGAGGCAAAACTGTCCAGGTTAACTGTGAAGCTGGGTAAGTAGGTTCTTCAAAGGCAAATAGGAATCGAATTTCCTCCACCAAAAGAACAGAACAGAAGACATCTTTTAAATCAATTACTGAGAAATATTTGGCTCATTCAGGAACTTCAGATAATAGAGTATAAGGATTAGGGACCATGGGGTGTAAGGAACTACAGTCTCATTTCAGTTCAGTTCAGTTCAGTTCATTTCAGTCGCTCAGTCGTGTCCAGCTCTTTGCGACCCCATGAATTGCAGCACGCCAGGCCTCCCTGTCCATCATCAACTCCCAGAGTTCACTCAAAGTCATGTCCATCAAGTCGGTGATGCTACCCAGCTATCTCATCCTCTGTCGTCCTCTTCTCCTCCTGCCCCCAATCCCTCCCAGCATCACGGTCTTTTCCAATGAGTCAACTCTTCGCATGAGGTGGCCAAAGTACTAGAGTTTCAGCCTCAGCATCAGTCCTTCCAATGAACACCCAGGACTGGTTTCTTTTAGGATGGACTGGTTGGATCTCCTTGCAGTCCAAGGGACTCACTGTCCAACTCTCACATCCATATATGACCACTGGAAAAACCATAGCCTTGACTAGACGGACCTTTGTTGGCAAAGTAATATCTCTGCTTTTGAGTACGCTATCTAGGTTGGTCATAACTTTTCTTCCAAGGAGTAAGTGTCTTTTAATTTCATGGCTGCAATCATCATCTGCAGTGATTTTGGAGCCCAGAAAAATAAAGCCTGACACTGTTTTCACTGTTTCCCCATCTATTTCCTATGAAGTGATGGGACAAGGTGCCATGATCTTCGTTTTCTGAATGTTGAGCTTTAAGCCAACTTTTTCACTCTCCTTTCACTTTCATCAAGAGGCTTTTTAGTTCTTCTTTATTTTCTGCCATAAGGATGGTGTCATCTACATATCTGAAGTTATTGATATTTCTCCCAGCAATCTTGATTCCACCTTGTGTTTCATCCAGCCCAACGTTTTTCATGATGTACTCTGCATAGAAGTTAAATAAGCATGCTGACAATACACAGCCTTGACATACTCCTTTTCCTATTTGGAACCAATCTGTTGTTCCATGTCCAGTTCTCACTGCTGCTTCCTGACCTGCATATAGGTTTCCCAAGAGGCAGGTCAGGTGCTCTGGTTTTCCCATCTCTTGAAGAATTTTCCACAGTTTATTGTGATCCACACAGTCAAAGGCTTTGGCATAGTCAAGAAAGCAGAAATAGATGTTTTTCTGGAACTCTCTTGCTTTTCCATGATCCAGCTGATGTTGGCAATTTGGTCTCTGGTTCCTCTGTCTTTTCTAAAACCAGCTTGAATATCTGGAATTTCACAGTTCACATATTGCTGAAGCCTGGCTTGGAGAATTTTGAGCATTACTTTACTGGCGTGTGAGATGAGTGCAATTGTGCAGTAGTTTAAGCATTATTTGGCATTGCCTTTCTTTGGGATTGAAATGAAAACTGACCTTTTTCCAGTCCTGTGGCCACTGCTGAGTTTTCCAAATTTGCTGGCATATTGAGGAAATAGGCTCACCCTCATTTATTACTCATAAATCTTGAAGTAGTCTATTTACCATTTGATTTGTTTATAGCCAAACAAAAATCATGGACTGTTACAAGGAATAGTCCCTGATCCTTTAAATTCTCAATTATGGGTTTTGACCCTTCCTTAACCTCAGATTTCAGCAGATACTGCTTCTTATGTGGAAATAATTGTGGATCTTAGAGCTTGACAACTACAGGAATAGCATTTTGTGCTTGACCCACAGATTTTCCATCAGCCCATACCCTAGGATTTACATTTTGTTCAAGTAAAGAGAGAGAAAGGGAGGGCTCCATATTCATGAAAACAAAGGCATGGACCTTGCTTAGCATATTCCTCCCAAAAGGGGTAAGGGAGAGTCTGCCATGATCAGAAACTCGTGTGAAAATAGCACAGAGTCCCACTTGCAGCTTAAAGGGAATAATACTTGGCTCACCCAGACAGTCCCATTATGGAAGCGGATTAGGAAGAAAGTGGGCCAGGGGCTTCAGTAAGCACAGAGTAAGTTGCCCCAGTGTCTAAAAGGAAATCGATGGATTGGTCCCCCCATGTTTATTAATACTCGGGGTTCCTCAGGTGTAATTAGGATGGGGAGCTTCTGTGGGGACCCCTGGACACCTTCAGTCCTGATTATCTTGAATTGGGCCCCTGAAACCTATGGCTCTGGGGGCAATCTCTCTTCCATTGTGGTCCCTTGCAGATTGGACAAGGAGTCGGGGTGGGGGTGGGGGGCTTAGATGCCTGAGGGCAATCCCACTTGAGGTGCCCCTCCTTTCCACAGTAATGGCAAGTCCATTCCCCTGGGTCCCTCAGGGCATTTTTCTCAAGCTCTTTAAGAATGGTTCTGACAGCCATTACAAGGGCTTCTGCCTGTTCCTTTGTCTTCCTCTCCCTTTCTTTCTTTTCCTCATCCTCCCTGCCATAATCGGCTGAGCCAGTTGCAACAGATTATCTAAAGACTGATTTGGTCCATACGCCTGTTTTAATAGCTTGCAGCGCATATCTGGAGCCAACTGAGAGAGAAATCTATCTTTTAAGATTTAAGATTTAAGATTATTCTTCCCTCTTCACTTTTGGGATCAATCTCAGTGAATCTGTGAAGGGTTTCTTTCAGTCTGTCTAGGAATTTACTAGGAGTTTCCTTCTCTTCCTGTTCTATGTTTGCCAATTTGGCATAGTTTAAATACAATATGATCACATATAAAAGCTCTTTGTATATTTTGCATATTGACTTCTTATCAGAAATATAGCTTGAAAATAATTTTTTTCATTTCGTATGTTTTGTTTTCATTCTGTTGATGATTTCCTTTGTGGTATAGAAGTGTTTTAGCTTCATGTGGCTTCATTTGTATACTTTTGCTTTTGATGATTTCATTGTTTTTTGCTTTTGTTGTCTGTGCTTTTCTGTGTCATATCCAAAAAAGTCACTGCCAAGATCAGTTTCATGGAGCTTTTCCCCCATGTTGTTTTTCTAGGAGTTCTAGGGTTTCAGATCTTGTATTTAAGTGTTTAAAGTATTTTTAGTTGATTTGTATGCATAAAATAAAGATGTAATGTAAGGGTCTAATTTCATTCTTTTAGATGTGACTCAAGTTTTCCCAACACCGTCTACTGAAGAGATTATCCTTTCCCTATTGTGTATTTTTGGTTCCTTCATTAAAAAAATAGTTGATTCTAGCTGTGTGGGTTCATTTTTAGCCTCTCTATTTTGTTCCATTGATTTATATGTCTGTTTTTATGGTGGTTCCATACTTTATTTTACTATGGCCTTGTAACATAATTTTTTACATAATTTGTGATAACTCTACCTTTATTCTTGCTCAAGATTACTTTAGATATTAAGGATCTTTTGTGATTCAACATAAATTTTAACATAGTTATTATTATTTTTCTTCTAATTTTGTGAAAAATCTGTTTGGGATTTTGATAGAAATTGTAGATGCAGATCACTTTGCATATATGAGTATTTCAACAATGTTAATTCTGTACCTCACAGCATATATAAAACATAGTGTGGAATTTATAAAAGAAGTAAGAATAAAACCATAAAACTATTAGAAGAAAGTTTAGGAAAATTTTGCAGTCTCAGGGTAAGCAAAGATTGTATATGGAACACAAGAAATAGTAATCATAAATAAATAATAATTTGGACATCATTTAAAAAACAAGCATCAGTTCTTTCAAAAGAAATACAAAGAAGCTGGCTGAAATATTTATTGTATTTATATTTGTGTGTATGTGTGTGTGTGTGTATCATATAATATATATTATTGATATATTTAGATATATACCTATCTATTTCATATATGTGTGTGAGAAAAAGCACCTGTCTATACAGATTATAAAACAATTCTTGTAGACAAACAATCCAATGGAAAAAAATGGTAAAAAGCTTAAATAAACCATTTATTAAAGAAGTTAACAAGCATGGCTAATACACATTTGAAATGATTGTTAACATCATTAGTCATCATGGAAATACAAACTAAATTCACAATGAGATGCCATTTTACACCAAATAGAATAGTTAATTTTTTAAAGACAACACAGAATACTGACAGTAGGCAGTTTCTGCAAATTCATTTAAGAGGCTACGGGATCTCATGATGGCAATCAAACAATAACAAAAGACATTAACTTTAATGAGTTAATGTTAGGAACTTTCTCACTGAACAAGGTGAGGGAAAAGTTGGTGACCTAAAAGAAACTACTTTTCTCAAAAGTAACTATTGAGATGAGAGGACTCCATAAAACTAAACATGGGCTTCCCTGGTGACTTGGCGGTAAAGAATGCACCTGCCAATACAGGGGACATGGATTCAATCCCTGGTCTGGGAAGATCCCACATGCCTCAGAGCAAGTAAGCCCATTCACCACAACCACTGAGCCCATGCACCTCAGTTACGGGTCTGCCACCTAGAGCCTGTGCTCTACAAGTGAAGCCCTTGCAATGAGAATCCCATGCACTGCAACTATTAATAGAGAGTAGCCCTGTTGGCCACAACTAGAGAAAAGCCTGTGCAGGAATGAAGACCCAGTGCAACCAAAAAATAAATGAATACAATTTTAAAAATAAAAATAAAGGTAAAATCTTTACATCAGCACTGTATTCTTATTGACAGAGCTGCATCCTACAGAGGTAGGGATTAAAAATTCTAGTAACAGCTATATTGCCTACAAGAATTGAATAATTAACAAATGGATGTCAGATGCTAGGAACCAACAGTCCTACTCTTAGTGTGGGATTTTATAGATAAGCAAGGAAGGAAGACTATAATGAATCACATATTAGTTAGAGTTGGAGATATAGTGTGAATTCATGTTTATCTCAACAAAGACACAAATGTTTACATGGAGAAATGTTTATAGATCTGTGAGTAAACAAAGGTTTGTACAAAGGCATATATTTCTCTGCTCTGTTAGTTGAGAAGTTCTAGAAGCACTGCCATCCAAGTGAGCACATTCAGCAGCCAGATTTCAGTTTTTAATACCATTTTGCCAATAAAAGGAATGAGATCTCCTTGGAAAAATAGTAGACTGCAGGACAAGAGCAAAAAATACACAGAATTAGTTTGAAGCAACTTGTAGCATCAGAAAGTGGTGAAGTATTTAAAAATGGCACCAACAAAAACTTTGTAATAGTTTTTAGGACTGAACTTCAAGAGAATCCAATGGCAAAAGTTGGAATGATTTGAACAAAAAATAAATAAAGTGGCACTGATTCATATTCCAATTTTAAAATTAATATCTATGGGTCTCTAATGATACACACTTTTTGTAAATAAATAAATACATGTCAGAGAATAGACAAATCTCACATTCAGTAGAATTCCAAATAATTTGGGTAGATTCTCTTTCCTCAAGAAATGGAGCATAACTCCCACTTTTTAAGTGCCAGATGAACAAGAGTCATTTCCTTCCAAAATTTACAGTATGGGTAGGGGGAAATACGCAACTTTAAAAACCTGCTAACCACTATCTCAGCCAGGTGATCAATATGAACATCAACAATGACAAATTAGGCTGCTAATAAGAACCTTGGATAGGATATGATGAGAAAACCATTTTACCTCTGTGAGCTCATTCCCCTCCAAACTCAATCCCAGTGTAATCATGAAAAAAATATTCTATAAATTCCAAATGAGGGGCATTAACACTCAAAATCAAAAGGTCATCAAAAATAAGGAACATGTGAGAAACTGTCAGTCAGGAGATGACTAAGGAAGCATATAACTTAGTATAGTGTGGTGCCCTAAGATGGGATACTGAGAGAAAAAAAAAAAAGGCAAAAACTAATGGGGAATTTTTAGTAACAATATATAGTATTTTCTTCAATAGAACAGTAAAGAGGAAAAATACAGCCAAAAGGATAAACAACAAAAATAAGGCTTTCCAGGTGGCTCAGTGGTAAAGAATATACCTGCCAATGCAGGAGATGTAGGTTCAATCTCTGGGTCAGGAAGATCCCCTGGAGTAAGAAATGGCAACGCGCTCCAGTATTCTTGTCTGGGAACTTCTGTAGTCAGAGGAGCCAGGTGGGCTACAGTCCATGGGGTCACAGAGTTGGACACCGACTTACTGACCTAACATCAGTAGCAGCACGACAAAGAGAAAGGGGTAATCACTGTTTCCAGATATTCAGAGAAAAATTATTTTCTGATGTCCTTGAGGGAAAGTTACCTGCTCTATTAAGCCATTTTCTTTTCTGTGGTTGGAACTTTCATGTGATAGCTCCTTCTGGAGGTTTTCTAATCAAGATACTTAACTATGGTATCTTATTAATTTTTATTGTTTGGGGAGGGCTGATGTCATTTCACTTGCTAGGAGTACATATAACTGTTAATAAAGAGAGCCCTATGAGATATTTTACACTGAAGATCAAGTACACTCTATATTTGATCAAGGATACATCATAGTCATGTAGGGGATGATAGTTGGAGAGTAAAGGTAACATGTAGCTATTAATCGGAGAAGGCAATGGCAATCCATTCCAGTACTTTTGCCTGGCAAATCCCATGGACAGAGGAGCCTGGTGGGCTGCAGTCCACGGGGTTGCACAGAGTCGGACACGACTGAAGCGACTTAGCAGCAACAGCAGCAAGGATGATTATACATCTTACGTTTCCAACAACACTTTAAATAGATTAGAACGTACAACAGTGAAATCAGTTATGAGTACAGATAGCAGTTCTGAGAGAGGCAAGCTATGACTTCATCAGAGGTAGGAATGCAGCTCCGTGACAGTTAAGGAAAGTCCTTTAAAACATGAGGTTGCAAGGCTGTTTGGTAGTTCAAGCTTATTTATGTTTTAGTATTTCATACTTTCCTCTTTACCATATTCTTGGGTATAAGTAGTATGGTCAGGTTCCTGTGTAAGGGGCAATGCCTTATGTCATTTACCTAAATTTTCTGGAAAAAGAAATGCATTTCTTTAATACTAAATAAGTAAACTCGAATGGTCCAGCCATTTTTATAGTTTTTTAAGGTACTGTGAGTGTTGTGACTTTTTAAATAGGCATTGTTTCTCCTTATAGGGAAAATAACTGCGTTTTCATCGATGCATTATCATAACCCATAGTGCAAGACAGTAATATTGAATTCATTTAGAGATGCTCAAGGCTTCCCTTAGGATATAGTTTCCATCTATGTGCCACTTTTACAGCTTTTCCAGTATCATGTAGGTTACAAGTGAGTCATGAATTGCTATTTCAGAAACCCAGCAGTGTTTAATTCTATTTGAAAAAGGTTGCTTCATGAAGTATGTTAGACTCACTTGAGTTTACTGGTTCCAATACACTGTCCCCTAGCTTTGCCACATTATTTCCTCTTTGATCTGACACTTCATTTTTCCAACTATTTTTCAGACTTAGGAGCCAGAGGTTGCACATTCATAGAACATGGCCTAAATTTTCAAGTACATTAAAAAATATGGATAGGAAGTTGGTAAAACTATTTGAGTTTATTTTAAGGTGTTTTTGGTTTCCATATTCATGGGATTGTTTCAAATCTCAGTGGAGTCAAACATTTAGAAGCATTGTTGTTTCCAAGAAATTTCATGATAATTTCCTAAAAATTATAATAATATAAGAAACACTCATCATTCTTTTAGTGATTGATCTTGACTTATTTTTAATTATTTGTTATCTGTTCTTAGACTCCTTCTTAACCTAACAGATAATGGCCAAGATAATACAATTATTGTTTATATAGAAACTTTGAGTGAATTTCCAGGCTGATCAGAAAATAAATGTACAGAATTTCAGCAGACAGAATAATCTCACCCAAAGATGTCCACATCTTAAACTCCAGAACCAACAAATGTGTTAGCTTTCAAAGCAAAAGAGATTTTGCAAATGCAATTAAAATAAGGACTTTGACACAGGAAAGTCACTGTGGATCATCTAGGTGGTTTTGGTAAAATCCACAAGGGTTCTTGTAAGAGGGAAGCAAAAGGATCACAAGCACAGAGAAGTGATGATGGAAGCAAATGGAGTGATGCACGCTGAAGACTTAGGAAGTAATTATGGACCAAGGAATGCAAGTGGATGTAGTTGCTAGAAAAGGTAAAGAAATAAATTCTCTTTGAGTCTTTGAAAGGAAATGGCTCCTGCTGACAGCTTGACTGTAGCTCGCTGAGACTAATTTTGTATTCCTCATCTCCCAAACTGCATGATATTGAATGTGTGCAAATCACTTCTAAACCACCAAGACTGGGGTCATTGTTTCTGCAGCAACTGGAAACTAAAACAAGAATTAGGTCTTCTGTTTTTATCTGCATGTCTCCCCAGGGGAAATGCAGATTTTGGTTTTAGGTTTGTGATAAGTATCACTGAATTTCAGTAAATCTTTGAAACAAGTTTTCATATATTTATTACTTTTCTTATTTAAATAGTTTTCCTATATGAGATAGCAATAAATTCATCTGGTACAGATCTTATTGTTGTTCAGTCACTAAGTAGTGTCTGACTCTTTTTGACCCCCATGGACTGCAGCCTGCCAGACCCTTCTTTTTTTTTTTTTCTATTATCCATTATCTTCCAGAGTTTGCTCACATTCATGTCCATTGAGTCAGTGATGCCATCCAACCATCTCATCTTCTGCCACCCCATCCTTTTGCCTTCAATCTTTCCCAGCATCAGGGTCTTTTCCAATGATTCACCTCTTTGCATTGGGTGCCCAAGTATTGGAGCTTCAGCTTCAGCATCAGTTCTTCCAGTGAATATTCAGGTTTGATTTCGTTTAGGATGGACTGGTTTGATCTCCTTGCAGTCCAAGGGACTCTCAAGAGTCTTCTCCAGTACCACAGTTTGAAAACATCAATTCTTTGGTGCTCAGACTTTGTTGTGCTCCAGCTCTCAGACCTTTATATGACTACTGGAAAAACCATAGCTTTGAGCGTATGCACCTTTGTTGACAAAGTGACCTCTCTGCTCTTTAATACGCTATCTAGATTTCCATAGCTTTCCTTCCAAGGAGCAAGCGTCTTTCAATTTTATGGCTGTAGTCACCATCTGCAGTGATTTTGGAGCCCAAGAAAATAAAATCTGTCACTGCTTCCACTTTTCCCCCGTTTTATTTGCTATGAAGTAATGGGACTAACCTTAGTTTTTTATATGTTGTGTTTCAAGCCAGCTTTTTCACTCTCCTCTCTCACCCTTATCAAGAGACTCTTTAGTTCCTCTTCACTTCCTGCCATTAGAGTGGTATCATCTGCATATCTTAGGTTGTTGATATTTCTTCCATCAGTCTTCATTCCAGCTTGTGATTCATTCAGGCCAGCATCTCTTGCAGTCAAAAACAAAAGAGACCTTAACAAAATTCTAAATTCTGAAGCAAGGTTTTCATCTTTTATTTATTTTTATTTATTTTATTTTTCTTTTAGACAATCTTTAATTATAAGATTCAACTTTGTTCCAGATAGGAGTTTAAATTCAATTTCTACTGATCTTCATTTTGGACTAGTAATTCTAAGCAATGTGCCATGATGTGTTTTTTCTTTGTTTTAAGAAAAACCTCAAGATTAATTTAACTTATTTGGCTTTTCTTTTTTTCCTTAGGAAAAAAATCAAAAGAAATATAATCTTTGTAAGTAAATGAGTAGATTGGAAACTTAAATATGGAGAAAATATATAAAGCTGGAGAATTATGTGCAGTAGCCCTTCCACATCATTGTGTTCCACATTTGCAGATTCAATCAGCAGTGGATTGGAAAAAAAAAAAAAAAATAGAGTTTTAAATTAAAACTTCCTGTAGGCTTGCTCAATAGGTTTTGAAAAAAAAAAAAAAGGATATAGCAATAACTTCAGTGAGTGCATTATAAAGAGTAAAAGAAGATGCTCTTGTTCATGTACATTACATTTTTCCTGACTTTAAGCACAGAAATACTAAGTATGAAAGAAGCAGGATATGTTTCCCTGGCTTTAATATCAATTTCACTTAGCTTAATATGTGAGAAAAATTGAGGCTGGAACCTTAGGAGGAAGAAGTAGCATTGAGGTGTTCAAAAGCTTAGGAAGTGAAGATCAAAAAGTATTTTACTGGAGGCTCATATTTAATAAAATGTGAAAGAAAAATGCAGTGGAAAGGAATTGTAATAAAAGGGAAGATATTCTTGCAAGCTTATCCTCAATAATATCTACTTTTTTAAGGTTCAGATTAATGCAATTCAACCTGAAAAAGAGTTTGTGTGGGTATCCCAGGTGCTATTTTAAAGCATTACAGTGATTAAAAAATAAATTAATTAATTAAGGCACCTTACAGCCTCTGTCTCTGAAAGCTCTTCTGTGTTACCAATTGAGGCTTTATTAGGTACCCTTAGTCATTCCATCCCCTCGATTCCAGAAGGCTGTCTTGACTCAAGGCTGACTTAGTTCAGTTCAGTCGCTCAGTCATGTCTGACTCCTTGCTACCCCATGAATAGCAGCACGCCGGGCCTCCCTGTCCATCAACATCTCCCGGAGTTCACTCACACTCACACCATCGAGTCTGTGATGCCATACAGCCATCTCATCCTCGGTCGTACCCTTCTCCTCCTTCCCCCAATCCCTCCCAGCATCAGAGTCTTTCCCAATGAGTCAGCTCTTCGCATGAGGTGGCCAAAGTGCTGGAGCCTCAGCTTCAGCATCATTCCTTCCAAAGAAATCCCAGGGCTGATCTCCTTCAGAATGGACTGGTTGGATCTCCTTGCAGTCCAAGGGACCCTCAAGAGTCTTCTCCAACACCACAGTTCAAAAGCATCAATTCTTCAGCGCTCAGCTCTCTTCACAGTCGAACTCTCACATCCATACCATGACCACAGGAAAAACCATAGCCTTGACTAGACGGACCTTTCCAAGGAGCAAGCGTCTTTTAATTTCATGGCTGCAGTCACCATCTGCAGTGATTTTGGAACCCCCAAAAACAAAGTCTGACACTGTTTCCACTGTTTCCCATCTATTTTGATGAAGTGATGGGACCAGGTGCCATGATCTTCGTTTTCTGAATGTTGAGCTTTAAGCCAACTTTTTCACTCTCTTCTTTCACTTTCATCAAGAGGCTTTTTAGCTCCTCTTCACTTTCTGACATAAGGGTGGTGTCATCTGCATATCTGAGGTTATTGATATTTCTCCCGGCGATCTTGATTCCAGCTTGTGTTTCTTCCAGTCCAGCGTTTCTCATGATGTACTCTGCATAGAAGTTAAATAAGCAGGGTGACTATATACAGCCTTGATGTACTTCTTTTCCTATTTGGAACCAGTCTGTTGTTCCATGTCCAGTTCTGTTGTTTCCTGACCTGCACACAGATTTGTCAAGAAGCAGGTTAGGTGGTCTGGTATTCCCATCTCTTTCCGAATTTTCCACAGTTTATTGTGATCCACACAGTCAAAGGCTTTGGCATAGTCAATAAAGCAGAAATAGATGTTTTTCTGAAACTCTCTTGCTTTGCTCCATGATCCAGCGGATGTTGGCAATTTGATCTCTGGTTCCTCTGCCTTTTCTAAAACCAGCTTGAACATCAGGGAGTTCATGGTTCACGTATTGCTGAAGCCTGGCTTGGAGAATTTTGAGCATTACTTTACTGGCATGTGAGATGAGTGCAATTGTGCGGTAGTTTGAGCATTCTTTTTCATTGCCTTTCTTTGGAATTGGAATGAAAATGGACCTTTTCTAGTCCTGTGGCCACTGCTGAGTTTTCCAAATGTGCTGGCATATTGAGTGCAGCACTTTCACAGCATCATCTTTGAGAATTTGAACCAGCTTAACTGGAATTCCATCACCTCCACTAGCTTTGTTCATAGTGATGCTTTCTGAGGCCCACTTGACTTCATATTCCAAGATGTCTAGCTCTAGATTAGTGATCACATCATCATGATTATCTGGGTCGTGAAGATCTTTTTTGTACAGTTCTTCCATGTATTCTTGCCACCTTGTTATGCCCAGAGCCCGAGTCCCCAAAACTGAGAGAATAAGACGTCCACAGCAATGCAAAAGCATGAGGGGGTTTTATTTCTAGCTCGAGCTAGGGCTCCCACCACATCCAATGCAGTGGAATGGAGCAAGGAGCCCCAAGCTCAGATTTACAGCAGTATTTATAGGTTTTAGAACAGAGAGTTGGCAAGGGCTGATTGGCTGCAGGAGTTTCCTAGTATTTACTAATTGGCTATTAGCTGCAAGGGGATGTCTTTTACGTCCTGATAAACTCAAACCAGGTTACAGGGAGTATGCTGATTAGACAAGTCCTGGCATCCGCAGGGATGACCTCACTGGGCAATGACTCAGCCTTTGCTGTGAGTCCTACCTTAGTCCCTGAAGCCTATCATGACGTTTGTTAGGTCCCAACAACCTCTTCTTAATATCTTCTGCTTCTGTTAAGTCCATACCATTTCTGTTCTTTATCGAGCCCATCTTTGCAAGAAATGTTCCCTTGCTATATCTAATTTTCTTGAAGAGATCTCTAGCCTTTCCCATTCTGTTTTTTTTCCCTCTATTTCTTTGCATTGATTGCTGAAGAAGGCTTTCTTATCTCTTCTTGCTATTCTTTGGAACTGTGCATTCAGATGATTTTATCTTTCCTTTTCTTCTTTGTTTTTCACCTCTCTTCCTTGCACAGCTATTTGTTAGGCCTCCCCAGACAGCCATTTTGCTTTTTTGCATTTCTTTTCCATGGGGATGGTCTTGATCCTTGTTTCCTGTACAATGTCATGAACCTCCATCCATAGTTCATCAGGCACTCTATCTATCATATCTAGGCCCTTAAATCTATATCTCACTTCCACTGTATAATCATAAGGGATTTGATTTAGGTCATACCTGAATGGTCTAGCAGTTTTCCTACTTTCTTCAATTTGAGTCTGAATTTGGTAATAAGGAGTTCATGATCTGAGCCACACTGAGCTCCTGGTCTTGTTTTTGTTGCCAGTATAGAGCTTTTCCATCTTTGGCTGCAAAGAATATAATCAATCTGATTTTTGTGTTGACCATCTGGTGATGTCCATGTGTGGAGTCTTCTCTTGTGCTGTTGGAAGAGGGTGTTTGCTACGACCAGTGCATTTTCTTGGCAAAACTCTATTAGTCTTTGTCCTGCTTCATTCTGCATTCCAAGGCCAAATTTGCCTGTTACTCCAGGTGTTTCTTGACTTCCTACTTTTGCATTCCAATCCCCTATAATGAAAGGGACATCTTTTTTGGGTGTTAGTTCTAAAAGGTCTTGTAGGTCTTCATAGAACTGTTCAACTTCAGCTTCTTCAGCATTACTGGTTGGGGCATAGACTTGGATGATCGTGATATTGAATGGTTTGCCTTGGAGATGAACAGAGATCATTCTGTCATTTTTGAGACTGCATCCAAGTACTACCTTTTGGACTCTTCTGTTGATCATGATGGCTACTCCATTTCTTCTGAGGGATTCCTGCCCACAGTAGTAGATATAATGGTCATCTGAATTAAATTCACCCATTCCAGTCCATTTTAGTTCGCTGATTCCTAGAATGTCAATGTTCACCCTTGCCATCTCCTGTTTGACCACTTCCAATTTGCCTTGATTCATGGACCTGACATTCCAGGTTCCTATGCAATATTCCTCTTTACAGCATCGGACCTTGCTTCTATCACCAGTCACTTCCACAACTGGGTATTGTTTTT